>NW_028258325.1:32230625-32534609 GCF_053883595.1 Heterocephalus glaber
CCTCATCTCTTGGGGCATAATCAATGCAACTTATGAATTCTTGTTAAAGACCATATGAAAAAAGTCACCAGTGAAGTGAATAGATCTAAGAAAAATATAGTTTGACTTAAGTTCAAATTGGCCCCAGTACAAGTTGGTGTCATTGAGTCCAGACCACAGTGAATTATGGGAAGGCCATTTTCCCTGAGCATCAACAAAAACAAAATAAAAGGTTTCAGTAGGAAACTTTTTTTTAAAAAGTATAAAAAGGTTCACACATTCAAGCCTTCAATAATCATTCATTGATTAAGTGGATGGAAGAGAAAATACACATACCATCTCTGACCATTTATGTGGTACATCAGACATTCTTGGCATATCAGCCTAATGAAATAAAATTTCTGAGACTGCTCTTTATCAAAAAACATGAGACTTCATGAATCCTCTTAGGATCAAATGGAGTTGGTTATACTTTTAAAATAAAACTATTTTATAATTTGTGGGGGCTAGTGAGGTAGTTGGGTAAGGATAAATAAGAGAAAAAACATTTTGGCTTAAAATAGGATGTTATCCACTTTCAGGGGCCAAGTCCACTGGACCTCAGTGAAAAAGAAAAATTAGGGAGAGGGTTTTGACAGCTGGCCAAGGTACACTACCCCAGACATGCTTACTGCCCTACGGCATGATGAGAACAACAGAAGGACAATGACTGGCCGCAGGTGACCAAGTGATTCCACACTCCAGCTTCCGCACTCCTTCACCCACCCCTTTCCCCTCCCATGTGGGGCGGGGTGTTCAATGCTAGACTCACATCAAAGCCAAATACAAACCACTTCCATATCCCTTTGCAAGCACCTAATGACAATCTTACTGTTTTGGCTTCCGGAACACAGTCCTGTGTCTCATGGCAAAGTACATGTCATCAGTTGTTTTGTTTTGTTTTGTGGGGCGGGGGTGGGGTTGTTTTTGAGACAGGATTTCACTATGAAGTTCAGGCTGGCCATGAACTCACTATGTGGCCCAGACTGGCCTCAAACTCACAATAATCCTCCTGCCTCAGCCTCCCAAGTGCTGGGATCACAGGTGTGTGCCACCACACCCAGCCAACTTGTTCATTTTGAAAGATGGTTCAGGGCCGGGGATTATGTCAGTGGTTCTGCCACCTGCCTCGCAAGCACAAGGACCAAAGTTCGATCCCCGGTACCAAAAAAAGAGAGATGGTTCAGAACCTCAAGAATCACTCTAGATACCATAGTGCTTCATTATTCACAGTTCCCACTTTCAATTCTCTTCCCTCACCACTGGCCATTTAATTTTCTTCAGTTCTCTTAATACGGACTAATAAATGAAGCCTGAAGAACAAATCAGCCAAAAGATTTTTAAAAAGCATCGAACTCTCCATGGACATGTAAATCTGCACATAAAACTGCTAAAAGTACTCCCAGTGGCCTTTGATAAAAATAGAAGAAGTCCTTAAAGGTTAAAGGAATGGAATCCTAACAGTCAAAAACAGAAAAGGCAGATTCCCAATTACAGAATTGTAGAAGAGGAAAGATTCAGCAACAATGCTATGAAACAGTATAAGCAGGTGAAAGGGAGGCACAGGATACTCAAAAGAAATAGACAGAGAGCCAGGGCTTTAGCTCAGTAATTCCACCGCCTGCCTCGAAAGCACAAGGCCTGAGTTCAATCCCCAGTACAAAAAAAAACAAAAACACAAAAAACAACAACAAAAAACTACATATCCAAAGTTTGATACCTAAAAGAATAATTATAATGAAAATATTTGCCTTAACATGAACTCAGAGAAGGAAGTTATCTTCCAATAGAAGCAGACAGAGATTCACTGAGAATACAGGAAGGCCTAAGCCCCTTCGCTGAGTTACTAGATTAATAAATGAAATGAGTACTAAAAACATGGGATATCATGTGGGATTTAGCTCAGTGGTGCTGCCACCTGCCTCACAGGCACAAGGTCCTGAGTTCAATCCCCAATACAAAAATTTTTTTTTAAAAGGGATATCTGAACTGAAAATATCCACAAAATTCTCTTCCAGTAGCCATAGTAGAGTTCTAACTCCATTACTGACAGGTAAGCTGAGTAATTCTTCCTGGTGGGGAGCTCACTATGTGTTGTGGATATGTGCTAGGATATGTAGTAGAATCCCCAGCCTCCACCAATTAGGTGCCATAGCATCCTCCAGTTGTAGTAATCAAAAAGCCCTCCAGATATTGCCAAAGACCCCCTGGGAGGTAAATCCCCCCCCCCCCGCCCTTGGTTAGGAAGCCCTAATTTATAGCAATATAAAGAAATACAAGATAACAATAGTTTCTAAGAAGCTAGGTATGATAGTGCATGCCTATAATCTCAGCACTTGGGAGCCTGAGGCAGGAGGACTGCCATGAGTTTGAGGCCAGTCTGGGGTACATAGTGAGTGAGTTCAAGGCCAGCCTGAACTGCACAACAAGACCCTGTGTCTAGACCTGCCTGTCTCAATAAAAAAAGTAATTAAAAAATAATAGTTTCTAAGATTCCTAAGTAACTGAACAGCTATTCTTTAGACTTTATTTGTCCCTTTATGCTAAACAATTTTGCTGATGACTCAGAAAGAAATATAAAGTCTATCAGACATTTAGAAGGCTGGAGATGTAGCTCAATGGAAGAGCACTTGTCTAGCAAGAATGAGCTAGGAATCTTCTGAAAGAAACACTGAGTAGGCTGAGGGAGGGTGAGGAAGAACACAAAGGTGGGGAAGGAAAGAGAGGAGGAAAGTAGACTAATATATTAAATTATGAAAATGCCAACTGCAGAAATTTTACAGGAAGATGCTACTCAAAAAAATGTCAATATGCATGTACAAGTACAGTTAATAAAGCTATGTAAGGCAAGGAGCTTAGTGAGGAAACATTTACTCAGGTGATTTAAAGATAATGTTAATCTAAATACTTCATCCAACCTCAAAAATTCTAAACTTGGCTTCTTTTATATAGAATCTTAGGTACAGATTCATATAATTTTTAACAAATGTAATCAAATATAATATATAGTTCTTGGTTTTCTCTCATTTCAAGGAAATTTTCTACCTCAATCATTCTAGGTTTTCCCGAAAACATCTATGAGAGCACTCTATCATACACAGAACCTACTTCTTCTATTTATCTCATACATAAAACTGTATGTCTCCAAACAAAAAAAACATTGAGATCAAAACTGTATGTCTCCAAAAATTACCAAAGAAAATATTATACAAACCTCATAATATTTTTTGCTATTCTCCCAAGTTGTAGGTCACTGATCATGTATGGTAACCTGGAGAACACAACATTCTCAGTTCTCCCCCTACCCCATTTAAACACTCACCAAATAACTGTAACATCAAGAATATTATTAACTGGCTCTGGAATTATGAGCTGAATTTAAATTACAGGCCATAAAAAATTTTCAAGACAGGAAAAAACCCACCTTTTTTCCAATCAAACAGCAGCCTCTAATGAAAGTGCACAATAAAAGGTCAAGGCCTCTCACTTCATTAAACAGTAAAAGTAAATACGTTTACCCAGTACAACAAGTATTTGGGTTTTGATCAACCTAGAAAACCATTTTACTAGAGTCAATGGTTAGCTATAAAAGTATTTATAAGCAATTTTTCCTTTTCTTGTAATTTGTGCAATTAATGCAGTTAAATTAGTTTTAAAAATCAATTCTAGTAGAAGACAAACTTAATCTAACAAGGTTATAATGAAAAATATTTGTAACGAAGCTAAGTGGTAAGCCTATATGATACTGTATCCTAAGAGGCTGTATAACATAAAATACTTGAAATATCTATTACTTCTTATAAAAATAGAATGTTAGTCATACATTTTAAATTTTTTCATAGCCATAATTTTACATTTTTTAATAAAAAAGTAAAAACAGGTGAAATTAATTTTAACAATGTTAGCCAGGCATGGTGGCACACGCCTGTAATCCCAGCCCTCGGGAGGTTGAGCCAGGAGGATTGTGAGAGTTCAAGGCCAGCCTGGGCTATATAGTGAGTTCAAGGCCAACCAGAACTACATAGTGAGACCTTGCCTCAAAAAATAAAAATAATAATAATTTTAACAATGTTTTACTTGGCCAAATATATCCAAATTACTATAATTTCAACAGTGGTTGATACTATAGAATTAATGACAGTTTACATTTTGTATGAAGTCTTTGACATCTGTATTTTAGAAGTAAATTCTATTGTGAGTATTTAATTATACATGACGCTACAGGATTCAGAGAGTAAAATGGTTACTATAGGACACTAGTGGCGAACCTATGACACACATGCTGCAGCAGTCTGTTTGGATCACTGAAAGCTCTAAAAGGTTCGCCGTCACTGGTACAGGAAATCAAATTAACCTATACATCACCTCACATAGTTACTCATTTTTTGCTTTTGCTTTTGTGGCAAAAGCAGCTAAAATCTACTCACTCCAATAGTATACAACTGTAATAGAGTCCTCTTTCACACATGAGCTCTCCTGACCCATTCATCCTGGGTATCTGTATCTCCCCATGTCCTACCTCCACCTCAGTCCTGGTAATCACTATTCTAGTCACTCTGAGTATACAGGGCCAGGGATTTAGCTCAGTGGTTTCGCCGCCTGCTTCACAAGTGCAAGAACCCAAGTTCGATCCCCGATACCCAAAAAAAAAAAAAACAGATATACACGGGGCCGGGGATTTAGCTCAGCGGTGCCGCCCCCTGCCTCACAAGCGCAAGGTTCTGAGTTTGATTCCCCGGTACCCCCTCAAAAAAAATAAAAATAAAACCAGATATACATGATTGTGTCTACATACAGTTCCTTCATGCATTCATCCTTGTTGGATATTTAGGCTGTGTCTGTATCTTCACTACTGCCACTAATGCTGCAATGAACGTGGAAGTGCAGATTATCTTTAGAAGATGGTGATTTCTTTTAGCTACATCCTCAGAAGAGGGACTACTGGGCATATGGTAGTAGTATGTTTAATTTATTTAGAAATCTCCATATTATTTTCCATTGTGGTGGCTCCAATCTACATTCCCACCAACAGTGAAAAAGAGTTCCCTTTTCTCCACAACCTTGACTTTTCTTAACTTTTTGATAACAGACATCTTAATGGGAGCGAGGTCCTATGTCAGTGGTTTTGATTTGCATTTTCTTAATGATTAATACTGTTGATCACCTTTTCATAATCTGTTGACCACTTTTATGCACTCTTTGAAGAAATGTCTAGTGAAATCTTTGCCCTTTTTTTTTTTTTTTTTTGGTACCAGGGATCGAACTCGGGACCTTGCACTTATGAGGCAGGTGGCAGACTTTGCTCATTTTTAAATTGGGTTATTTATTGTTCTACTAAGTTGTATGAGTTCTTTATGATGTTTAGATATTAATCCCTTATCAGATATCATTTTTTCCTAATCCATAGGCTGCCATTTCATTTTGTTGCTTATTTCCTTTGTTATGCAAAGTTTGTATTTTACACTTAAAACACTCACAATTGAGGATAATCATATTTCAAGTACCCCACAGCCACATATAACTAGCAGTTGCCATATGGAACAGTACACACCTATAACAAAAATGAGTCAAATACTATTACTAAATTTCTAAAGAGAGGAAGGAAGGAAGAAAGGGACATAAAGAGAATTAAGATGTGTTATGTACAAGTATCAGCTCCCCATCATTATGTACTGTAAACATGCACTAATGAAAATGAAAATTAAAAACAAAAAAAATTTCTAAACCATAGTAACATAAAGTACCTAAACAAAAGCAAAATGTCTTTAATAGCACATGTACACTGACAATGGAGTCAAATCATAAGAATACCAATTAACACTAATAAAACATTTATTATGTGCTAGACCCTATGTTAAATGTTTTTCAAGCATTGTCTCATTTGATTATCATAAAAACTACTGGTGCAAATACTAGCAATATCCCCACTGTATGTACAAGGAAACCAAGACATAGATAAGGTAAAGTCAAGATTTAACCCCAACTGTGACCTTAAAACACTACACACGCAATATCACAAGAAAATGACAATAAAAATCAAAGGCATTTTTAAAATCAGAATACAAAAAACAGATATAAAAAAAGATAAAGTATGAAATAATAAAAACTAGTTTTTGGAATTAACAGGCCTTTTAAACTGAGTCATTATATAACAGGTTTCTATAATATGCTCCAATCTCCAAACTATATAATTTTGGATTAGAATTTGTATTTTTAAACTATTATTTCCACAAATATTTTATTTAACCTTATATTACTAATATAAAATGAAAATGCTTATTAAAAATTATAGTTTTAGCTTAAAGAAAAAAATTATTTCAATATCAAAGATTTTCCAGTAGTGTATTGATTTCAAGAGTTATACTTTTCTGAAAGTCTCACTGTATTTATTTGTCATGCTAATTTCATTGTGGACTTTTTAATAGTCTCATTCTCTTTTATGGAAGGAAGGAGGGCTTATCTTCTTCCCATTTACCTATCATTTCAAAGAATGAAAAGGTATGCTAAATAGGCAAGAATAGAGCTACTCTCTTTCACATATTTCAATTCTAAGGAAAAGAGGATGCTATATAATATTGAACAACATATTAGATAGGTCCACTCTACTCCAAGATTTTCAGCTAAAACAAAGACATAAGGCATACCTTTACATGTACATGCCATTGGCAAATGAGACAAACACTACCTAATGGTCATAAAAAGTTCAGATAAAAAGCTGGACATATCTTCAGAAAATAACATTCAAAACATTCCTCTAAGTGGGTGTGGTGCACACCTGTAATCCCAGTACTCTGGAGGCTGAGGCAGCAGGATTGCTGTGAGTTCGAAGCCAGCCTGGTCTACACAGCAATTTCAAGGCCAGCCTGACTACATAGTAAGACCCCATCTCAGAAAAAAAAAAAAAAATTCTCCTTCTGAAATAAACAGTCCCATGTTAAAGAAGGTCTGTGATCAGAGCTCAGTCTGATCCCTTTGTGTACTTAAAAATCACAAGATAACGATGGCCTTGATCCACAGTTGAAGGCCATGACTGTCTGCATACTAACTTTGACATTTTCAGGGTGTCCCTGGAAAGATTGATCACACACCTTCAGTTACATAACAAACCTATTACCAGACTGCTTTCATTATCCCTCCCACACATTCAAAACTTCTCAAAGGTGCCCAGATCTAAAACAGGGATAGACTTAATTAAGAAAGAGTGCATCTGTACAACATGCAGCGCTGGAGCAGATAGTCACCAAGAGAAAAGGTTAAAAGTATTAACCTGCTCCTGTCCTAGGCAAGAGACACATCAGCTTACTAAAAATCTTCTAAAATTATATTTACAGCTTTTATATTTTTTTCTCTAAATAATGTGAACAACATCAATAAATATCTCACATACCCTATGAAGTTCATCTGTGGGAGTTTTTTTGCTTTTCTGTTTTCTTTTTGACTGCCTACTAGTATATGTGTCAGGTACTGGATAGGGCCTTTATGTATACATCATCCTCTATTTCTCTGGTTATGGTCTCCTTTAGGAGTTAACAATGCTAGAATCAAAATGACCTCACCTCTAACTTACATTATCTGAGTTTCTCCTCCCCATATGACAATGTAACTCCAAGATCTTCTCATCTATTAAACAATTATTTGCACTATGAAATCTTAAGACCAGGGCACAATTATTTATAAATGTCTTTTGCTCTTTGAACACTTTTAAGAGGGATCAGACAAATTAAGTACAAAACAATCTTCTTAAAAAAAAAAAAATCACGGGCCGGGGATTTAGCTCAGTGTTCCGTGGCCTACATCGCAAGCTCAAGGACCCGAGTTCGATCACTAGTACAAAAAAAAAATCAATGCTCGGTGCCACGCATGCCTAGCAGGCTCAAGGTCCTGAGTTTTTCAATTCCCAGTTGGCGGGGGCATGTAAAAAAAGTCAATGCTGGTACTCAGGACACTGAATCAGGAAAAGGAGAGTTTGAGGCCAGCCTGGGCTACATAGTGAGATCCTATCTCAAAAAAAGTCAACACTAAAGTATTTAGGGCCAACAGAGAAACAGAGCTCCAGTCATATCTGTGCTCAGCTACAAATGCCAAGTATGAATAATCACTGTATACACCGATTACCATGCAAAATAAAAAACTTACATTAAAAAGTAATTTATAAACCACAAATATTTTAGTAGATGATTTAAGATAAAGTTTCTACATATATGACTCAATATTGAGCAATTTTTTAAATTCCCTTGTGAACAAGAAAAAAGTGAAAATAGAAGGAAAAAATGGAAACAAAGCTTTTATACACAGAGAGGGAAGAGGGCTTGGGGGGGGAATGGTATGAAATAAAATTTATGTAAAAAATTTTTTTTTAAATTCCCTTGCAACTGGCCCTTTCTTTCCCTTCTTTTGCAGAACTGAGTGTTGAACCCAGGACCTTGTCCATGCTAGGTAAGCACTTTACCACTGAGCGACATTCCTAACTCCTTTTTAAAAATTCTTTGAGACAGTATTTCATTAAGTTGCCCTGGCAGGCCTCTAACTTAAAATGTCCCTGACTCAGCCTCCTGAGTTGCTGGGATTACAGGTATGTGTCACCACTCCTGGCTGTAGCTGGCCTTTAAACCCAAAGAAAATGCTACAGATCATAATACCCTTCCTCTGAGAGTTCAACAAAAACAAATAAAGGCAAGAGAAAGTCAATTCAAGCTGAAGGAGGTACGTGTGGCCAAGAATGCCCAAGAACATAATACAAACTGCATCTGTCCCCCAAAATCTGAACATACTCAGTAATCTTTTTTTTTCCACTTTTTATATAGTATATATTTTGTTATTTTATACTAATACATTCTCATATTACAAAGGCAATTTAGTGGAAGAATCTTCCTTTTGATATTTGATCATGTGAACACAAATAGAACTGTACATTTAAAAAAAGTGTGTGTGGATAACAACAACAAAAAGACAAGTTAAAACAACAAAATAATTGTTCTTTTTTACAGGTGGACACTGAAGTGGACCTAATTCAGTTTGCTTTTTAAAAGCCTCCAAAGACAAAAAGCAGCTTAAAATCTAAGATGAATAAAAAATAAAATTGGTTACTAAACTACTGGTCTCCAGCACCATTTTGTTTTCTTCTGTTGTTGTTGTTGTTGTTGTTGTTGGGACGAGC
The DNA here is from genome assembly GCF_053883595.1 of Heterocephalus glaber. Lineage (NCBI taxonomy): Eukaryota > Metazoa > Chordata > Mammalia > Rodentia > Bathyergidae > Heterocephalus > Heterocephalus glaber. Next base: position 32,239,801 of record NW_028258325.1, read on the forward strand.
TTGCACTTCCAGGGCAGGCGCCAGAACCACTGAGCTAAATCCCCGGCCCCAGTTTTCTGTTGTTTTGATGCAGGTTCTTCTTTGTCTGTTTCTTCTCTTGCTCTTTGCAATGGGCCAGCTGCACCATTTTCATCACGTCCTTCATCACTATCAAAGTCTGTTTTCTTGCCCTGAAACTATACTTTTCCTTTAGCAGATCCAGGCTGGGTGGCTTTATTTCCTTTTCCTTTCCCTTTAAATCTTCGACCTTTTGATTTCCATTTGTTTAGGGATTCTTGTTGATCTTCTATGATTTTTTTCAAAGCTTCTTTCTCCACTTCTCCTTCCAATACTTCCCACGTCACTTCCTTGTTCCTTAATTGTAGGCTACCATTGTTTACATCTCTGGCTTTATCTAGTGCTTCCTTGACTTTTTCTTTAAATAGAATTACTCCCTCTTTTGCTCCTCTGACAAAGTCTATCCATTTTATTTCACCATGATTTGAGAAAAGGACATGCAAATCTTCTCTACAGGTCTGATCATCTAAGTCACCTGAGAACTTCAGCAAGTATCCAATCTTTTCTTCTAGAGATTTCATTTCAGCATCTTCTGCTAACTTGTTTTTCTTCTTGCTCTTGTTTTGCTCTTAATTTAGCTTCCACTTTATTTTACTTTCTTTCTTCATTTTTCTTTGCAAAATAATCTTCCTTAAAAAGTATTAGCAAGTCTGTGTCTTTATACTTCTGGCCCGGAGTTTCTACAAACTTCTTAGCAGATTCAATGCTATCAAACACAGCAAATATTGATCCCTTAAATACTTTGTGTAATGTTCTTCTCATCTGGATATTTAGTACTTGACCTTTACCTTCTAGCCATTCTTTGATATCATTGAGGGTTGCATTGTTGAGAAGCCTTTAATATAAACAGATCTGTTTTTTACATCATTTTTATACTCATCAGTCACTTCAGGGAGGGGTTTGTTTGGAGATCTTCTGATTTTAGTTTTATCCTCACTGATTTCCATGAGTTCTGCTTTAGATGTGCTCAATGCTTCAACTATTTCATGAAAGTGTTGTTAGCCAATTGAGCCTGTTGAATTTTATCACTGTTTCCAAGGGTACCCAGCCTTCATCCAATTTGATCTGTTCCTTTAAAACTTTCTCCCATGGCAAACTGAAGTCTCCAAAATAATACTCAATTTGATGACAGATTTTGGCCTCCAGAGCAGCTAGTTTTTCATTATCACTATTTTCAGCCACTATGGCTAATCTTTAAGGCCGTGGTCCCACACACCCGCCACAGGTTCACTAACAACAACGGAAGACCTCCCCAAGATCCATACTCAGTAATCTTACCTGTCTCTGAAATGTAGGTAACAGGATCCTGCCGTAAAATTTTACCAGGTTTAGAAGACAATGGTGATTTTTCTGATTGTTTTTTGGCATTTTTTACCTGCACTGTCTCTTCTGATTCTGAATCTGTATGTGAAAAGAAAACAAAACTTGGAAAAGTATTGCAACACAGCATATTTCCCCGTGCCCCTCCCCCCCCATCCCGCCCCAACACTGGGTACTGGGGATTGAACCCAGGGCCTTCTCAATGCTTTCTGAGATTCATCCACAACTCTTTTTTTCATTCATTGACTTTCTTCAATTTTGAGACAAGGTCTTGCTAAATTGCCCAGGCTGGGCTCAAACTTGTGATCTTCCTGCTTCAACCTCCCAAATGTTGGGATTACTGGAAGGGGCCACCACACCTGGCTCAGTACTTTTTTGTTTGTTTGTTGTTTGTTTTTTGAGACAGGATCTTGCTATGTAATTCAGGCTGGCCTTGAACTCACTATGTAACCCAGCCTGGTCTGGAACTCACAGCAGTCCTCCTGCTTCCCAAGTGCTGGGATTACAGGAACCACCACCACTCCCGGTAGGCTCTATATTTTTTAGGTAGTTATTACCAACCAGTTCCTCAAGGTCCCTTTCAAGGCACATCGCTTGTGAGCTTTACCCAGCAATGTATTAGCTTCCCACTGCTGCTGTAACAAATCACCAAAAACTTAGTGGCTTAAAACACAGATTTATTATCTTAGCAGCCCTGGAGGTTAAAGTCTGATGTGGTTCTCACTGTGTAAACATCAAGGGGTCGAAGGGCTGTGCTCCTTACTGAATGCCCTAGGGAAGAATCCACATCCTTGACTTTTCCAATTGGTACCTCAGCAGCTGTCAGTGCTTCCTGGGACACTGTCCCCTGCTCGGCTCAAAGCCAGTGCCATCAGGCAGAGCCTTCAGGCTGCCATCTCTCCTTCTCTAAGCCTCACAGATCATCTCTCTGAAAGCTCTTCTGCCTCATACTCCCCACACACACTGAGTCCACCTGAACAACCTAGAATAAGATCTCTACTGCATTTGTTTTATTTTTTTTCATTTTTTATTTCACGTGCAGCTTTTATTTCCTCTTGCCCTATAACCTAACATATGCACAGGTTCCAGGAATTGGTGTGGAAATATCCTGGGGTGGGAGTCAGGGCTCTGTCCATTACTGCCTAACTGCCCAGACTACTTAATATAAACTAGGTCAAAGTTTAAGCACATAGCATACCACCTGGTATAAAACAGATGTTTCATAAATTTACTCTTCCTCTGCACTATCCACTTCTAAGTCCTATCTCAAACTGTTCTAAATTATAATAAACAATTAAACTGCCAATTTTCCAATGTTAGGTGTGGTGACATATGCCTGTAATTCCAGCACTTGGGAGGCTGAGGCAGAAGGATCACCACAAGTTCAGGGCCAACCTGGCGACATAGTAAGTTCAAAGCCAGCCTGACCCTGTCTCAAAACAACCCAATAAATAGATAGACAGATAGGTAGATAGAAATAATTAATAAAAAATGAGAAATTAGAGACATTCATAGCTAAATGGATGCCCACTGAAATGATACTCGAGTGAAATAAACAGGACACGTGTAAATACCAAATAGTTTCTCTAGTGTGAGAAACTGAAAGTGTAAATAAGGACTAAAAGGTATACTAGATAATGTGAAATAGGAAGAAAAGGGGCACAGGGGAAGGGGAAGTGTGAGGGGTAGAGGAAAGGAAAGAAGGGAATGGAATATGAGAGAAGGAAAAAATGGAAACAAAGCCTTTGTAAATAGGGAGGGGTGGAGGGGTTGAAGGGAGGGCAGGGGAAGGGAGAAAAGTAAGAACCAAGAGATACGGGGATTTAGCTCAGTGGTTCCAGCGCCTGCCTCAAAAGTACAAGGTCCCGAATTAAATCCCCGGTACCAAAAAAAGAACCAAGAGAGTATGTAAAGGTGCAAATTTCCAATGATGAATGTCATTATATTGTATACCTAAAATGTACAAATAAAATAAAATTTTTTTTAAAAAAATAAATAATTAAAAAATAAAAATTGGCCAGAGAGTTAGCTCAGTGGTTCCGCCACCTGCCCCACAAGGGCAAGGACCAGAGTTCAATCTCCAGTACCAAAAAAATAGAAAAAAAAATTTTTTTTAAATTGCCTGTTTTCAAAAAAGCTAGAAACTTCATGAGAAAAGGGACATGTACTTCTTTCAAATTCCTTACAGTATAGAGCTGTAAAAGGTACATAGTAAATGCTCACACCCTTTTAGAATTGACTTGAGTTCCTTTGCTGCTGTCAAAACTTTAACAATCTGAGTACTCGGGTAGCATGCCAGTAGTCCCAGCTACGCAGAAGCTGAGGCAGGAGGAATGCTTGAACCTAGGAGTTTGACACCAGCCTGTACAACACAGCAAGACCACATCTCAAAAATAATCATAGTTTTTTTTAAAGGGAAAAAAAAAAAATCTTGACAATCCGTATCTCCTTAGGGCACATTTTTAAAGAATTCATATAGGATAAAAATTAAAAATTAAGGTGAATACAGTGGCTCACATCTGCAGTCCTAGCAACTCAGGAGACTGAGGCAGGAAGATCACTTGAGTCCACAGCTTCAAGACCAGCCTGGGCAATAAAGCAAGGCTCTGTCTCAAAAACTAAACACAGTTGGGATGTAACTCACTGTGAATCACTTGTCTGTCATGCATTTGTTCCCCAGAACCCCAAAATAAATAAACTAAAAATAAAAAATAAGGAAAGAAAAATATCACACAAGATGGATCTTCTCCACAAAAACAGAAAGTGAGCTTTTTGGACCAGCCAGTGCATCATCAAAGGCATGTGCAGGAGCAGGGGTACAGCTCAGTAGCAGGGGACTGGCCTAGTGGTGGCCCTGGTCTGATCCCAAACAAATAGAAAAATGAATACATAAACCATATTCAAACTATATGAGACATGCTACATACGCTACTGCCTTCTACATAAACCTTTTTTTTTTTTGGTACCGGGGACTGAACTCAGGTCCTTGTGCTTACGAGGCAGGCGACAGAACCACTGAGCTAAATCCCCGGCCCCCATAAACCTTTTTTTTTCCTTTGGTACTAGGGCGCCACTGAGCTACATCCCCAGCCCTAAATAAACCTTTCATACATTAATATATTTAGGTTCTAAGTACTCCAACCAGTTAAATAAAATTGTTTTAAACTTCACCTGAGCTGTTCAGAGAGAGCTGTGCATCTCAAACATCAGTTTGGAAAACAATACCTAAGGTATATAAAAGATTTTTAAAACTTTAAAGGTCCTCAGAAGAAGTATTACCTGAATCATAGATGATTCTCTTTTTCTTGTTTGGTTGCTTTTGTTTGGAGGCATCTTCTTTGTAAGAGCTATTTACCTACAAACATCATAGTACAATTAGAACACAAAGCCTATACAACTGGTCCTTAGTTATTTTCCTCATTAGATCTGGGCTTAGTGGTTCTCAACGAGGGGCCATTTTGTCTCCCAGGAGACATCCTCAATGTCTAGAGATATTTTTATCACAAATAAGGGGGGAGGAAGATTCCTGACATCTAAGAAGTAGACCAGGGAAGCTACTAAATATCCTACAACACACATGACAGCCCTCCGCAACAAAGAGATACCTAGCCCAAAATATCAACGAAGCTCTTATTGGACTATAGAATAGTCTAGACAATAATTACATTAGAAGGGGAAAAAAGTATAGCGAAGTTATTTTATTATTCAGCTCCACTTCAACACAAACCTGTGTACAAAAAAGGGTTAAAGGGTACATTACAAAGTACTATCTAAATGAACTTAATGAACTGTCTCAAAAAAAAAAAAATTAAAGGTCTGGGGATATAGCCCAATGCAAAGGTCTTCAGTTCAATCCCCAGTAGCTTCAAGAAAGGAGGGTGGGGGTGGGGATGGGGGTGACACACACCTATAATCCCAGCACTCTGGGAGGCTAAAGCAGGAGAGTCACAACGTCATACCCAGCTTGGGCAACTTATCAAGACTTCGTCTCAAAATAAAAAATATAGGGGGCGAGGGATGCAGCTCAGTGGCATAGCACCTGCCTGGCAAACACAAGGCCCTGAGTTCAGATTCCTGGTATCAAATAAATAAATAAATAAATAGAGAGCTAAGGATATAATTCAATGTAAAGGCCCTGGGTTCAATCCACAGTACTGTTTAAAAAAAAAAAAATGTTCCAAAAAAAACTAAGCTCATAGCCGACCACTAAGCAATGCCCACTGGAAAATTAAACCAAAGCAAAATTTATTTGTATTTTGTAGCTAAACATCACATCTCTAACACTCAATTTTTCCCAAAAAGTATCAAAACAGCAAAAAACTGATTGTAATCAACTAAAAGGTAGAAATATAAGCTTTTCTTGCCCATTATATTAAGCTTCAGAAACATAAAGTCAACCAGCTTGCAATAAAACAGAACAAGTAAACCATTACAATTTATATACACCACTAGATTAGAGGACAGAGTTAGAGGCAACCACAATAACTCAAAAATGAGAGCAGACCATATTTAAAAAAGAAAAGATCCATAGAAAGGGACTCCCAAATTCTGCCTATACACTGTGGTCAATGCTTTCTCCCACACTATGTGTGTGGAATAACTCCTAGTGCTTAGCTAAGATTAAAAGAATGGAACACAGATTTCAGCTGCAGTCCATCACAAGAGGACACAAGAATTTGAAACTTGAGTTGTCAAGTTAATGGCCTGATAAACCAAAATAAAAAATGTGACCTGTGGTAGTTAATTTTATGTGTCAACTTGACAGGACCACAGGGTGTCCAGATATTTGGTTAAATGTGTTTCTGTAAGGGTGCTTCAGCATGCGCTTTTAATATTTCAATCACTAGACTACTAAGTAAAGCAGATACCCCTCCCTGATGTATTTAAACCTCATTCAAGAAGGAAATAATTTTAGGTAGCTGGGAGTGAAATGTAATGGCCTAAATGTTTGTCTCCAAAGTTCATACACTGAAACCCTAACGGTCAGTGTGGCTGTATTTAGAGATGGGACTTGCAAGGAAGTAATTAAAGTTAAATGAGATCTGAAGGGTGAGGCTTTGATCTGACAGGATGTGCACCCTCACCAGAACAGACACCAGCACGCTCACTCAATCTCTGACTACATGCACCGAGGAAAGGCTATGTGAGGACACAGGAAGGAGGCAGTCATCTGTGGAAGCCGGAAAAGAGCCCTCACCTGAAACCAAATCAGCCAGAACTTTGACCATGGCCTCTAGCACTGAGGCTAAATAAACTTCTATTATTTAAGCCACCAGATCCACAGTGTTAACCTTGTTATGGCAGCCAGAACTAACACATGACCCACAGATAAGAGCAGACACTTAAGAGACCAGTCATGATACAATCCAGATATTAGAATTAGCAGGCAGAAATTTTAAAGTGGCTACTATAACTGTTCTCAAGGACATAAAAGGAATAAAAAGTAGCTGCACGTGGTGATGCACGCCTGTAATCCCAACACGCTGGGAGTCAGAGGCACAAAGATTATAGATTCAGCCGGGGATTTAGCTCAGTGGTTTCAACGCCTGCTACGCAAGCTCAAGGACCCGAGTTCAATCCCCGGTACCAAAAAAAAAAAAAAAAAGATTACAGATTCAACACCAGTATGGGCAATTTATCGACTTAGCAAGAGTCTGTCTCAAAATAAAAAACAGAGGTCTGAAGATGCAGCTTAGTGAGTTCAATCCTCAGTATCACAAAAAAAGAGATTTATCTATCACCTACAAAAAGAAGCCAAATGGAAGTTCTAGAATTGAAAAATACAATATTTAAAATTAAAACTTCATTAGATAGGCTTAACAGAAAATAGTCAGGAAGAGCTGGGGATTTAGCTCAGTGGTGCCACCGCCTGCCTCGCAAGTGCAAGATTCCAAGTTTGATCCCTGGTACCAAAAAAAAAAAAGAAAGAAAGAAAATAGTCAATAAACTTGAAGGTTAAAAAAAGAGAAATTAAGGCTGGGGATTTAGCTCAGTGGCACCACACCTGCCTCACAAGCACAAGGTCCTGAGTTCAATCCCCAGTACCACAAACACACACACACACACACACACACACACACATCTATTAAAAGCAAAATCACACTGAACTGTGGAGGATTAACATGCACAGATGTAATACATGTGAAAACTGAAGCACAGAGCGTGGAGTAGTGGTAAGTGCACTTGTAGAACTGTACAACTGTGCAACTTTAGATCTGGACATTTTACATAAAATGGAACAACATTCATTCAAAGACACTACGGTAGCCATTGCCTACTTTCCACAGAGACTTCTGAGGTCCAAGGAGGAGGAAGAGAAGGAAGCAAGGCTTCCTGCCAAGCCTTTCCTCACTCGCTTACCTGAGGACTGGGACTCATGGCTCTGGGAGCAAACCTTGGTCTTAAAATAAAAAGTTTTAACAACTAAAAAGCGTTCCAATCCTATATAAAGAAACAAAAACAACAAACTATGAAAGTAGTGATCTATATTTATTAGAAATAATAGACTTACTACTTTTCTTCTGCTGCTGCTAAGTTATAAATCTGCATTTACATAAGGTTCCCAACATAACAAGTTTAGAAGCTAAGGTTATTTAATATCGCATACAATTCAAAATTATATTTGCAAAACTCACCTTAATTTCCTTTATTCCTTTCTTTGCTTTCAAAGTTTCTTCAGCAGCCTTTGTTTTCTCATTCTTCTTTACTGTTTCACCTACAAGCTTCTTTCCACTTGGTACAACTCCGAAGAATTTCCGAATGTCCTATGAGCAAAAACAGACTCATAAATATTAACTGCATAAAATTCTAATTTCAACTACAAAACAGGCCAGCTTTACTCACACACTGGTTTACCCTGCGTAATTTCTCCATATCCAGAGCTCTACATATGCAGCAGCAGCATTTTTATATATAAAAGCTACCTAAAAAAATTACCTGAGTTAAAAAACAATTTGCAGAGCCAGGGATTTAGCTCAGTGGTTCCACTGCCTGCCTCGCAAGCACAAGGACCCGAGTTCGATCCGTGGTACCAAAAAAACAAACAAACAAAAATAATAATAATTTGCCTACCAAAAAGTAGTATTAATTCTCAGAATATGGTGAAATACAGGGCAAAAATAAGCAAGCCAAATTTTTTTAGCGACAGCACTGTTACAAAGAGGCAAGTAGGTCTTTATTGACCACACATGCACACAGATAAGCCAGCAACCCCAGCTCGGGGTGAAGAAGACACACAGCTGAAGAACATGGCCCTTACCCATGGCCATGGGTACTTCAGTTTGAGAGAAGAGGAGCCCTCACAATCCTGATCATTCTCAGTACCGGGAGCCCTGAAATTATTTTCCTTTATCCCAAATTCTGAAGAAAAAAAATTGGTGCTCATTACAATATGCTCTTTGGTGTTTTGTTTTGCGGTACAAGGGATTGAACCCAAGGAGCACTGAGCTACATCCTCAGCTCTTTTCTTATTTTATGTTGAGACAGGGTCTCACCAAATTGCCCATGCTAGCCTCAAATTTATAATCCTCCTGTCTCAGCCTCTGGAGTGTTCAGGATTATAGGTATCACCATGCCTGACACCTTTTTTAATGAGAGGTTTATTTGGCTCACAACAGTGCACACTTTAATTATTGCATCTTCTATGTCAAGCTACAGAATCCAAATTGATCATACTGAAACTTTGCAATGTAACTTACAATTTAAATCACTCACTTTTCTGATCTTTGATATTATATCATACATATATGCACATAAATACATAGTGTATGTATGTATATATGTATATATATATATATTTATATATTCTTCCCTACCTTTCTAGAATTTGTGAAGAAACCATGGTATAAAAGAAAGGGAATAGACCTAAGAATCAGAAAGCCTTGGTTTGAATCTGTGCTCTAGTGTGATCTACCTGTGTGACCTTGAGAAAGTTACTTACTTTCTCTGTGTTCATTTTCTCATAAACAAAGTGAGATTAATTATACCTGCCTTTTATGAAGATTAATGATATATCTATCACAATTTTGGCTCAGCAAAAAGCTTCTCTACATTTCTAAACTACTATCCATTCACGTCACTTAACCATCTCCATTTATAAATTGCTTATACAAAGGGTATAAAGAACAGAAAATGAGTACTTAGGAACTTAACTTCAAAGAAAAAGGTTCAAGAACCAGCTGAACCATTTTTCCTTTTCCTATCCTTAAGTGTATAATCCTGAATTCTCAATATTTCTTTACAACCTATCTGTTCATTGTTTGAGAAATGATTGAAAAGTATTTTGTGAAATATAAAAAATTACCCATTACTTTTTTAGATCCTAGCAGTAATTATAATACCCTTACGTTGTCAAAAATCCAAAACAAGTGTGTTACATACACAAACCCAAATAGCTTTGTGGCTAAGCCTATAAAAAAAAAAAAGCAGACAAATGAAGCTACAGGCATGTTAAATTAGAGAGAGATTAAAGACTTCCTTGGAGGCTACGGGTACACACCCCTCAGTGGCAGAGCCAAGGGAGGCCTTGGGCTTGATCCCCAGCACTAAAAAAGATTGCCCTAGTTTTATAACCTCTTTTGTAAATCTCCCAATATAGAAAAATATAAAATCCATAATTTAAATCTAAAAAATATTGCTTACAGAAAAGAAACCTCAGCTATAAAACTAAAACATCTGTTGTCAGGTGCTAAAGGAAAAGACAATAAAGAAAGCCATAGTCACCCTTGTAACTTGCAAAGAATTGAGTTTGAGGCTGACAGCTACTTTATTGCTTCCGGAAGAAATGAGAGTTTAACATCAGTTTCACTTTTTTGAAATTACACCATGACTCTTCACTTCAATAGGGATGATCATTTAAACACATGAGAAACAGGCAAAGAAAGGACAGGTGTACCACGGAAATAGCAAAGCTCTAATGAAGAGGTTAGCAAGTAGTGGTTTTCAACCTTTTTGGACCAAAAAGCTCAGAACTGCAAAGAGAAAGAAAACAAAATATAATTCAGAGACTGAAAAAACTATTGCTAACATGGAGTGCTGGGTTTTGCCCATACAAAACCTTGTACTGCCATTCCTACCCTACTCCCCCAGAGGCCCTAGACTCTGGTGGCAGCGTAAGAGTTAAATTACAGCATCCTGATCTACAAATCTAGTTTTAGAGAAGAATTTTCATTAGAATGAAGGCCACCAAACTCACCTGTTTTTTAGGGCAATGTCAGCAGCTGTCTTGAATGTAAACATCTAAGAGGCAAAGGTAAGCAGTCTGACTAAGTAATTTGGAAATCGTGACTTCACCTTACTCTTGCAATGAACACTCCCTGTCTAGTATTGTAGGTCTTCAAAGATTTCATGGAATACAGAACAAGCCTAGTAGCTAATCATACAACCAAATGATGGGTCTACACAGCTCCTTTATCGATCAGAATAACTTTTGCTGAGTAATGAGTAGAAAAAGGAACAATTTTTAAATTTGCTCTTATAATCTTAGCAATGGGAAGGTCTTCTAAGCAGAATATCAAGCTAGATAAAAACCATCCATAAAGTTTTTTGGGGGAACGTCAAAAAAAGATTTGACTACTGAAAAATGAAACAAAAATCTATAAACAAAGTAAAAATATAGCTAACTTAAAAACATCTACAACATGTGTAATACATAAATGAGTTTCTATAAATCAATAAAAGATAATCTAGGACCAGGGATTTAGCTCAGTGGTTTTGCTGCCTGCTGAGCAAGCACCAGGACTGGAGTTTGATCCCCGGTACCAAAAAAAAAAAAAAAAAAAAAAGATAATCCAATAGAAAAATGAACTAAAGCTATTAATAGGCAAATTATAAAAGGAATGCAAATAACCAGCAAAATGTGCATACACCCTTTGTCTCAATTATTCCATTTTAATCTAAATGGTAAAAGACACCAGGCACTCTTGGAAGCTGAGACAGGTGGACCACATATTCGAGGCAGGCAGCAGCATCACTGAGCCAAATCCCAGGCCCAAATTCTTTTGGTACTGGGGATCGAACTCGGGTCCTTGCGCTTGCGCAGCAGGTGGCAAAACCACTGAGCTAAACCCCTGGCCCTGGATCACATATTCGAGCCCAGCCTGGACAGCTTGATGACTTAGTGAGACCTTGTCTCAAAATTTAAAAAATTATTAAAAGTTGAGGATGTGTCTCATGCAAAGGCCCTGGGTTCAATCCCTAGTACTGCTTTTAAAAAATGAATTTTTAAAAAAGATATTTTGAGGAGGGGAACCAAAAAAGAGTAATTCTTTCCCCCGCCCCCCCCAGTGATTATTAACTGAACAGACAGGTCAATTCAAGCAAGGCAAAAGATTCAGGCAAAGTCACATAAAAATAAAAACAAACCAAGTGTGGTGGCACACACCTTTAATTCCAGCACTCAGAGGCTGAAGCAGGAGAATCATGAGTTTAAGCCTAGCCCTGGAAACCTTGCAATTTAGCAACTCATCAAGACCCTGTCTAAAAATGGGCTGGGGATATAGCTCAGTGAGAAGGTCTTGGGTTCAATTCCCAGTACTGCAACAACAACAAAAAAAAATTTTGTAAAAGGAACTAATAATAAGAAGTAAATTTTGGCCGGGGATTTAGCTCAGTGGTGCCGCTGCCTGCCTTGCAAGCACAAGGTCCCCAGTTCGATCCCCAGTACCAAAAAAAAGTAAATTTTGTGTGCTTTACTTATACTAACTAGACAGATTTATGTCTCTTGATAATCCTGTGAGGTAAACAGTACATATTCAATTAGGATACATTCCCATTTGTGTTACTTCACTTCTCTGTCCTCTGTTCCCTCATTTCACTTGCTTCACAGGGTGCCAGTGAGGGTTAGAGGCCACACAACAAAAACCTCCAGAACGGAAGCTAGTCCTCTAACTCCAAATCTCTGTCCTAATTTTCAACTTGGCCAGGACTGCATCCTGTTAACAATTCGGGCTTCTCTCCCTGATCCCAACACAACCCATCCTCATGTGCTTACAGGCAGGATGAAAGGGGAGCCTCCCTTCAGAGAAAAATGTTCTCATGAAGCCACCAGGGAGACAAATCAGCACAGTTCTAAACACAGGCACAATACTGTGCTGGGCAGAGAGCTACTCGAAAGGCTCTGGGAGCAAATGCACCTAATACGGACCCCAGAAGCAAGTGCTCAACTAGCCCTCAATATCATTAGTCCGAGATACACAATACTCATGGAAATTTAAGTTTAAAGACATTTCCGTGAAGACCATACAGCAAGAGAAGTTGCTTACCGGTGCATCTCACCACCTTATCTTAAATCAAGCTCTCCAGATAAGCAGACTCTCAATATATTCAATGAACACAAGAATGGTTATTCCTAAATTCACTGACCTTCACATCTGAGCTCAGAGAGGCTCTTGATTACGTAAAATGAAACTGGTAATAACCTGTTTTTAAGGTCTGTATCCTGGGGCAAGGTCCAGTGGCACATACCTGTAATCCAAGCACTATGGGAAGCTGAGGCACGAGGATCACAAGTTCAAGCCCAGCCTAGGAAACTTAGTGAAATCCTGCCTCAAAATTTTAAAAAAAGGCTGGGGAATACAGCTCAGTATGAGGCCCTGGGTCCAAGGAAGGAAGGAAAGGGGGGAGGGGAAAGAAGGGGGAAGACAGGAGTGGGAGGGAGAGGGGAAGAGAAGGGAAAAGAGAGGGGAGGAGGGGAGGAGGGGAGGAGAGGGGAGGAGAAGGGAGGAGAGGGGAGGAGAGGGGAGGAGAGGGAAGGGAAGGAACAAGGAGGGGAGGGGAGGGAAAAAAGACTGTGGAGGATGTAGCCCCCTCAACCCAGCCCTCAGCCTCCTACCTTCTCCTGCCCAAGGACTCCCAGCTTCCAAAAAGTTAGCAATCTCTGGGCCCTCTTGAACGCGAGCCTTCTGAAGAGAGGAAATGATGGGGGAGGGGCATGGTGCCACCTGCCACTCATAAAGCTAAATCAGAAGAAGATATCAGGGCAGAAAAAGCAGAAGGCAAAAACATGTAGGCAGATGAGTAAGATAAGTAAGAAAAGTGATCTAGAAATTGACAGTGAAGGGGTAACTGAACCAAGCACAGAGAAACGGGAGATATAAACAAATGATGGGCCAGGAAAGTGGAAAGAGACTGCCAAGATAGCCCAAAGGCTGCTGAGCTACAGAAAGCCATTGGCCTGCTCTCAGAGGCCATCCAGCATCTCCCTCGGCCATTCCGTGTTCTCTGAGAGCCAGTGTCTTCATCACACTACAGAATCAACTGTCACCTTCTGTGACCATGGCTGTGCCACTGAAATAAGTCCTGATCCAGCTCAGCCTTACAAGTGGCAGGGGACACCACACAGACTTCACTGGAAAGCAGCAGCCCACAAGTGCCCTTGCTTGTAAACTAGATTATGATGAGGATGATAGTGCAATGCTGAAACAATCTCATGGGAGAGCCCAGAAAACTGCCAGACACTGGAGAACGTACAGAAAGTGTGAATGGAAACTCGAGTGAAAATCAAGAAAAAAAGACCAGAAAGGGTTAAACAGGCTGGAGCAGGCAAGGAAGCGCCCAGGAGGAAAAAGCCAGATGGAATGCCTGGTAATTTTCCTGCAGGAATGCTGGAACCCAGGGGGCTGCCTGAAATGCCAGAAATGTGATCCAGTGGTTCTTGCAGTTCTGCAGGATCTCATAGTTCCAGTGGTCTTCCAGGATACAGCCTACTAGAACCTGGCAATCATCAAAATACCTGTACAACCCAAAAGTTAGGACTCTCATCAGCTTTGCCCTTTTTGGAGGTAAAGCATAATATCCCTCTTTTTCTTTTCTTTTCTTTTTTTTTTTTTTTTTTTTTGAGACAGGGTCTTGCAATGTAGTCTAGGCTGGCCTTGAACTCACTGTGTAGCCCAGACTGGCCTCTAATTCCTGGCACTCCTCCAGCCTCAGCCTCCCAAGTGCTGGGATTACAGGCTTGAGCCACCATGCCTAGTCATAATGCCCTTCTGACAAAGCCCTTACTAAAGGAAAAGCAACCTAGATCGACTAATGAACATCACAGTAATACAAACCAGTGCAGGGCTGGGGATTTAGCTCAGTGGGTCCGCCGCTGCCTGACTCGCAAGTGTAAGGTCCAGAGTTCCATCCCCGGTACCAAAAAAAAAACCAGTGCACCTCTGAGGACACAAAGCAGCTGGATGCTTTGCAGCTAACCCCTACCCCTCTGCACTACAGTGATCTGCTGTGAGGCATTCATTCAGGTTATGTTTTCCTACTAGGAATTACAAACTTTAAGCATTCTTTTAAACTTTAAAAATATTTAAAACAGAGTAAAAGGATGTGTTTATTCCTAAATTTGAGCGGGGGAAAAAAGACTACTAAAAGAATCTTTAATGGGGATTTTTCTGGCTACTTTTAATGGTTTTTAAGAAATTTTAAGAAGATATTAAACTAGCACTTACTGTGTATTATTTCTGAGCTAAATTACTAAAGTTGACTTTCTATATTTGATCCTTAGATTATTTGTATTGTGGCTACAGAAAACAAAAAATATTTTCATTTTTAGTGTAACACTTCCTCTCCCTCATAATTTGTTTTTACTCAAACAAATTACTTTTTTTGGGGGGGGAAACTACAAATACCGTTACATACAAAGCTGATGTTACTGATACAGCAGAGTCTAGCACCTGCATCAGAACTTCCCTGTGGGGCAGAACCGTGAGTAGAACACAAGTGTGGTCTGGAAAATCTTAGGCCAGAGACAGGCTCTAGGTAGGAGACTTGTAAGGGCTGCCATCTTATGACCACCCTAAAATAACTCATTACTTCCTCAGGAAATACTGAGCGAGCCTATTGGGGCCAGGAACTATTCTCAGTGCTTGGGATAAACACAACAGGCAAAAATCTCTGTTCTCACAGAGTTTAGTTCCACTTTCTGCTCTTCATCTTTCTGTGTTTAGAAAACAAATCTGAGCATAGGAAATAAAAACCAGATAAAATACAGCACAAGACAGGATCAGAAATGGAGACTAGAAAGCACTCCCCGACATCGTCTGCAATCTGCTGAGCCTACCTGAGAGCTACCTCCACAACAATGGAAGGAACTTTCCATTCAGAGTTGTGACTGAGAGGATGGAAACCTTCCCAGGTCACAACTTAAAACCATTGGGCCTTAGACTGCTCTCCCAGTACCATCTACAGAAGTCTCAGGTACCTCAGGTTTAAAAACACAAGTTCTTTCAGACCTGCATAACTAGGAGAAGTGAAGCATTTCAGGCTGATCATGCCTGATCTAATGGTTTATTTCAGAATTTTGACATTTTTTAATAGAGCAGACATACTCCGTGGTTTTATTCATCCAAAAGTTAGTCAAATTTTGCAACTCACTTCTGTTCCAAAAAATCAAATTTAAACTTCATGAATGAACATAAAATTAAGTTTACACAAAAACAGACCTACAATATAATATGATAAAACACTGTATTTCTCTAGGCTACTGTATTCATTGTCATGAAACTTTTTTTTTTGGTACCAGGGATCGAACTCAGGTCCTTGCACTTGTGCGGCAGGCGGGGAAACCACTGAGCTAAATCCCCGGCCCTGTCATGAAACATTTTAATAGCTTACATATCAAATTACACAGAAAGGACTAGAGAAGATGTTTTCATACTGGCTTTTTACCGTATAGTTGATTTTTTAATGGGAAATTTAAAATTTATTTGTATTTATTCACTTATCAAATATTTACAGAAAACAGCTGGACACAGTGACATGCCTATAATCCCAGCACTCTAGTAGGCTGATGCAGGACGATCAAAAGTTTGAGCCCAGCCTGGGCAACTTAGTAAGACCTTGTCTCAAAATAAAAAATAAAATACTTTTAGTTCAGTATTTTAGTATTTAGTGTCATCACATTACAAAATCAAATGTTATCATCTGTGACCGTGACCTGATCCACCTCAGCCTTACAAGTGGCAAAGGACAATGATACACTTTGCCCACTGTTCAACAATTTTCCATCCTCTCCTTTGAAATTTTTTCAGCATTGACTATCATCCTCAGCATAATCTAGTTTACAAGGAAGGAGGATGTAGCTCAGTATAAAGGGTTTAATTCCCAGCAGTGGAAAAAAAATTCTTGGAAAACATACCACGTGCTACCTCTACCCTTGCAGAGCTTTTCTCCCAGTGAAAGCTACTGCAGCTAACAGGTTACCCATTTATTAAAATATGCCACAGTGTGTGCCAAGGAAACAAAACAGATGGGCATTCACTAACTGTCTCAGTAGTTTCTACACTTTCACATAAATACACAAATATATATGGATATGCAGAAATACATAAAGTGCACATGCAGAAATAAACATGCACACAGAACACCGTATGCAAGGCTGGCATGTAGCTGAGAAGTATACCATTTGCCTATAAGTCCCAAGGCCCTGGGTTCAATTCCCAGCCCCCAAAACACACACACACACACACACACACACACACACACACTTATGCAATTGTAGGAGTTTTCCTCAGAAGCCTATTATGAACCCCAAACTAAAAACTTCAAATCTGCAGGGCATGGTGGCACATGCCTGTAACCCTGGCACGCGAGAGGCTGAGACAGGAGGACTGCCTCAATCCAGGCCAGCCTAGGCTTAATGGTGAGTTCAAGACCAGCCTGAAGTACTGTATAGAGCAAGACCATCTCAAGAAAACAAAAAACCACTTCAGATCTACATACTCACACTGTGTGAGCTAACACACATCTGCTGAACACATAGTTACCTCCCAAATCCTCCATCTCCATGCCAGACCTCCTCTGGGCTTAATAGCCACACAGCTAAGTCCGCCAGGCACAGCTCTATCCAGCTGCCCAAAGGTGCCTCCAACTCATAATGTCCGCAATTAGGTGCATCTTCTGCTGCGATTTGCTTCTCTCCCTTTGTTCCCAACTCCACACACAGCACCACCATTCGCCAAAAACAAAATCTTGGGCATTGCCTTTCTGCCTCCCTGGCCATCCACTGAGCATCTCTCCTACCTATCTCCAGAATACTGCTGTCTTCTCCCTCAATTCCAACTGCTTCATGGGAACAGAGCCGTGACTTCAGGCTTCATTTGGTTTTTTTATAGGACTTACTCTGTACTATTCAATGATTTAAAGCCTTTTAAATATCAATTTATTTAATCCACATAAAAACCCTATGAATCCCAATTCATATGTGAATCCCAATTCATTTGTTAATCCCAATTCAGGTGAGAAGCTTGAGAATACCAACAAGATATTCCCTAGTAAAAGTTCTAAAATTTAAGACTCTTAAATATAAGCAAAAAAAAAAAAAAAATGCTTGCATTTTCCTACTTTAAGGCATAACTAACAATTCTACAACACCATTAGACAGTAACATTGCATATCATTAAGCCCAAATGCAATTTTAATATACACATACCAAGACAAAGTACCAGATTGTGTCAAGTATTCCCAAAAAAATCAGTCATTTTTAAGTCTCTAGCCTATACAAATGTTTTCAACGTGGTTGATTGGTTAAACTCTATTAAGGCAGTTAGAGAAAAAAAAATTGCAACAAATCCCCCTAAACCCACAGAAATCATGATGACCTTTAGCTTCAGAAGGTACAGTACAAAAGCTGATATGTATTTGCTATAAAGTACAAATAGCTCTAGTTATTTTTTTCCACTGGAAATGGGCTCACCCAACATAGAAGTGACATTTGCCTATGAAAAATGTGAAGAACGGGTGGATAAGCAGCTCAGGGTAGAGCACTTGGCTCACATGTGCAAGGCCTTGGGCTCAACTCAGCACTGCAGAAAAAAAAGAAGCACCCATGTGAAAGGAAGCAAACAACGTCCCATGTTCACTTATCTTTGAAGATTACATGTTTTTATGCAAAATAAGTACCACAGTACCTTACAGAGTGACTGTCAAAATATTATATATTGGTTTTACTTCTCTATTTTGAGACTAAAAATACTGTATAAATATTTTTGTTTAACATTTTTAAATAGCCCACCAAATTCATGAGCAGGAATTATCACTAACATACCTCACAAAATCAATCCCAATATAAAAATCTTTTATCCTGAAAGCCACTAATATGCAAAACTGTTTTTTACTAAAATATAGTGATGTAGCTTGTGGCAGCACAGCAAAGGAAAATTATGATATAATTTTAATCATTTAGCCAGGTGTGGTGGTGAACATCTGTAATTCCAGCCCTTGGAGGGGGGCTGAGGCAAAAGAACTGCCTAGTTTGAGGCCAGCCCGGGCCACATAGTGAGTCCAAGGCCAGTCTAAGCTACATAGTGAGACCCTGTTTCAAAAAAAAAAAATCATTTGAAAGTATTTAAAAATTAGGGACCGGGGATTTAGCTCAGTGGTTCCACCGCCTGGCTTGAAAGTGCAAGGTCCAGAGTTCAATTCCCTGGTACCAAAAAAAAAAAAAATTTATATTAAGACCTTGTGCTTTGGAAGCAAAAAGCTCTTGGAAGTCTTTCCCCCTAAGATCAGGAAAAAAATAGGATGCTCACTCTTGCCACTTGATTCAACATCATGGAGGTTACAGCAAAAGGAATTAGGCAAGAAAATGAAAATAAAAGGCACCTAGATTGGACAAGAAGTAAAATTGTCTTTTCATGGATGAAAAAAAATCTTAAAATATAGGAGCTAGCTATATGACTCCATGGTAGAACACTTGCCTAGCATCCATGAGGGCCTGGGTTTCCGCTCTAGCACTTTAAAAAAAAAAAGTACTATTCCAGTTTGGGTCTAGTGTCCCAAGTTTCACATGTCAGTGCTACTGGGAAGTGGTAGAACTTTGAGAGCGGAGCCTAATGGAAGGAAGCCAAGTCCCGGAAGGCACGGACTTAAGAGAACACTGGATGGGGCCCTGACTATCCTCTCTGCTTCCCACTGACAGGAAGTAAGCAGCTCTGCTCCACTGTGCACTCCCCACCATGACATTCTGCCTCACAATGGCCCAAAATAATGCAGCCAGCCAACTGTGACTAAAATCTCTGAAATCAGGATGCAAAATAAATCTGTCATCCTTATAATTTTGATTTCCTCAGGTATTTTGCCTAACATGTGGGCTGGGGATATATATGCTCAGTGGCAGAGTGCCTGCCTAACATGTATGAGGCCTTCACTTCAATCTCCAGCACAGAAAGAAATCCAAGTAAATAAATTCAGCAAGGACAGAAGACCAATACACAAAAACCAACAGTATTTCCACACTCTTGGCAATGAAAAATCCAAAAGTAAATTTTTTTTAAATTACATTTAATCAAAAAAGCAAAATAAATAAATAAATAAATTACATTTAAAATATTATCAATGTGAGTCAAATAAACTTCTCCTCCTTTAAAAATATAAAATAGGGCCGGGGATTTACCTCAGTGGTTTCACCACCTGCTGCACAAGCACAAGGACCCAAGTTCGATCCCCGGTACCAAAAAAAAAAAAATATATATATATATATATATATATAATAAAAAAATAAAATAAAAATATAAAATAAAGTATTATTAAAAAGAGTAAGTTTCTCAGCCCAAATGCCCATCAACAGATGAGTGGATAAAGAAGATGTGGTTTTTTTATATAATGGAGTACTATCAGCCATAAAGAAGGATGAGCTTCAGACATTTTTAGCTAAATGGTTGGACCTTGACACCATACTCTTAAGTGAAATAAATCAGACACACACGTTTAAATACCACGTTGTTTCTCTGGTGAGAGAAACTGAATAGGGAAATAAGGATTGAGATGTATAATCAATGTTGGGAAATGGGAAGAAAGTGTTCAAATGTGAAGGGAAACAAGGGAGGGGGGAGGGAGAAAAAAAGGGACAAGGAAAAAGTGAAAATAGAAGGAAAAAATAGAAACAAAGCTTTTGTACATAGGGAGGGGAGAGGGCTTGAGGGGGGAATGGAATAAAATAAAATTTATTAATAAAAAAAGAATAAGGGCCGGGGATTTAGCTCAGTGATTCCACCGCCTCCCTTGCAAGCGCAAGGACCCGAGTTGGATCCCCAGTAACAAAAAAAAAAAAAAAGAAGACGTTTCTTAGGAATATATTTAACAAAAGTATAAAGTCAAACAGGTGTTGCAGTACATGCCTGTAAGCCCAGCACTAAGAGGCTGAGGTAAGAAGATCTCAAGTTGAAGGCCAGTCTGGGCTAAATAGCAAATTTAATGCCAGCCTGGAACATAATGAGACTTTGTTTCAAAAAAAAAAAAAATGTTAAATCCATACTCTGAAAACAATAAAAAGTTCTTAAAATATTAAAGAAGGCCTAGATGGAAAGACATACCATGTTCATGGATCAGAAGACTTAATATTAAAATGGCAATACTCCTCAAGTTGATCTACAGATGCAAGATATTTTCTATCAAAATCCCAGGTGATTTGGCTGTTTCTAAATCTAAATCTTGGAAATCCAAGAGACTGGAATGGCAAACGATCTTGAAAAAGAACAAAGCTAGAGGAGTCATACTTCCTGATTTCAAAATTTATTATAAAACCACAGTAAGAAAGTGTACAGCAACATTAGGACAGATGTACAGACCAATCAAACAGAATTTAGAATTCAGAACAAAACTCTCCCGTTTAGAGTGAACTATGTTTTCACAAGGGTACTAAGATAAAGTAGTGAGGAATGAACAATCTTTTCAAAAAATGGTGCCAAGGCAACTAGATATCCACATGCAAAAGAATAAACTGGGACCTCTATACTTCACGCCCCATTGAAAACAGAGGAAATGAGAGAGGCAAGTAAGGGCCTCACAGGCCAAGTACTAATATAGATAGATTGATAGATGGACATATATAGATATAGATATACCTACATGGCAGAAGCTATACTACACAGGGTCACAGCACTGTTCTGGGAGGTGCATTCAACATAGCAAATATGATGTGAAAGCCGCCCTCTAAGAGGGGCAATGAGGTGGCTCAGGTCACAATGTATTTAGATTGACCTGACAGATCTCAAAAGATTGTCCCTTAAATATGTGTTAATTCAACTTTATGCATATTTTCAATAATTATACCAGCAAATCAATTATACATGCTGGCTTCTTTAAAATGACATCCTTCAGGTTTTATTTACAGTTTGAGAAACCAAATCTCATAGCGATCCAAATTATTTATTACATGGCTATTTTATTCCTTTTTTCCTTTCATTTCTATTGTATTAATAAATAATACATTCACATGGTTCAAAATTCAGAAGAACAGTCTTCCTCCTAGCCTGCCTCTCAGGCAAATACTTCCCATCTCTGGGGCAACAGATTTATCAGTTCCTTGTATATCTTTTCAAAGAGCGTTTATATCTTGACAAGTGTTTCATACCATGATATAAAATTTTGTTTTTCTTTTTCTTATTTTTTTGGTACTGGGGATCAAACTCAGGACCTTGCACTTGCGAGGCAGGCAGCAGCACCAGTGAGCTAAGTCCCTGGCCCAAAATTTTTTTTTCTAATGGCCACACACAATTCACAATTCCACTGTGTAGATCTAGTATTTTATCTCTTTATTGATAACTTTCGTTTGGAAAACATTTGGGGAAAAAATGTTCCCAGGGTAAGAGCTGTTAACCTTTTGTCTATGAGTGGGCTTCAGAAGCTAGGTGAATCTCCTAAAATGCTGTGTTATGTGACTATATGCATTTCTCTGGGCAGAAAACTTGCACACAATATACTACATTTATCATCAAGACCTATAGGGCTGGGGATTTAGCTCAGTGGTTTCACTGGCTGCCTTGCAAGTGCAAGGTCCCAAGTTCGATCTCTGGTTCCAAAAAAAATATGACTTGTGTTCAAAAAATATTTTCTAAAAAAAATATATATATATATTTTCTAGGGCTGGGGATTTAGCTCAGTGGTTCCGCTGCCTGCCTTGCAAGCAGAAGGACCCAAGTTCGATCCCTGGTACCAAAAAAAAAAAAATTTTTTTAGACACCAGGTGTGGTGGCGCACACCTGTTATCCCAGCACTCAGGAGGCTGAGGCAGAAGGACTGCCGTGAGTTTGAGGCCAGCCTGGACTACATAGTGAGTTCAAGGCCAGCTGGAGCTACTAGCAAAGCCCTGTTTCAAGAAAAAAAAAATTTTTTTTTTAAATAGAATTCTCATCTAGGGTTTTGCTAGACCTTTTTTTTTTTTTTGGTACTGCGGATCAAACTCGGGACCTTGCGCTTGCGAGGCAGGCGGCAAAACCACTGAGCTAAATCCCCAACACTAGACTTTTTTTATACTTCAGAATAGAGGGCTTAGGTAAATACTACCAATATAATACAAATTTCTTATCTACTTTCTGGAACTTTTTCCAATAACAAAGAGTAAAACTGATCAATTTGACCTATTTCTTTTCTGCAAAGAGGTCTGCTTTTCATCAGCACCATGAACAGGAATACTAAAGAAAAGAACCAAAATTTAAAACTATCTGAATGATTAATAGTTGATATACAAGCTGTCATTCACCATAACTGACACCAAAGACATCTATAATCCCCCTTAAAAATCTATGCTACTTCCCACAGTGCTATCTGAGAACACAGGTCATTGGAAGTTGGGCAGGTGCATAATACATGCCAACCCATGCAGAATTCAAATTTGTATATACCTTGTTTAATCCTCAAAATAAACATTTACAATAGCTATCATTCCCCTGCCCCTCTTTTTTGTTTTTCTACCAACAAGGAAATAGAGGCTAAGAGATTACTAACTATTAAACCGTACTAGTACACTAACAAACTATCAAACTAAAACATCACCTCATTCTTCATCTTAAAGACTCCAGGGCCAGGGATTTAGCTCAGTGGTTCCAGCACCTGCCTCGAAAGCACAAGGTCCCAAGTTCAATCCCTGGTACCAAAATAAAAAAAGAAGATTCCAAATCTCACCAACTTTCCAAAATACTATGGTACCTGAATTCCAAAATGTTAACAATGATCATTTTAGAAAAACAGTACAATGTAGTGGTCAAACACCTACTTTTAATTCTAATTCAATCATCTACTAGTTAGTTATATGACAAAGTAACTTGTGGGTCAGAATGAAAAAAATGTATTTAAACCAAACAGTTCAAGATAGATGTGATAGCACATGTTTGTAATCCTAGCACTCGGGGAGGCTGAGGCAGGAGGACTGAAAGTTCAGGCAGCTTAACAAGACCCTGTCTCAAAATTTAAAAAAGGTGGGGATGCAGCTCAGTACAAAGGCCCTGGGTTCAACCCCCAGTATCGGGGAGAAAAAAGTAAACAGCTCAGGGAGGTCACTGGTTCAGAATGGCTATTATTACTATTATTTTACCTTTTTTAATAAACAAATAGGTCTGCAAAGTTTCCAAATTTGCCATAAAACTTCTTCCCTTGGAATGTTAGCACTCTGGCAAGCTGAAGAATAACTGAAAAAAAAAACTATGCCTGGTTAAATATCTTCTGGTTTAATGGAATAGCTTAATTTGTCTTTTAAAAATATTTCAAACCATATCCACTGCCATGATGTCTTTTTTGCCAGCTGCTAATTATTTTACTCTCAATTTCTTTGAATGTTTTACCAAAGTGATGCACTGAAGTTTTGAGGTTCCAAGTTTTTTAACCTTAGGTGATAAGAGATGACAGCTGTCAAACATCACATGTTTCTATTCCCTGTATTCTTCTTTTCCTGGTAAACTGTATTATCTGTTTAACTCCTACAATCTCATCCAACAAAACAAAACATCTTCCACACGCCATCCGGTCTGCACACAGCTGAGATGAGAGACTCGGGAAACTGCTGATGAAAGTCAAAGGCCTGAGACAACTTAATCAAGAGAAAAGAAAGTTTGCTACATTCTTCGTCCTTGTGCCCCAAAGCTGGAAATCTGGGCTTTAGCAAGCATTCAGCCTGAGGTCTGGGGCAACACGAACAGAAAAATAACCTTAACGCTGCGTCCCCAAATCATCATTAGTCTTACTTCCTCCCTTCCCCCAAGAGTAGAAAATAGAAAAGAAAGAGGGCCGGGCTCCACCGAAATCCCTGCACATGAGCTTCGCCCGGAGCTGGAGCTGGAGCTTGCAGTCCCAAGCAAGTTGTGTGCCCGGTGCCAGGTGCGCGGCCCCTTCCAGCCTCCGCTCCCCCACCTTCCCACCAGGAACGCCCCGTCCACACCAGGCCTGCAAAGTCTCCCAAGCCCCCTACACGCATGGCCTGCCCCCGGGGCTCACCATCGCAGCCCCAGGAGGAAGGAGCAGGCGGGCAGGCCAGCTGGATGGGCAATCGGTTAGCGGAGATCGGAATCCATTGGCGCCAACAACTTCTCCCGCGAAGTGAAAGAAGAGGGAGCGGCGGCGCGCGGCGATGACGTCAGGAGGCGCGCGCAGCCCTTCGGCCCCGCCCCGAGCTGGAGGTGCCCGGTGGGTGCGCTAGTGCCGCGCGGGTGGCCGCCCAGACTTTGCAATCGCCGGGGTCGCTGAACCGTGGTCGGTATTTGGGTCAACTTCACAGGTTTTTGGCCGGGATACCCAAATAGGGGATCCGAGATTGGATTGCTCGTAAAACCTGGTGCCAGAATCCTGCAGGCTACACGTCTGGAAGGTGCTTACCTTTAACCGCACTGCTGAGCTAAATCCCCGGCCCTCTTTTTTTTTTTTAAGTATTGCCGAGTGAACCAAGGGCCTTTACATTGAGCTATATCTCCAGCCCTTTTTTTTTTCTTCCTCCTTTTCCTTAACTTTCAGGGTCTCGCCAAGTCTTAAATTGCCCAGGCTAGCCTCGAACTTGTGATACTCTTGCCTCAGCCTCCCGGAGTGCTGTAGTACACGTGCCACCACACCCAGCTTGGTGTGTATTTCACATACCCCAAATAAATAGCTACATTTTTTTTTTTTAGGTACATGTCTTCAGTGTCGTGAGATGGTACGTGTACATAACACTAAGTAGCTAATCTGAAAGGATTTTATCCGAACATCTTCCTAGGTTTTTTAAAATATTTAACTCACTAAATTAGTTGGGGTTTTTTTGTTTTGTTTTTGTTTTTCGTTGGTTTTGTTTGTTTTTTGTCTACTAATAAAAGGAAACCCAAAGTTTGATAACCAGGCTAAAAGACAATATTGTATAATTCTAGACAAAAGACTTTAGTAAAATTATCTACTCGCCATCACTCATCTCATTTTACAAATGAAAAATGTGTACTGGACAGTCACAGGCAACCATAATCCCAGTATTCTGGGAGGCTGAGGCAGGAAGACCACAAATTCCAGCCCTTGGGTTCAATTCCCAGCACTGGAAAAATAATGAGTGGTGGTAGTGATGAGGACGAAGCCTAAACAAGTTAAGGGCTCTTTGTTCCAAAACTACCAGGCTAGGCAATTTATTAATTTATTTTTAATTTATCATAATATTAATATATATGGAATCAAGTAGATAAAATCAATTCACATTAGTGAAAAATGTCTACAAAATGTCTTTGAAAAGCAAAGCAAGACTGCATTTTAACAATTCATATCCTCGTGTAGCTAGGCATGGTGGTGCAATCCCAGCACTCTGGAGCCTGAGGTAGGAGATCGCTGCAAGCTGAGGCCAGCTGGGGCTACATAGTTCAAACCCGGCCTGAACTACATAATGAGACCTTGTCTCAAAAAACAAAAAAAAAATTCATATCCTTGTGAAAGACGTGGGCTGTAAAAATAAAGCAGTGTGTTTAGCACAAACTAGAGATATCTGCATCGTTTTTCACATGTATTTCCATCTACAGTTCAAAAGAGGTAGGCTTTTCTCCAATACCTGAGAACTTAACTGTGATAACCAGGGGTGATAAAGGCAGTTGCATACATAAGTGAAACACACTGATAGAGACCAAGAAATGGACTCGTACAAGTCAGAGGGTGAAAAGGTCTGTCATCTAGCCAAGACCCAAGCTCTGCCCCGTGGAGTCCACTGCCACTATAAATAATGCACATCAAGATGGTGCCAAAAAGGCAATTGATGAGATTTCATCGATTGGACCTTGTCCAGGCTGGCCTAGTTACCTCCCAGTGTTCTAGAACATGGGAGATACAGGGCACGCTGTACACCACAGCACTAGGCTGAGGAGGTGATGGCCTTAGGGAAGGGTATCCTTCCTGCAGGGTCTCGTTTGTGTTTCTTCAGAGGGTAATGGGAGGAAAGATCCTGAGTGCATTGCCAGGAAGAATCCATACCCTTGAAACACCATGGAAGCATCTAGCTAAAAGAACATGGAGCCAAAAGCCAGGCCACACAATGGAGACCTAATCCCCACCGCTGCAGCACTGCTAAACCCTCCAGGAGCCGAGGTATGGATGAAACCAGGGAATACCGAGGTGCAGCTCCAGAGAAAAACTGATCCTAAGCTGGACTAAACAAGTTTTCTATCAGTAGACAGTGATGAATTGTGGAATAGAATGCAATATTTACATGCAATTTTAAGAGAAATCATGAGACTATCAAAGAGTTCAATGGGGAGAGCAATACCTGGCTTTTGGCCCTAGACTCTCAAAACTTTCCCACCATTCCCTTTTGGGTCTCTAAAGTGACCGATGGCAGAGCCTGCTGGAATACAAGAGCCTGTGTTTATTAATAGGTGCCAGTATATAATATGTGCCAGGCAAGCAGCTATGGACTGGCCTGCTTTTTTTTTTTTTCTTTTGAGACAGAGTCTTGCTATGTATTTTAGGCTGAACTTGAACTCACTATGTAGCCCAGGCTGGCCTTGAACTCACAGTGATTCTCTTGCCTCAGCCTCCTAGGTGCTGGGATTATAGGCGTGCACCACCTGGCCAGGCTAGACTATCCTACTTTAACCCATTCTTTTCCCTCACTGACTGTTGTCCCCAGTTTACAAGCAAGTAAACTGCTACACATGAACCGGGCCTCTGAAGCCAGTGTGGTAGGTTCCCAGCCACACTCGTGCTAGTTCTGTGGCCAAAGGAGAGTCACTGTGCCTCATCTGTACAATAGGGACAATAGTACCACCTTATAGAGTTGTTATGGCTTGTGTTTGGATGTCCCCGCAAAACCTCATGAGGATAAGGTGGGACTTTCTTTTTCAGAGGTAGTTGAATCTGGAATGTGGGATGCTGGGGTTAAGGGCATGTGATTACTAAACCACTACATGTGAGTCATTAGTTTGGCACCACCCTAATCCCAGTAGTCTGAATAAGATAAACCGGGCAGAAAGATGCTGTTAAACTCTCACTTCTTACCTTCTCAACCTTGTACTCACCATTATGTTTCTGCTTTGTCATGCCTGTTTGGCATTCTTGCCTTCAAGTCGGCCGATTATGGATTGAAACTTCTATGAACTGTAAGCCAAATAAACCCCATCCTCTCCAACTTGTAACCCTCCTGCCTCCGCCCCTGAGTAGCTGAGATTACAAACATGTGCCACCATGCCCAGCCCTGCTTTTAACCTTTGCATTTCTTTTTTCTTTTTTTTTTTTTTAACATTTTGAAACCTTCCTTGAATTTAGGTAAGTCTAAGACTTCAGTCAGATACCTGTGACTTCCAGAAAGATACTGAACTGAGTGTTAGATTGTTTTCCATAGGAATATTTATTTATTTGAAAATACTCTATCTCAGAAGTGTGACAGATTAAAAATGATTACATGAGGCCGGGGATTTAGCTCAGTGGTTCCGCTGCCTGCCTCGCAAGCACAAGGACCCAAGATCAATCCCCGGTACCAAAAAAAAAAAACTACATGTGCTTTCATACTCCTCCCTTGAACCTGGACTGGCCTGTGACTGATTTGACCAAAAAATTGAGTGGAATTGATGCTATGCCAGTTCCAGACCTAAACTTTAAGAAAACCAATAGCTGCAGCTGGGCATGGTGGCACACACCTGTAATCCCAGCACTCTGGGAGGCTGAAGCAGGAGGACCTTAAGTTTGAACCCACCCTGGGCAATTTAGCAATTTAGACACTGTCTCAAAAGGGATGGGGAACCAGGGATTTAGCTCAGTGGCACTGTGCCTGCCTCACAAGCACAAGGTCCTGAGCTCGATCCCCGGTTCAAAAAAGGGGGTGGGCTGTAGCTCAGTGCACATACTCTGGGTTCAATGCTTATGGGGGGGGGGGGGAATAAGAGTAGAAAACTGGTAGTTCCTGCCTTGCTCCTATGGAACCCTGAGCCCCATATAAAGTGGGAGAGGGGGCCAGCTGTGCCCAGGCTCATAGCCATTTCTACCAGATACCAAGTATGTAAATGAAGCCATCCTGAACCTGCCATCCAAGCAAATAGTGGAATACCACTATGTAACCCCAGGCAACAGCTGGTGAAGCAAAAATCACCCATCAGTGGTCAAAGCTTGTTCAAATTTCCTGACCCACGGTAGCATGAACATAATAAAATAATTTCTCCTTTAAGGTACTATTTGGGTGGTTTGTGGAAAATTAGTAGATAACAAGAACAGAACTTTTAAGAAATCTTCTTAAAGACCCCAAATCGGCCAGACATACCTGTAATCCCAAACTCTGGGAGGCTGAGGTAGGAGGATCATGAGTTCAAGCCCAGGCTGAGCAATGCAGTAGTCAGACCCTGTTTCAAAATAAAAAAATATCCTGCACACAATGGAGAATTTGCCCAAAAAGAATATGGTGGTGGGGCTGGGTATTTAGCTCAATGCTTAGGGCTGGGTATTTAGCTCAGTGGTTTTGATACCTGCTGCGCAAGCTCAAGGACCCAAGTTTGACCCCCAGTACCAAAAAAGAAAAAAAGTCTAGCTCAGTGCTCTGCCGGCTGCTTCACAAGTGCAAGGTCCTGAGTTCAATCCCCGGTACCAAAAAAAAAAACTAAAAAAATAAAAATAAAAAAGTACTGTAGATGTAGCTCTGTACAAAGGCTATGTACCAGTTTAATGCCTAGTACCTTTATTTAAAAAGACCCAAAATACAACCAAAAAGTAAAAATGAATAGAAAACTAGATGTGTTCTCCACTTTGTGATTTTTATTTGATGCATTCATTCAACAACTATGCACTGAGTCAGTACTTTTTATGTACATTCTGGATAAACATAGTAAAAAAAAGATAGACTGTCCTAACTTCCCTACAGTTTATATTTCTGAGGAAAAAAGAAACATAAATATACAAAAGTGAATTATTTATTTTCAGATAAAGCTACCCACTATAAAGAAAATAAAGTAGCATGATGAGAGAAAAGATAATCAAGGAAGAAAACGTGAAAGTATTGTAAATAAGTGATCAAAAAGAGTTCTAAGGGGCCAGGGATTTAGCTCAGTGGTTCCGGTGCCTACCTTGCAAGCGCAAGGTCCCGAGTTTGATCCCCAGTACCAAAAAAAAAAAGAGTTCTAAGATGGAGATACTTACCTGAGACATGAATGTTGAGAAGGCAGTAACAAGTATAAAAACCCCTGATATGCCAGGCATGGTGGTGCATGCCTGTAATCCCAGCACTCAGGAAGCTGAGGCAGGAAGATTGCTGTGAGTTCAAGGCCAGCCTGGGCTACATAGTGAGTTCAAAACCACCCTAAACTACATAGTGAGACCCTGTCTCAAGAAAAAACAAAAAATTTGCAGTATAAAAATCCCTGATACCCGGTAC
The DNA here is from genome assembly GCF_053883595.1 of Heterocephalus glaber. Taxonomy (NCBI): domain Eukaryota; kingdom Metazoa; phylum Chordata; class Mammalia; order Rodentia; family Bathyergidae; genus Heterocephalus; species Heterocephalus glaber. The sequence goes on from NW_028258325.1 coordinate 32,269,730, forward strand.
CAAAAAAAAAAAAACAACAACACAAAAAACCCTGACATGGGATAAGTTAAACACATTTGAGGACAAGAAGTCCAATTTTATGACCAGGACTCAGTTAACATGTAGCAGTGATAAGAGGGTAGGCTGGGTGGAAGGACAAGGAGAGATCTTCCTGAGTCTTGGGCCACCCGCAAGGAAGTTTAATTTTACTCTAAGTATAATGAGAAGGCCTTACAAGATTTTAAACCAAGAGATCGCTATGATCTCAACATTTTGCCTTTCTCTGGCAATGAGGATAAAATTATAATGCATCATAACTACTTTCATGACCTAGTATTAATAGACTATAATTATGCATCTCCTAGGAAATAAAAAATACACAAAGAAGAAAACCTAGAGTTGCTGATGTTCAGATAATTTTTCAGAGAGGCACAGAAAAGTCACTTATTGGTGATATAAAAATTAGCTAATGGATCCTTGCATGTTTTCTTAACATTCTTTTGGGGTTTTTTTGTACTGGAGATCAAACTCAGGACCTTGCGCTTGCAAGGCAGGCAGCGGAACCACTGAGCTAAATCCCCAGCCCCCTTGGATGTTTTCTTAAAAGTGTTTTGACCAAAAGTTTTTCCTTAATGTTTCTTAGTCATCAGTTTAGCTATTCTTAGTGTAAACATTTCTCGAGCTAACGAATTCTTAACTCTAATCATTGATTTGTAGAGTCCAATCAGTAAAAGATAATATAATAATTGGATGAGTACTGAAGCTTCCAAAATTAAGGGCTTGTATCCCAAAGCTTAAAATATTTCTTAAAACATTTTTTCTTTTAATAATGATTTGAGACCTAACACAGAAAAGACACATTTTAAGGGATGTATTATATATTGGATCTGATTACATAGTGCTCACAGGCCTTGTCTTAATCCTTAGAAGAAAGGTCTTCAGGGAAAACTTTAACTTTATCAACAAAGCCAATTTCATGAAAGCTCTCCTTTCCTCCCCAGCATCTGCTTAAGAATATGTCACTGGCAGGAAAATTGTTTACCTTCCATGAAGAAATTTTCAGCCCCAAAATTATAATATTGATATTAACATCTTTATTAGTAGGTTTCTAATCTTGTGAATAGTTGAATTATGTTTATAAGGGCCTTGTTGTGTAATTCAGGCTGGCCTTGAATTCACTTTGTAGCCCAGCTCAGGCTGGCCTCGAACTCCTGGCCTTAGGATTACAGGCATGCAACAACATATCCAACTTTCTAACAAAAGATTAATCACTGTCTTCCTAAAATGACTAAAAACTGCATAACAGCAAGAAAGTACATGATCTGAATTTTGGTTCTCCTTTATAATCTAACAACTACTGTGGGTAAGTGGAGAAAAACTAAAATGATCAAAATAATCTCAATGTCAATACTTCTTAGTTAACTTATGCAAGGAATAGGATTAATTCTTGGAGTCATTTTGAAATCATTTTCAGAAACAATAAGTCACATGGTCTTCACTAGACTTCTAAGAATTAACAGAAATCAATGGAATTTTCACCGTGCAACAACACATGTGACCTTCTGCCCTCTGAATAAATATTAGCATGTCCTGGTTTATCAGGATTTATTGGAACATTTTCCTTATAGAAAACATTCTGTTAGGCAGTTTGTCCTTTTCTTTGTGATAACTAGAGATCTTCACCTGTGATGTTGACCTTGTGATCCATTTAGGAATGTAATCATTAAATCATCACTTGTCTCCGTGAAAGTTCACATATTCTGATTTAGGAAATCAGGTATTTACTATGTCAGGTACTTACAGTAGCTTCTTGATGTTCTGTTAACCTTCTTAATATGATTATGCTTGAGTAATCTATTTTTCAATAAACTTGCCTGATGATTTTCATATCCTGCTAATAATGGAAAATTTCTGCCAAGTAAATCAGTATCTTTATTTAGGTGATAAGAAACATTTACATTCAAAACAATCATTTTTTTAAAAGTATAAACTTGATGGGGCCAGGGATTTAGCTCAGTGGTTCCGCAACCTGCCTGGAAAGCTCAAGGATCCAAGTTCATTCCTGATACCAAAAACAAAAACAAAAAAACACAAGTGTAAACTTGACTGGCCAAGCTTCATGGCAAATGCCTATAATCCCAGTACTCAGGAGGCTGAAGCAGGAGGATTGCTACAAGTTCGAGGTCAGCCTGGACCATGTAGTGAGTTCAAGGACAGCCTGATCTGCATAGAGAGACCTTGTCTCAAGAAAAATAAATAAATAAACTTTACTGTTGACATACACATTTGATTGCATGTATAATGTATACATTATACATGCAAATTATGGGTTAATTTCCTAAAATATTCGCTGGAGCAACAGGAATCAACAGCATTTTGTAGTAATGGTAGATTTTATGATTGGGATAATCTTTTACTACAAGGCCTACAAGTCAGAGTAACGCCCAGATTTCTTTTACTGTGGTTTTTTCATAGAAATAACGTGTGACAGAGCAATAAAGTAATTTACTATTAGTTACTTAGAACTACTAAATTCTGTTACCAGGCGTGGTAATGCAGGCCTGTAATCCCAGCACTCGGGAAGCTGAGGCAGGATGATCGCTATGAGTTTGAGGGCAGCCTGGACTATACGGTGATTTCAAGGCCAGCTTTGAGAAAGATGAAATTGGGCATGGCCTGAGAGAACTGGAAAGAGACTTCATTACTCATACAGATGGGAAGGGGACCTCAAAATGCAGGCATGAAAAAGAATTAAGATGTGTCCTGTACTACATAGACCAGCTCACCCTGATGAATACAATCATTACATCCTGCAAACAGCCTTGGAGGGGACAGGGAAGGAGGCTGCACCACAGGCAGTGAGATTCTGGGCCTTTTCTACACACGCACCACACCAGTGCTGTGACAGGGCGCCAGTGGATCACGTGGTGGATATGCAGGCGCAAGAGGCCATCCTCGCGAGCACCCATGCGACTTGTACTCGGGCCTGTTTTGTACCTATTAGTGTGTAGTCTCCACTCTGAGAGCCCCTTTTAGCACAGAAATGAGGGTCTTAGTCACCTTCATTGAGATCTCTGGGACAAAATAAAATTATACCACCTCAGAGCCCTCCTGTTTTTCAGTCTGTTTGGCTCATTGAATGGGGCTTTTTTGAAACGGTCTCAGTATGTAGTTCAGGCTGCCCTTGAACTCAAAGCCATCCTCCTGCCTCAGCCTCATGAGTTGCAGGGATTACGGGTGTGCCACCACACCCAGTGTGGGTTTTTTTAAGGAAAGAATGGGGTGAAATATGGTAACACAGTCAAGTTTGAGACCTTTCTGTTTTTCCCTCAAACAATGGAATGGAGTGAAGTTGGTGTAACAATTATTTAACTCCAGAGAAATGTGTTTTCTTCCCTTAACCACTAGCTACTACACTTAGTCACCAGACTTCAAAGTTAACCCTATTTCTCCTGCCTCAGAATGACCATGTATGTGGAGAAACCTCAAGGATCTGAAATTCAGCTGGGTATGGAGGTACAGTCTGTAGTCCCAGCATGGGGGAGGCTGAGACAGGAGGATCCTTAGAGCCCAGGAGTTGAAGATCTGCTCGGGCAACATAGAAAGATTCCATCTCAAAGAAAAGAAAAGGGAAGGGGAGGGGAGGGGATGGGAGGGAGAGAAGAACCTGAAATTCTATAATAAGATCTGCCCAGGATCTTCATTCATACTTTTATCAGTGTTCGGGAGAAGCAATTTTGAACTTCCATGGAACTCTCACAGTTCACCTTTCTTGACATGAAGTTTAAATGGAATTGAATATAATCACTGTTATACAGAGTAATGTGCATTAGAAGTTTTAAAATTCTTGGAAATGGGGCTCTCATTTGTGGCAATGTAAATGAGCCTGGAGGACATTACATTAAGTGAAATAAACCAGGTACAAAAGGACAAGAACCACATATTCTCACTTATATAAGGGGTGATCAAAATATACCACCAATGTTTAAATTTAAAAATGTATTACAAGGGCCGGGGATTTATCTCAGTTTTTCCACTGCCTGCCTTGAAAGCTCAAGGACCTAAGTTTGATCCCCTGTACCAAAAAAATGCATTACAGTAAAAGACACATTGCCATTAATCTTCCTCAAAATACATCTCTCACTTTGAACACACTTATCCCATTGCTCTTGCCACTTTCTGAAGCAGTTCTGCAAGTCCTCTTTCCTGGATGTCATTACGAAGTGTGATCAAAAATTTTGGAATCCTGCTGCTGAGTACCCAATGTGTCCTCACTTACCTTATTCATCGAATCTGGCACCATGCAACTTCTGGCTTTTCCTTAAAGTCAAAATGACCATGAAAGGTAAACATTTTGAATCAATTCAGGACATTGAGGTAGCCACAATAGCACAATTAAAGACACTGATGAAGGAAGTCTTCCAGAACTGCTTCAGAAAGTGATGAGAATGATAAGATAAGTGTGTTCAAATCAAGGGGGGAGAGTATTTTTAGGGGTATTGATGGCAATATGTCTTTTCATGGAATATATTTTAGTATGTATATTCATTGTATTTCTCAATCATACCTCATATGCAGAATATAAATCAGTTGTTCTCACAGAGGTAGAGAGTACAATAGTGCTTACCACAGGCTGAGCAGGGTGGGGGAAAGGGGAGATTAAGTACAAAAATATACTTAGATAGGAGAAATAAGTTTTACTTTATATAGCACAGTAAGGTGACATTACTTAACATTTCGTATTTTTTAATTTTAATTGTATTAAAATATTAACAATATTAACGATTAACAATGTTATTTTATATTTATATAAAATAGCTAGAGGAAAAGATTTTAAATGTTCTCAATGCAAAGAAATAAATGAGATGATGATATGCTATTTACTCTGCTTTGATCATCACATTGTATACTGTATCAAAATATATCTATGTATTTGTATGATATAAATATGTATGACTATTGTGTGTCAATCAAAATTAAAAATAGGGCCGGGGATTTAGCTCAGTGGTGCAGCACCTGCCTCACAAGCACAAGGTCCTGAGTTCGATACCCAGTACCAAAATAAATAAATAAATAACTAGCCCGGCATGATGGCGCACACCTGTAATCCCAGAACTCTGGGAGTCTAAGGCAAGGGAATGGCAAATCAGAGCCCAGTATGGGCAACGTAAAGTCTCAAAATAAAAACTTACAAATGGCTGGGGATGTAATGCAAAGGCCCTGCATCCAATCCCCAGCACCTAATTAATTAATTTAATTTAAGAAACCAGAATCCAGCAATTTTCATTGCCTCCATCACTACCCTACCCAGCCAAACTACCGTGAGCTGCTCCCTGGTTCTTTCCTCCCTGCCAATCGCCCTCTTTCTGTTTTGTTCCCTGCAGTGGACCCTGAACACGGCATCCAGAGCAATGCCTGGAAAACGTGTGTTGGAGCCACTGGTGTTTCTGCTGCAAACTCCAGCGCTTCTGTTCTTGCTGAGAATACAAAAGAAGCTTCTCCGCATACCTACACCACCTGGTCCCACCACCTCACTTCAACAGATATATCACACTGGGCATTTACTGTTTTATGTCTAAAGAGTTACTCCTAATTCATTAGAGAAGATGAGAGTTGGGCACGGTAGCACACAGCTATCATCCCAGCACTCAGGAGGCTGAGGCAAGAGGATTGCAAATTGAAGGCCAGCCTGGGCAATTAAGCGAGACTGTCTCAAAATAAAAAATAAAGGGCCGGGGATTTAGCTCAGTGGTTCCACCGGCTGCCTTGCAAGGCGAGGTCCCGAGTTCCATCCCTGGCACCAAAAATAAATAAATAAATAAATAAATAAATAAATAAATAAATAAATAAATAATAAAGGCTGGTAATGTAGCTCAGTGGCCCTGGATTCAATCCCCAGTACTGAGAAAATTTACACACACATGAAATTAAGGACTATTAAAAATATGAAAAGAAGCCAAGCGTGGTGGAGCACACCTGTAATCCTTGGGAGGCTGAGGCAGAAGGATCGCTGTGAGTTCAAGGCCACCCTGGGCTACATAGTGAGTTCAAGGCCAGTCTAAACTATACAGTGACACTCTGTCTCAAAAGAACAAAAACAAAAACAAAATACGAAAAGATATAAAAAAGAAAAGATATTCAAATTCACTTGTAATTAGAAAAACTCCATGAACATAGAAGTGAAATCCATCTTTTTCCTTGACATACTGACAAAAGTGGAAAGAGCTGGGCATACCCAGTATTGAGAAGAGCGTGGGAACTTACTTTCCCTGGACTGACGGTGGGAGCTTACACTGCTCCAGCCTTGCTGCTGACAGTCAAGAAATGCCCATGAGCACAGAAAAGACAGGCGCCTTCAACCCACAAATGCCTTCCTAGCATCTCTCATGGCCCTCACAGGGGCAAAGCTCCGAGTCAGTTCAACTGTCACAGAAAAACATGGAAAACCCAGCAGTTAGTGAAGGGCTGCATCTGTACCCAGGAATGTTATCCATCTGTGAGAAGACTGGGCCAGACCCATAAGTATCAGTGTAGAAACTCTTGTAAATAAAATATTAAGGGAAAAAGCATGTTGTGGAACACCGGTGATTGCATTCATGTTTTAAAAAATAACTCTGTGTGTGTGTGTGTGTGTGTGTGTGTGTGTGTGTGTGTGTGTGTGTGTAGGAATACAGGCCAAATGTTAACATGGGGACTTCAAATTTTGCTCCATATTCTTTTATTTTTCACTCTTATAAAATCACCCATTAGTAACTTGTTGCTTTGTATAGTTTTTAAAATGTAAATTCTTAAAAAGAATCATATGGACTGGGGGTTTAGCTCAGTAGCACTGCTCCTACCTTGTAAGTGCAAGGTCCTGAGTTTGATCTCCAGTACTGAAAAAAAAATCATCTGTTACTCAGATCTGTTGAATTAGTCTCCAAGGGTAGAAATTAAGTATGATTTTTTTTAATGAAATGGTGATTTAGCCAGACATGGTGGTGCATGCTTGTATTCCAGCACTCAGGAGACTGAGGCAGGAGGATAACTGTGAGTTTGAGGCCAGGCTGGGCTGCATAGTGAGTTCAAAGCCAACCTGAATTACATAGGGATGAGACCCTGTCTCAAGCAAACAAACAAACAAAAAGAGGTGATTTAAATGTACAGTGAGATATAAGACTCTGAAAAACAATGTAGTAGTTCCTCAAAAAATTAAACATAGAATTAGCTTATGGCCCACTAATTCTACTTCTGGGTATATAGGCCAACACTTGAAAGCAGAGATTCAAATAGTAGTACATCCATGTTTACAGCAGCATTAATTATAATAGTCAAAAGAGTATAGCAATAAAAATATTCATCAATGGATAAACAAAATGGCATACACCTACAGTGGAATATTATTTAGCCATAAAAGCAACAAGAGCCAAATGCAACTGCATGCTCCTATAGTCCCAGATACTCAGCAGTCTGAGCCAAGATTCCTTCTCAAAACAAATGCAAAAACAAAAACAATCCCTCCAAAAAAGGAATGAAATTCCGACAAGTGATACTACACGGATCAACCATCAAATATCCTGCTAAGTGAAATAAACCATATAAAAAAGGACTAATTCCCTGTAGTACTACTTCAATATGCTAACTGTAGTAATCCAACTTATCAGATGTCAAATAGAACAGTAGTTTCCAGGGACTGGGAGGAGGGAGTGGGGAATTATTTGGGGGTACAGATAATCAGTTTGAGAGAATGAAAATTTTTGGAGACGAATGCTGTTGATTACTGGCTTAGATTTTTTTTCCCTTGTAGTGCTGGGAATTGAACACAGGTTTTTGCACTGAGCCCTTGTTGTATTTGTAAAGACAGAGTCTCACTAAGTTGCTAAATTGACCAGGCTGGGCTTGAACTAGTGATCCTGGTGCTTCAGTTTACCAGGGTTCTGGGATTATAGGCATGGCACCATGCCTGCTTTAACTAAGATTTTGATTGGGACTATACTGAATTTATAGATCAAGTTGTAAAGAAAATCTTGATAATATTTAGGTTTTATATCCGTGTATTCAAATATCTCTCCATTAATATACATCTTCTTTGATGTTTTTCATCAGTTTTGTAATTCACCTCTACAAATCATTCTCTCTCTCTTTTTTTTTTTTTTTTTGCAGTGCAAGGGATTGAACTCAGGACCTTGTGTTTGCAAGGCAGGTGTGGCACCACTGAGCTAAATCCTGGCCCTTTTTTTTTTATATTTATACCTAAATACTTCCTTTGTTTTTGCTTTTTAATTTAAAATCCATCCATTAGGGAATAATAGTAAGGAAATAATATTAGACTAACATAAATGGTATTGTCTTTTTAATTTCAATTTTAATATGCTAATATAAAGGATATCTTTTTAATTTTTTTTTCATTACTGAGGAAGTAACCCATGCTAAGCAAGCACTTTACCACTGAGCTATATCACCAGCCCTTAATTTCAAATGTTAATTGTTCATTGCTAGTATGTAAGAAAGTAACTTTTGTATGTCAGCTAGGTAGTTTGCAACCTTACAATAGTTGCTTATTAGTACCAGGATTTTTTTAGTTGGTTTTTTGGAATTTTCTTTCTGTTTTCTTTTCTTTCTTTCTTTTGTTTTGTATTTTGTTTTCTGGTTTTTGTTTTTTGATTTGGCGGTTGTACTGGGGATTGAACCCAGGGCTTCTGCAACTGAGCTATGTTCCCAGACCGTTTTTATTTTTTATTTTGAGACTGGGTCTCGCTAAGTTTCTAAATTACCCAGGCTGGGCTAGGAACTTCTGATCTTCCTGTTTCAATCTCCCAAAGTGCTGGGTTACAAGCATGCACCACTATACCTGGCTTCTTTGGGATTTTCTAGATAGACAATCATTCTCACCTATGAACAGTTTGCTGCTTCCCTGCCTGTTTTATTTCCTTTTCTTGTCTTATTACATTAGCTAGGACTTCCAGTGTGACGTTGAGTAGTGATGATAGAAGACACCCTTGACGGGGCCGGGGAGAGAAAGCATCTAGTTTCTGATCAATAAACTTTTACATCTAATATTGTCTTTTCAAATTTTATAGTCATTTTTGTTATTGAAAGTAAAAAATTAAGTATACAAAAAAAAGGAATTACTAAAACCCATAATTTGCCATTCAAACACAATATAATACAATATGGGTACTTTCCTATTCTTCTATATGCTCTGCTCTGTTTTTATTACATCATTATTATCATACTGATTATTCAATTTATTGTCTTGATTTTTTTTTACTGGTTTCTTAAATTTTTTTTTCCTTTTTGAGGGACTGGGGATTGAACTGAAGACCTCATGCATGCTAGGCAAGCTATCATTGAACTATTCCCCTAGCCCTATCTTAAGCCTTTTATTTATTTATTTATATGTTTATTTTTGATAATCGGGATTTAACTCAGGGCCTTAGCACTGAGCTACATCCCCAGCCCTTTTTATTTTTTATTTTAAAACAGAGTCTCACTACAGTCACTATATTGCCCAGGCTGGGCTTGAATTCGCAATCCTCCTGCCTCAGTCTCCCAGAGTGCTGAGATTACAATTGTGCACAACCACGTCTAATTTAAGGTTTTAAATCTCACTATATAGTCTTTTTCGGGGGGGGGGTACTGGAAACGAACTCACGGCCTTGCACTTACCAGGCAGGCACTGTGCTTTTGAGCTACATCTCCCGCCCCCATATTCTTTTAAAATGAGGCTAAATACCATCAAAGAGGTATTCAATGCTTCAGACAATTATTTGCTTAATGGGTAGATCTTTAAATTATTTTAAAATAAATAATATACTTATATAAGTATATATATACTTATAATGCTAGTACAAAAATACATGTGACTGAGTGTGGTGACATACATCTGTAATCTCAGCTACTTGGAAGGCTGAGGCAGGAGGATTGCCTGGGCTACATAGTGAGTTCAAGGTGAGCCTGAACTGCATAGGGAGACCCTGTCTCAAAATAAATAAATAAATACATATACACATACATAGGTAAATAAATAATAGTGTTTTTGGAAGCTAAATATTCTGAATAATATTTCTCTTTACTACTGTTCAAAAATCACACTGTTTAAATTGTTGTAGTCTTTTATCTGAAGATAATCTATGACTTCACATTTTCTCTTTTCCCTCTTTCTTTTTTTATAATTAGTATCTATTTATCCTTCAAGTGAACTTTCTCAGTAATTCTGTTGAACTAAAATTTGGAATTAAAGGATTTTGGTGAAATGTGCACTAAACTTATAAATTAAATTGGAAAGTATTCAGTGTTTCATCCAGAAACTGCTAGATTCCTTCATTCAAATCTTCTCTCACATCTATCAGTAGTTTTATAATTTTCTTAAAATGGGATACATTTACTAAGATAACATGAGATATATTATGTGGAAGTGTCTTATCGTTCCTAATTCTTCATTATTAGGATATAGGATGCTATTGATTGTATGTAATTTATTATCTTATCTGAAATATAAGATAATAAAATTACCGGGCCAGGGATTTAGTTCAGTGGTTCCGCCACCTGCCTCACAAGCGGAAGGTCCCGAGTTCGATCCCCGGTACCAAAAAAAAAAAAAAAAAAAAAAAAAGATAATAAAATTACCATTCAAAAACTCTTAAAATAATGTTCAAAAATAATATTCAAAATTATTCAATAATGTTCAAAAGATTTGCGTCAATATGAAAAGCTACACGCAAAATGCCATTTTTCTTCATTGCTCGCATGGGTCTTCCTGCCGCAGTGGAAAGTCTTGTCCCTGGGGCATTTTCATCTCATTTGTCCTCTGAGGAGGGAGGACGAGTTGTTGACGGCCCCGGGGCCACCTCCCTCAAGTTACGCGGCCCTCCAGACCCATCCTAAGTCTCACAGTTCAGGCTAATCATTGACAGAACCTCACAATCTCTCGCTCCTGCCGAAGCGCTGATAAGAGTCAGCAGGCGCAGGGAGAAGCCAGGTTGCGTGGCAGCAGGGTCTCCGGGGAATGAATGGATTCTCCTCAGCGCCTATGAAAGGGTCCCACGCTGCAGAAAGACGATGTCCAGCGGGGCACTGGGAAGAGCTGTCATCCTGTCCGCGCTGCTCCTGATACCAGCTGCTGCCGGACTCTCCGGAGAGGGAAGAGCTGCATGGGCTAGAAATCCTCATTTTAGCCTGGTAAATGCAAGTCAGCTGTTTCTCTATGACACTTTCCCTAAAAACTTTTTCTGGGGTGTTGGGACTGGAGCGTTTCAAGTGGAAGGGAGTTGGAAGGAGGATGGAAAAGGACCCTCTATATGGGATCATTTCATCCACACACGCCTTAAAATTGTCAACAGCACCAGCGGTTCCAGTGACAGCTACATTTTTCTGGAAAAAGACTTGTCAGCTCTGGATTTTTTAGGAGTTTCTTTTTATCAGTTCTCAATTTCCTGGCCAAGGCTTTTCCCCGATGGAATAATAACAGTTGCCAATGCAAAAGGTCTCCAGTACTACAATGCTCTTCTGGACGCCCTACTACTGAGAAACATTGAGCCTATAGTTACTTTGTACCACTGGGATTTGCCTTTAGCGCTACAAGAAAAATATGGGGGGTGGAAAAATGAATCCATGGTAGGTATCTTCAACGACTATGCCACGTACTGTTTCCAGACATTTGGGGACCGTGTCAAATACTGGATTACTATTCACAACCCGTATCTGGTAGCTTGGCATGGGTATGGAACAGGTATACATGCTCCTGGAGAAAGGGGAAACATAACAACTGTCTACACCGTGGGACACAACCTGATCAAGGTACTGTGCATCTGGCTTCTTAGCATAGCTTCAAAATGTGCAAGGAGTTAAAAAGAAACACCAAGACATTTAAATGGTTCTCTCTCTTGAAATCAGCACAGCTAATTTGAAGCTAACTTACAAGTTCTAGCCTCAGATTTTATTAAGTAGAGCATGGTTTATTTCTGTTATTATTAATTTATTAATCCAATTATTAAATCTACAGTTATACATTAGAATATGAGAATATGAGTCTACTGTTATTTTTGGGAAACCAGTATTGTATAGATTTAATTGTTGGAACCCTTTTCTGACAACATGTCGTTTCAGAATTATGTTGAGGCACAAACATAAACATGTGTTTGTTGCTAGTATTGGTACTTAGCTGTAGCAAGAGAAATCAATGTTAGCTGGTACATAGTTCTAGATACAGAAATTGAAATGAATGTACTCCATGCTTAGTTTTATTTGGCAGAAAAGATGAGATTAATGGTTCTAGAAGTTAAACAACTAATATAAACCCAGGGGAGAATATGCTTTACTAAGTATTTTAAAGCAGTATATTTCAAAAGCTAGAGCTTATGTTGGGAAATGCGAAACTTCTTAAAACAACAATGAAAATGCAAACAAAACAATAGCTAATATTTATTGAGTGCTTATTATGTTCCATAGACATTAAGCCTTTTATGTGTATTAACACATTTGATCCTCGTAACACCATTGTGAACTAGGTACTATTTTTTTTTTTGGTACCGAGGATTGAACTCGGTCCTTGCACTTGCACAGCAGGCGGCAAAACCACTGAGCTAAATCCCCGGCCCATAGGTCCTATTATTATTTCCATTTTAAAGATGAGGAAACTGAAGCTTAGTGAGATTAAATAATTTGTCCAAAGTTATGGAATAAAACGCAGCCTCTGTGGACATTGCATTTATGAATGACAACATAATTAAATAATTTTTATTAAAAATCTTTTTAAAACAGTAATCTTTTGGAAACTTTTGAGAAACTTAGCCTCATGTTGAGGGTTACAAATGGAATCAGATTTAACTTTTTGACTCAAATAGTCTACTTGTGAAAAATTATTCTGAATATCTGTTACATTTTGAAAATTAAAAATATTAATAGCCTTAACATTTACTTGCTAGAAGTAATTTAACTTTTAAGAATCAAATGTTGAATATTGTGTACAGAATGTATAAGAACATAGAAGTACTTCATGTTAACCCTTTTCTTCTAATTGTTTTAGTCTCTTGTGCTGCTATAGGACAGATTACATCATGACTTTATAGTCATTTTCTCATCTTTGAATAGAGTTGTATAAAGAACATATTATTGCTGGGGATTTAGCTCAGTGGTACTGCCACCTGACTCGAAAGTGCAAGGCCTCGAGTTTGATCCCCCATACCAAAAAAAAAAAAGAACATATTATTAATGTATGACTACACTATTTTACAAAGTAAGACCTTAAATGAGAAAAACTTTTGGCTATTGAATAGCTATCAAGATAATGGATATATTAAAAAAGATAATGCATCTATGTTAGAAAAATATTTATTTTAATATTTCTAGCTCTTTTAATTACTAAAACAATCCATGCTCACGTAAAGTTTTTTAAATCAGATCATTCCCAAAGATATGAACAAAAAGTTAAATCCTTTTCTTGCTCCACCTAACAATTCCAACTGAAGGAAACTGTTAATAATAGTTTCTCATATACTGTTTTAGAAGTTTTCTATCCAAATACATAACATCTATACATTGATTTAACCTTTGTGTAAGGAAAAACCTCTAAATTATTGACAAGTGTCAGTTACCTGGAAAAATGCTAACAATTACAATTTTCATTAAAAAAAATAGAACCTGGTGATTAATTTAAAGACTTTATTGGTTATCTGATAAAAACAAACAAGAAAAAAGTTTTAACTAACTAGTGGAGCTTCCAAACTTAGCTTAAAAAATGTGATTTTCACATGTTTTCCATTTTCCTCTAATTTAAGATAACCTCTGCTTTTAACAGAAAATTAGCACTTCTTCTGCGAGTGACATACTTCATTGTTTTAAACTGAAGGATTCATTTTTAAATAACTGTGTTTTCCAAATCATTTCTTTTATCTACTTAAAATTTCTTTCTTTTTTTTTTTTTTTTTGGTACTGGGGATTGAACTCGGGTCTTTGCGCTTGCGTAGCAGGTGGCGAAACCACTGAGCTAAATCCCCAGCCCTACTTAAAATTTCTAAATCACCAGACTAAATAAATAGTATGAGGGGTCCCTTGAAATCAATCTGAAAATGAAATACACCACATAACCCAGTGATCTTTCGACCAGAGAGAGATCTTGCAATAATTTGGTACCTAAGGTGAATTATTTCTCCACTTGTCCCCTCTGTACTTACTTTACTCAGAAAAATCCTCATGGAGAAAAGAGTAATTTGATTTTTTGTTGTTGTTGCAATGAAGTATTTTTCCTTACTGTTCCTGCTTGTGGTCCCTGAAGAAACATTCTTTAGGATTAGCTTTTAGTCCAAAGAATGTTTATTGAGATTAAAAAAAAAAAAAAGCAAAGCTAATATAAGCCAGGCATGGTAGTACATGCCTGTAATCCCAGCAGTCTGAGAGGCTGAGGCAGGAGGATTCCCAGTTGGAGTCCAGCTTGGGTAGTTTAACCATTTAACTAGACCTTATCTCAAAATATAAAATCAACAAAAGGGCTGAGGATGTAGCTCAGTGAGAAGACTCTGGGTTCAATCCCTAGTACCACACACACATGTGCACCCGTGCACACACACACACACACACACACACACACACACTCCTAACATAAAACTCAATTCATTAGTGGCTATAGACTACATATTCCCTAATTCTCAGACATTGAAAAAAATTCCATAGTGGCTATTGGAATCCTTTTGGATCTAGAATGATCTCAGAAATTCTATCTCAGTTTGAAATGTCCTGGTTTGGCGGGAACTTGGCTGGTCTAGCAGCTGTCAACACTGGTCAGGAATTTCAAACCCCATTTTTTCTGTAGATCTAGTGATCACCTTTAAGCAAGTCTAAGCCTCTGTAAAACTCTCATAATCCCACCTACTAATAGACAATTGCTGTGAGTTTTTAACAGTATTTGGAACGAAATGTGGGTACATTTTTTGGCTTGGCTATCATCCCTTTAATTATTATCTATAATCTTGGTAGCAACCTTGCCAGATAATTATTATTATCCCCACCTTACAGAATGTTATTTCTTTTCCTTTTTTTTTTTTTTTGTGAGTCAGGATCTTACTACATAATTCAGTATGAACTCACTATGCAGCCCACACTGGCCTCAAATTTACAGAGATCCTCCTGCCTCAGCCTCCCGAGTGCTGAGATTATAGGCGTGCATCGGATATTTCTAACTTGCAACATGGTTGCAACATTTGCTTCCCTGCGCAAATGTTATTAGTCCTCCCCAGAGCCTTTGGATAAAGTCCCATTTTTTTCATCAAGGCCTGCAAAACACATCCCCCCCCCCACCTTCACTTGGGTTTCCTTCCTGCTCACTGTCCCATCCCAGACACCACCCCCTTGGCCCTCATGTTCCCCCACAATGCACTGCTGGCCATGTCCCCTACTTACCCTGTCACTCTCTGCACAAGGCCCCACTAGCCCGCTCTGTCCAGCCAAATACCCTTCCTAGTCCTGCTTTACCCATGTCCTCCTAAAATAGTCACCACCTCTGAGTCACTCTTGATGGTTTAGGATTAAGTCCCCTCCTGGGGGTTCCCCTGAGTAGCACTGGTTTCATACAAACATCAGTTGTGTGAGTGGTGTAGCATTTCTCTTTTAAACTTCATAATCAAAAAGCCAATACCAAGTTCAAGCTTCATATCTCATTACAATATTTCTAATTCTTGAAACATCACCTGTGGTAATCTAGGTGTGCCCTAGTGAGGGGACTCTTTGGGTTGCAAGTGACAGATGTAACTCAAGGTGGCAGAAGAAAAAAGGAGCAACTTCTTGGCTCGGTAAAGACCACAGGGAAGAGGAGAGTCAGTGACGAGGACACCCCCAGGCAGCCCCTTATCTCGGTCTCTGCCTCCCTTTCTTCTTGGGGGTTGGTGTCTTTTCCTCTTTTGTAGAGAAAAGAGTTCTCTCTCTTAGACGCACTTTTGAGAATTCCCTGGACATCTCCGGCCTATTTGGGCCTCACCCTTATCCCTCCATCAGCAAAGCCCCCAGGGTGCACATTAATCAAGGCACTAATGATGCTCATTTTCACTCTCTTCTTAAATCGATAAACGCTGCAGTTGGTGGATGTCCCTCCTCACAATGGACCATTTGAGAGCCTCTAAGGAAATGTGGACAGAGGCTGGGAGAGAGATGAACATGCTTAGGAGACTGTAGCTCACACAGCCCCCACCTCCACCAAATCCTGCTGGCGCCCCGAGGCTTCTGACCATATTGAGGCTCTAAAATGTCATCTTCCGTAGGCTCATGCTGCTGATAAAGAGAGTGGAATCGATAATTCTTGGTTGCAGTGGGCTGTGCTGGGCTTCACAGGGTGTGGAGCAGCTGCCCTGGTCTCTATCCCCTCACTGCTTCCAGGGTTGTTAACTAAAAATGTCTCCAGACATTGTCAGGTGTCCCCCGGGAGTCAGATTCCTTCTCCTCCTTCCACCTCTTGAAAACCACTGACATACTTACGTAGAGAGCTGCTTGAAGTCCTGAAGCATAAGAACTAGGAGGAAGCTGGGTGTGGTGGTGCACCCTCGTAATCCCAGCACTTTGGAGGGCTGAGAGAGGAGGATTCCAAGTTCAAACCCAGCCCGGGGAACTTAGCAATTTGGTGAGATCCTGTCTCAAAAATTTTAAAAAGGAGCTGAGGGGGCCGGGGATTTAGCTCAGTGGTGCTGCTGCCTGCTTCAAAAGCGCAAGGACCCGAGTTCGATCCCTGGTATTAAGAAAAAAAAAAGGAAAGGGCTGGGAACGTAGATGGGGCAAAGTGGTTCCCCAATGTATGCAAGGCCCTGAGTTTGATCCCCAGCGTTGGGAAAAAAAAGTACTGTATTTTGGTTCTTTAAAATAAATTTTATTTTATTTTATTTCATTCCCCTCCTCAAGCCCCGACCCTCCCTTATGTACAGAAGCTGTTACCATTTTTTCCTTCTATTTTCACTTTTTTTCTTGTGCCTTCCTTCCTTTCTCCCTCCCTCCTCCCTTGTTGCCTTTCCCATTTGAACACTTTCTTCCCATTTCCCAGCATCCAATATACATTTCAGTCCTTATCTCCATTTTTGGTTTCTCAGATCAGAGAAACAATGCGATTTTTAAACATGTGTGTCTGTGGCTGGGGGATTTAGCTCAGTGGTTCCGCCACTTGCCTCAAAAGCACAAGGTCCCGAGTTTGATCCCCAGTACAAAAAAAAAGTGTAAACATGTGTGTCTGATTTATTTCACTTAAGAGTATGGTCTCAAGGTCCATCCATTAGCTATAAATGTCCGAAGCTCATCCTTCTTTATGGCAGAGTAGTACCCCATTGTATAAAAAAATGCATCTTTATCCACTCATCTGTTGAAAAGCATTTGGGCTGTTTCCAAGATATAAATTTTATTTTATTTTATGTATTTTGTTTTATTTTTTGTGTTTGTTTGTTTGCTTGTTTAAAACAGGGCCTCCATATGTAGTTCAGGGTAGCCTTGAACTCATGGTGATCTTCCTGCCTCAGCCTCTCATGCCCAGCAAAAAAAAAAAAAAAACCAAAAAAGTAATTTGAAAGGAAATACTGTATTTTTTAAAGAAAATACTATATCCTGCTATAAATGAAGAACGAGTTTGGTTGGGGGTTTTTTGTTTGTTTTTTTGTTTGTTTGTTTGTTTTGAGACAAGTTCTTGCTATGTACTTCAGCCTGGCCTTGGACTCACTGTGGAGCCCAGGCTGGCCTCAAATTCCCCATGATCCTCCTGCCTCAGCCTCCTGAGTGCTGGGATTATAGATGTGCATCACCACACCTGGCAGAACCAGTATTTTTAATACTCTTAAAGTAAATATATAATTTTAAAATAAAAAACTGTCATTTTTGTTCCACCTTATAATATCATCTCCAATGTAAAAAGAGTATTATCAGCCATGGAAAACAACAGGGAATGTGTAAATTTTATTTAGCATGTTGGTGTAAACTTAGTCCTAAAGCCAAAGCCATTATGTCATTTCACAGTATCTCATAAGGTAAGCCTGGTGGCACATGCCTGCAATCCCAGCATTTTGGGAGGCTGAGGCAGGAGGATTAAGAATTTGAGGCCAGTCTGAGCTATGTAGCTAGACCTCATTGGGAGAAAGGAAGGAAAGAGGAAAGGGAAATGGAAAGAAATGAAAAAAAAAAGATTTTTCTCACATAAGTAAAAGAATCATAAGTAAAGTGAATTATTTTGAGATGGAAAATGGTTACAATTTCTATATTAGCATTTTAACTATTCATAATTTACTGTATGAATATATTAAATTTATTTTAAATGAACTTTATAATCTTCAATAACATAGACATATACAACATACATCAACACTTTTTTGTATAGCACACACGAATGACAAAAGGATTTCCTGAATTCAAGGCTTCCAGGGATTGCATAAGACCATGACAGAGGCTGCACGAAGTGTTGGGAAAGGCTGCAATAGGTCAGGGCCTCACCAGGAGAAGACTGGATTTCTCCGACTCTTCAAGGAAATGGGTCTCGGTACCTTTCTTCCAGGGAGGCTCACAAAAGTGGACATCAGTTAGGCCTTTGACAAATAATTAAACGGGTTATTTTTAATTTGAGGAACATCTGTCCTTCCCAGAAATGACTTTGACTTGCATTAGAAGTGGCTCACACACAAGCGCACACACACACAGATATCTTCTCAACACATGCAAATCAATTCTGTATGCTTGTTTCTATTTTTTTAAAAAGTTTTCATGGGCATGATGTCTCAAACTTGTAATCATAGCCTTTCAGCAGGCTGAGGCAGAAGTATCTCAAATTTGAGGCCAGCCTGGACAACTTAGGAAGACTCTGCCTCAAAATATGAAAATAAAAATTTTTAGCCGTGCATGGTGGCATGCCTCTAATCCCAGCACTCAGAAGGCTGAGGCAGGAGGATCACCACCAAGTTCTAGAACAGCCAGGGATACACAGTGAGCTCAAGACCAGCTTGATCTACATAGCTAGATCCTGTCTCAAAATAAATAAATAAATAAAATTAAAAATTTTAAGGGCCGGGGATTTAGCTCAGTGGCACCATGCCTGCCTCCCAAGCACAAGGTCCTGAGTTTGATCCCAGGTCTTAGAAAAAATAAAATTAAAAATTAAAAAACTAAAATTTTTAGAGAGCTGGGGATGTAGCTCTGTGAGCAGACTTGGGCTCACTCTCCAATACTGCCAAAAGAAAAACAAAAACCAAAAAAGCTGAAACAACCCGAAGTTTGATGACTGCTAAAGCTAAATGTTGTGTTTATGGAGGCTCATTATATTGCTCTTTTAATTTTTTGTGTATTATGACAATAGCTAAGGAGGTAAAGACAATTTTTATATATAAAAGTAATGGAAACTCCCTGTACCGGGAAAAAAAAGTAATGGAAAATAAGACATACATCTTTAGTCTGGCATGGTGATGCACACCTGTAATCCCAGCACTCGGGAGGCTGAGGCAGGAGGATCATCATGTGTTTGAGGCCAGCCTGGACTACATAGTGAGTTCAAGGCCAACCTGTACTACACAGAGAAACCCTGTCTCAAAAAAACAAAAAGAAAAAAAAAGGAAAAAACTTAAAACAGCCATCTTTATACAGTTCTCTGCTCAAATGTTCCATTGAAATTCTTAAACAAAATTTAGTGTCAACACAGTCAAAACTTCCATGAAAGGGCCATGTTCACATGATGAATAGCTAAACTTCCTTTGCCAACAAACTGCTGCAACTGCTTCTGGAAATCTAGGCTGCAGGGTCTCCGAGGCACACATAAATGGATTAAATGTCATCTACAGGACTCTTCCACCAACCCAGCACCAGTCTCTTGAAGAGTAAAGTATAATATTTGGCAATAAAAATATTTGCAAGAGTCTTTTTGACTGGTCTTATTTATATGGAAGCAAAATCTTCAAGGATCTTAAGAAATAATTTTTTAGGGCCAGGGGGTTTAGCTCAGTGGTGCCACCACCTGCCTCACAGCAAAAGGTCCTGAGTTCAATCCCTGGTACAAAAAAAAGAAAGAAAGAAAGAAAAAGAAAGAAAGAATTTTTTATTAAAAAAGGAATTTTTTAAAAAATCCCTTCTTAAAGTTCGGTTCCAAGAAAGTAAAATACCAAAATTAATTTTTACCAAGCCTTATAGCTAAAAAGAACTAGTCATGCTTTTCTATGGATAAAGGACAGAAAAATGAAGTTAAAACAAAGTGAAACAAAACAAAAAATCGGAAAAAAATCTGTTACTTTCCACCTCCAACTACCCTCTCTTCCTACATCCCCCAAAAAAAGAAAAGGAAAGGAGAAAAAAAAAGAGAGAAGGGGGAGAAGGAGGAGAAGAAAGGACGGAGTTTTCCATTCTTAAAGGGAAGGACTGAGACCGTTAGTACAGGTATTTTTTGCATTCTGCCATGCTATTTTTTATGCTGGGATGAGAACCCAGGGCCACCCACAGGCTAAGCAGCTCAATCATTATAAAGGGAATGTTTCATTGCATACCTATTATAGTGTAAGAAACATCATACAGGGCCGGGGATTTAGCTTAGTGATTCCGCCGCCTGCCTCGCAAGCACAGGGTCCCAAGTTCGATCCTCCGTACCAAAGAGAGAGAGAGAGAGAGAGAGAGAGAGAGAGAGAGAGAGAGACATCATATATTATTTAATTCTCAAATCAACTCTGCCAGTAGGTGTTCTTAAATCCATTTTACAATTATAAAATGAAAGCCAAGAGGAAATTTGGCTGAGGTCACAAAGCAGATAGGTGTCAGAATCAAAATTCAAATCTGATCTGTCTGTTTTTGTTTTTTTTGTTTTGGTACCAGGGATCAAACTCAGGTCCTTACGCTTGCAAGGCAGGCAACAGAACCACTGAGCTAAATCCCCGGCCCAAATCTGATCTGTCTGAATCCAAGTCGGCAAGAGTTAATGAATCAATCGCCTAATGTCAATGAAAAAGAACAGTTTACAACCTCAAAACCCACATCCGCCACTTGGGCTTGACACTGACTCAAAAGATATTCAACTTGACTTCACCTATTAAAAGACCAAAATAAGCTGAGCGTGGTGGCACATGCCTGTAATCCCAGCACTCGAGAGGCTGAGGCAGGAGGATCTCAGCAATTTCAAGACCAGCCTGTACTATGTAGTAAGTTCAAGGGTAGTCTGGGCTACATAGTGAGATCCTGTCTCCAAGTAAATAAATAACCCACCAATCAACCCCACCAACCAACCAATACATAGCTAGGTGTAGTGGCACATGCCTGTAATACCAGCACTCTGGGAGGCTGGCAACTTGGTGATTAGTGAGGCCCTGTTTCAAAATAAAAATAAAAGTGCCTCAGAATGTAGCTTAGTCCAAAAGCCCTGGATTCAATCCCCAGTAACACA
Organism: Heterocephalus glaber; assembly: GCF_053883595.1. NCBI lineage: Eukaryota > Metazoa > Chordata > Mammalia > Rodentia > Bathyergidae > Heterocephalus > Heterocephalus glaber. The sequence goes on from NW_028258325.1 coordinate 32,291,052, forward strand.
CACACACACACACACACACACACACAATAGACACATTTTATTTTGTCAAAAAAAATCTATGAATTGTCTATCCCCTGACTCATCTTTTAAAATGAAGGGTTTTTTTCTGGTTTTTTGTGGGTTTTTTGGTACCGGGGATCGAACTTAAGACTTTGCACTTGCGAGGCAGGCGGCGGAACCACTGAGCTAAATCCCCGGCCCTAAAATGAAGGTTTTTTCATTTGTCCCACAATTTTAATTTTTATTTGCTCAAAGCTTTGGTGTCACAGTAAAGTGATATTAAATCACATATGTGTGCCTTTAACAATAGTATTTAAAGTAAATTAGATACACAATTCATTTAATTAGCTAATACATAGTTCCCACATTATAATCTCAACCCTTCTCCAAAGAACCTAAGACCTCTTTAACAAAATACAGGAAATACTGACTAGACAAGATGAAACTAGTATTCTTACAGATGTTTTTAACCGGATTTGAATAAGTGATAAAGACTATTGATGGAGAAGAATCATCAAAGAGTTTCTACAACTAGAGCACATTTGTTATTTGCAAGAGTCACATAAAAAACACCTATTTATAGGCTAAAAGTGGTATTCTAAAACCTTCAAGAGATCAATATTTACTTTTTCTAACCATTAAGTTAAAAAAGTTATACTTCAGTGAATGATTAACAAGAGTTTAAATAAATGTAATTATAAATGCTCATAGAATAATATTGTGATCCTATTTAAACAGCTTTATTTGATATGAACACTCTCATACAGGGAAAATTAGGCCCAACTGGAAATCCAAAAATATTGTAAATACTAGAAATGGTGCTGATGCCGGGCATGGTGGCGGATCCCTGTAATCCCAGCACTTGGGAGACTGAGACAGGAGGATCGTTGTGAGTTTCAGGGCCAGCCTGGGCTACATAGTGAGACCCTGCCTCAAAAAACAAAAAGAGAGAGAGAGAGAGAGAGAAATGATGTGGATATGATAAAACTATGAATTGAGGGAAACTTTACATTACTTTATAGTATAAGTCATTTAATTGCAGATAGAAAGACTGGCTGAGAAAACTCAACATTAGAAAATAGTCTGTAAGGCTGGGGATGTAGCTCAGTGGCACCACGCCTGCCTTGCAAGCACAAGGTTCTGAGTTCGATCCCCAGTACCAAAAGAAAGAAAGAAAGAAAGAAAGAAAGAAAGAAAGAAAGAAAGAAAGAAAGAAAGAAAAAGAAGGAAAGAAAATAGTCTACAGAAATAGTTTATTGGGCTGGGGATTTATTTCAGTGGTTCCACCGCCTGCCTCAAAAGCACAAGGACCGAGTTCGATCCCCTATACCAAAAATAAATAAATAAATAAATAAATAAATAGTTTATGTTAAAAAGAAAAACATGTAGGGCTGGGGATGTAACTCAGTGGCACCACACCTGCCTGGCAAGAGCAAGGTCTTGAGTTCAATTCCTGGTATCGCAAAGAAAAAGAAAGAAAGACAGACAGACATGTAATTAAAACTACTGAACTGTATAACAATTCTATTCCTGTAAAGTAGTAGGAATGCTCAGAAAAGACCAGAACTTTCCAACCTTTTAGCCAGGAAACAGTGAATCCCTGAAGTGATTAAGCAGTCCTTGGTGACCTACTGCTGTTACTTGACAATGTGTTGGGAAACCCAGGGGTTGGTGGAACTGGGACCTGTCAGTGCTGAGGGGGCTGCCTTCAATCTATTACAGTCCTATCTGGACCAGAGATTAGGTGACTAAGTCCTAAAGAAAGAGCAGAGGTTTGCTGTTATCGGTTCTTTCATGCTAATCAAGCATCTATTGTATGCCTCTTCTTTTGACCTTGTTTTGAATGTCAACATATTGTTATAGAGTAAAAAACACTCTTTAATATAAAATGGAATCCAGGATAGCTGAGCTTTATATGCACAAGCCTGTTTTTATCTTTTGAGAGCTTTAGAATTTGGTGAAAAGGGAAGTGATACAATAAACCAGTTATTCTCTTGACTTTTCTGAACTGCAAAAATAATGCATTTGTATCTCAAGACAAATAATACAGAAAGACATTACGTTAAGAATGAAAGGTCAGGCTGGGGATTTAGCTCAGTGGTTCTGTCGCCTGCCTTCCAAGCACAAGGACCAGAGTTTGATCCCAGGTACCAAAAAAAAAAAAAATGAAAGGTCACCTGGCCATGGCGGCACACACCGGTAATCCCAGCACTTGGGAGGCTGAGGCAGGAGGATTGCCAAGAGTTCAAGGCCAGTCTGGACTACATAGCAAGACCCTGTTTCAAACACTTCCCCTCTAAAAGTCTCCTCTTTCATTATTCCTTAACCCTAAACCCCAAAAGTAACCATTGCTAGCATTTTTTCTGTGTCTACATACACACATATGCATAGTTGAGTTTTTCTTTTTAACAAAATCTGAATCATTACTTTTAGTTTCAGTCATCATTTCTTTTTTTTTTTTTTTTTTTGTACTGCAGATCAAACTTGAGCTTACAACAAGGCAGGTGGCGACACCACTGAGCTAAATCCCCGGCCCTCAGTCATCATTTCTGATTAGTCAAAATGTAAACTTATACTACTACTATTATTCTAGTCATTCCTTCAATTTTTTTTTTTTTTTTTTTGTGGTACCAGGGATTGAACTCAGGATCTTGCACTTACAAGGCAGGCATGGTGCCACTGAGCTAAGTTCCCAGCCCTTTCCGCACTTCTTTCTCCTCTTAGATGTCACAGGTCATTTAATGAATTGTTTCGTTAATCTTTTTTCTCAGTGGCTACTGTGGTGCCTTGTATTTATTAAATAAATGTTTGTAGACTTGAATTTAAGCAAATAAAGTAAATGGACAAAGAGTGAAAACAAAATCTACCATAAAAAAATAGTCAGATGGGGGCGTGGGCTGCAGCTCAGTGGTAGCTTGGTAACTCCCACTTGCCTAACACCCGTGAAGCCCTGGGTTCAACCCTCAGTGGCACAAATAGTAATAGTAACAGCCAGAGCCTTGGGGCATTTGAAGTAAGTGTTCTACTACAAAGCTACATCCCAGCCTTAAAACCATGGCTCTTGGTTACATCTTAGCATATTTCTTAGAGACTTTCTTGGTCTATGATTCCTTGTTTTTATGCCATGTTTGTTACAGAACCCTTGTATTTTCACAGTCTGTTCACTGTTGGTGTATAAGTATGTTCATAAGGGCCAGGGATTTAGCTCAGTGGTTTCACTGCCTGCCTCGCAAGTGCAAGGACCCAAGTTTGATCCCTGGTACCCAAAAAAAAAAAGTATGTTCATAAAGCACATAATTTAATGCATAATAGCTTGGAAATGGTAGTAAACTAGAAAGCTAAGGACTTTGCTTTCTTTTCTTTTTCTTTCTTTTTTTTTTTCCCAAGTTTTTGAGACAGTGTCTTACTTTATAGTTCAGAGTGTCCTTGATTCACTATGTAGACCAGGCTGGCTTCGAACTCATGACAATCCTCCTGCCTCAGACTCCTGAGTTCTGGGATTACCATCACACCCAGCTCAACATATTGTTTTAAAATGGTATTTTCTTTGGGCTGAGGATTTAGCTCAATAGTGCCGCTGCCAGCCTTACAAGTGCAAGATCCTGAGTTTGATCCCCAGTACCAAAAAAAAAAAAAAAAAAGATATTTTCTTTGTTTTGTACTTGGCAATTAAAAGAACTAAAAATGTCCTAGAAGGAGAGTGCCCTGTCCTATTTGTGCATGCTGAGAAAATATATCTCTGTCTGGAATTCAGAACCACCTATTCTAGTCACGGAGCTCCTGGGGCACATTTTGGGTGTCCTTCAGAACACCATGTCATGGTCTGAGTGCTTTGCATAGCATATAACATAGATGTGTGATTCCCTAAGCCTCTTTCCTAGAACCAGTAATGTTGGTGTCAGATAAATAAATTTAAAAATATGCAGTGACTCACATCAAATAGCCTTTCCCCTATAGCTTCAAAATTTAGAACTGACCAGACACAGAGAAAGCAGGAGAGTGTGGTAAAGTCCTACCTCCACCACTTTTCAGCCTCTGAGAACTTCAGTTTTTTCTCTAAACCTGGAAAAATCGGACCAGCCTAGAAGAAGCTGTGTTCTCATCAAGCGAGCTGAGGTTGCTCCTGGCATCTGTTCAGCAAGTCTTCTCTGTAGGCAAGTCCTCCCTGGCAGCCAAGTGTACACCTAAGGATAAACAGATGTAGGCTTTGCACTTAAGATGCTTCCAGGGCCAGATGTGGTGGTGCACACTTGGAATCCCAGCACTCTGGGAGGCTGAGGCAGGAGAATTTCAAGTTTAAAGTAGCCTGGGCAATTTAGCAAGACGCTGTCAGCAAAACAAAGAGGAAGAAGAAGGAGAAGCAGAAGGAGAGGAGAGGGAGCAGGAGGAGAAGAAAAAGGAGAAGGAAGAGAAGACAAAGAGGAAGAAAAAGAGGAAGAAGAAGGAAGGAGAAAGGAAAGAGGAAAAGGAAGAGGAAGGCGGAAGGAGAGGAGGAAGAAGAGGAAAAAGAAGGAAGAGGATGACGAGGAAGAAGCAGCAGCTCATAGGCTGGGTGTAGACCCTCATTTCATGGACCTGACACTTGTGAATGAGAAAAATATCACCACAAATGACTACAGACCTAGAGATTCTGATACCTTTTTTTCCTTAAGGTCTCTTTAGGGAATTGATCAGATGCTTACCTAGAAATGCTTCCAACAGCAAGCCTGCTTCCCAGTTCACCTAGAACACTAACAGGACTTGGCAAGGGACAGGCCTTGAAGTTTAAGCTTTATTAGATTAATAAGCAGTCTGCCTTTGCTGCAGGCCCTAAAAGCATAGGGTCTCATCCTAACAGTAATAATTCACTATTATTAGCAGTAGCAGTAATAGTACTATCTTTAATCTTTATTCCTAAACCCCGAGGAAAGGCTTCTAGTTACCAACCAGGGGTATTTGGCTTTAGTTATAATCTGAGATAGTGTTCTTTTGCATGAAAAAATTTACTATCAGGGGCCGGGGATTTAGCTCAGTGGTTTCGCCGCCTGCTGCGCAAGCGCACGGACCCGAGTTTGATCCCCGGTACCAAAAAAAAAAAAAAAAAAATTACCATCAGGATTACTGCCATATTGTTAATGTAATGACAACAGAAAGCTTAAAATATCAACCCACCCTCTACAAAGTCAGGATGCCAACTTTCTTCCTGGGCAAAGAGAATTTCAGAAAAGCATGAATTTATGAATATTGATTTCTCTAATCTCTCTTCTTTTCCTCTTCCTTCTCTTTCTCCTTCTCCCTTTCTTCCTCCTCCTCTTCCTCTTTTTTTCCCCCAGTACTGGGGAACTGGCGATTGAATCCAGACCCTTCACACTGAGCTATGTCCCCAGCCCTTTTTTTTCTTTTTTTTTTGAGATAGGCTCTCACTAAATCACTAAGATGCCCAGACTGGGCATGAACTTGCCATCCTCCTGACTCAGCCTCCCAGACTGCTGGAATTACAGGTGTGTGCTACCATGCCTGGCTTCTAATCTCTCTTCTAAGATCCATGGGTGCTTCATTTAATCAAATTATGAATATTATGTAGTATGTCATCATGGTATTTATTCATTATTATTTTAGTCATGAATTCATTATTTTAATTTAGTAATATTATAATTGAAATTAAAATCCTGAGCATGATGGCATGAGTCTGTAATATCAGGTACTTGGGAGACTGAGGCAGGAGAATCACAAGTTTGAGTCCAGCCTGGGCAACTTAGTGAGACCCTGTCTCAAATTTTTAAAAAATTAAAGGGGCTAAAGTTGTAGCTCAGCTGTTAGAGCACTGCTAAGGGGGATTAAAAAAAAGAATTCTATAATAATGACACCTCTGTTTTGTTTGGTTTGGTTATTTTGTTTGTCTTGAGACAGGTTTTCTCTGAGTAGGCCAGACTGACTTCAAACTTTATATCCTCCTACCTCACCTCCTGAGTGCTGAGACTGTAGGTGTGACTACCACTCCAACTCAGGACACTTGTTTGGAAAGAGCAGATACATTAGAGTCTCATTTTTTACCTGGTTCCTACAGGACAATCCTGAAACAATACAGACAGAACAATGATGTGGTAGGATAATTTGTAAACATAACAATTATAAAGAAAATAGGAAGAAAATTCATTAAAATGTACTTACTGAGTTGTTTCAATGATGGAAACATGAACTTGACTATTAAAAGTAGGCGGGGAGGGGATTTAGCTCAGTGGCACCGAACCTGCCTTGCAAGTGCAAGGTCCTGAGTTCGATCCCTGGTATCAAAAAAAAGTAGGAGGGGAGCCAGGAGGGTGGTGAATAGCTGCAATCCAGCACTCTGGGTAGTTGAGGCAGGAGGATCACAAATTTGAACCCAGCCTGGGCAACTTAGTGATTTAACAAGACCCTGTTGTGAAATGAAAAATACAAAAAGGACTGAGTGTAAAGGCCCTGGGTTCAATCCCTGGTACTGAAAATAAAAATAAAAATAAAAAAAGGATGAAGGGCTGGGACGTAGCTCAGTCTGGGGAAGTGCTTGCCTAGCATGTACCAGGCTCCTTAGAGCTCCAGCACCACAAAAACTTTAAAAGGATAAATAGGGCCAGTGATGTAGCTCAGTGGCGCTGCACCTGCCTGGCAAGTGCAAGGTCCTGAGTTTGATTCCCAGTAATGGGAAAAAGAAAGAATTAAAAAGAATGAATAAAATATTTTCCTTATGCCAACTTCTGTTAATATCTCAATACTCTCTTCCTTTTTTTTTTTTTTGGTACCGGGGATTGAACTCGGGTCCTTGCGCTTGCAGCAGGCATCGAAACGACTGAGCTAAGTCCCCGGCCCCAGTACTTTCTTAATAATCATAATGAAGGTAAACTGATCATGGGGGCACACACCTATAATCCCAGTACTCAAGAGGCTGAGTCAGAAGGATTGTCACTAGTTCAAGGAAAGTGTGGGCTACAATAGTGAGTTCAAGACCAGCTTGAGACTGGGAGTGGTAGCACAGGCCTGTAATCCCAACACTGGGATGCTGAGACAGGAGTATCTCCTGGAGTTCCAATATGGGCTACATAGTGAGTTCAAGGCTACCCTGAACTGCATAGTGAGACCTTGTCTCAAAAGAAAACAAATAAACAAAAAAAGGGCCGGGGATTTAGCTCAGTGGTTCCAGTGCCTGCCTCGAAACCACAAGGTCTCGAGTTTGATTCCCAGTACCAAAAAAACACACAAAAAACTAACCAACAAACAAAAAAGAAGACCAGCCTGAGCTACATAGTGAGAACCTGTTTTAAAAGCAAAAACAAAAAATGAAGCTAAAATATTGTTTCCAAAAGCATTTCAAGATTGCAAAAAAATTAAAGAAATAACAGTCACCTAATACACTGTAAGGAAGTAATAGTCATACTTTTTTTAGCAATGAGCAGAAAACACTGCATATCTTCATCACCCAATAAATATTTGTGAATGGAAGATCTAACATCCAAAGAAGCTGAGTTAATCCAGGAAACAGAAGAAAACTTCATAATATGAGTGGTCAGCATTTTCAGAGAGATACAAGAGAAGATTAAGAATATAAGAAAATGGGCCAGGGATTTAGCTCAATGGTGCCGCCACCTGCCTCGCAAGTGCAAGGTCCCGAGTTCAATCCCTGGTACCAAAAAAAAAAAAAAGAATATAAGAAAATACCATCCATATGTCTGGAAAATTAAACATTCAGTAGATGATCTGTATAGCAGAATAGGTAAACTCAAGGAAAGAATGAGTAATCTAGATGACCAAATGGAAGAAGTATCTAAGGATACAATGCAAATATCCAAGCAGCCAATGAATAATGAAAAACTATGAGTCAGAGAAGATAAATTCAGAAGCTTCAATATCTGTGTGATACACATTCTAGAAAAAGATACAAGAGAGGACATAATTAAAGTAATAGTTGAAGAAAAGTTTTTGGAGCTAATGAAGGACTCGAGTCCTGAAGTTGTCAGTCTTCTCCAGATCCCCAGCATGGTCGATGAGAGAACACTTACTCCTAGACACATCTTGGTGACGTTCTGGAGTTCCAGTGAGAAAGAGAAAATCCTGAAGGCTTCCCGAGAGAGAAAAAAATCACCTACAGAGGAACAGGAGTCCAGCTGACGGCAGACTTCTTGCTGAGCACACTGGACACTAGAAGTCAGTGGGGTGCTATCATAGCAGTCCTACAGGAGAACAGCTTCCAGCCTGAAATCCAGTATCCAGCCAAACTGACTTTTTTTTTTTTGGTACCAGGGATCAAACTCGGGACCTTATGCTTGCGAGGCAGGCGGCAGAACAACTGAGCTAAATCCCCCGGCCCCAAACTGACATTTCATTTTGAGGGAAGAACAAGGATTTTTTTTTTAAGAATTTTTTTTATATTGATGAATTCAGAAGATTTGTTTCCCATGTACCCTCTTTGAAAAAATTACTAGAAAATGTCCTTTAGCAACTGAGGGTAGCTGCAACAAGTAACATAATGTGCTTTCTCCTCCACCAAGTAGAACATCACATTGCTACTTGGAATGGTGGCTAGCCAACAACAGCTCCCTTAGGGATGTGGGGAAGGGAACATTATTACCTAGATACTGTTAAAGGTTGTATTTTTAAAAATTTCATGAAAGCCATCATAGCTTGTATAGGAGGGGCTTGTGTTTGTTTATCTGGAGAATAATCCCAGGGCCTTCACATTAAGCTACGGTCTTCAGCCCTTTTTTATTTATTTTGAGACAGATCTCACTAAGTTGCCCAGACTCAGTTCATACTTGTGATCCTGGGCTGGGGATTTAGCTCAGTGGTTCTACAGCCTGCCTCACAAGCTAAGGACCCGAGTTCGATCCCCGGTACCAAAACAAAACAAAACAAACTTGTGATCCTCCTATTTAGCTTCCTGAGTAGCTGAGATTCCAGTTCAAAAGAAGAATGCATTATCATGTGTCACAATGGGAATCTTTTTTTTTTTCTTTTGTACGGGGGGATTGAACTCAGGACCTTGCACTTGGAAGGCACATGCTGTGCTACTGAGCTAAATCCCTAGCCCACAATGGGAATCTTTACAATAAAGATTTTTCATTTGAAAAAAAAATACTCGTGGAATGGCAGATGAATGAATGAATGTTAAGTGATCTGAAAAAGGACTATTTGTAATTAACATAACACTTGATACTAGTATAAGGAAATGCCAATTAGATGTGAAAATAGATCAAACTGAGATTAATCTTGGTACCGGTACAAAAGGACAATGAATAAAAATCAGCTGTAAACAATAAATGAGGACAAATAGGCCTAGCCATGAACCTGGAGAGGTAAGTCCTTAGGAGCTATCTGCAGAACACTCTTCATGTTCACACACACACACATTACTACCATTACTTCCCAACATGTGTTAGTCAGCTTTCCCATCACTGATACACAATACCCAGCTCCCACACTTTAAAGGAGGAGAGGCTTAATTTGGCTCACTGTTTTAGGAGATTCAGTCCATGGTCAGACAGCTCCAAGAAGAAACATCATGGTATAAGGGTATGGTGGAGCACAGCTGCTCAGTTCATAGTGGCCAGGGAGCAGAGCAGGAAAACAGTGCCAGAGAGAAAGGGATCAGGGACCAGATATTATATCCAAAGCCATGCCTCCATGACCCACTCAGACACACTCAGAAGTGGTATTCCAAGCCCCCGGGTGGCTCCCAAGCCAGTCAAGTTAACACAATCAAGCTTAACCATCACACACAGCAAGTTAAATTATTTTTAGCATGCGCTTTCTAAATACTTCAAATTTTTATTTATATAGTTTTCAGAGACTCTTTACCTACATTAGCTCATTCAATATTCATAACAATTCTCTAGGGTGTTTATTTTAGCTTACGTTTTTTTTGGTACCGGGGATTGAACTCAGGACCTCACGATTGCAAAACAGGTGTGGCATAGGGTATTTATTTTTAATGAAGGAGGGAACTGAAGTCTATAACAAATAGTGCTGGGAAAACTGGATATTCATATGTAGAAGACTGGAACTAGATCCCTGTCTTTCATCCTGTATATAAATCAATTCAAAATGGATCAAAGACCTAGGTATAAGTCATGAAACTTTGAAACTGCTGAAAGAAAACATAAGGAAAACAGTTGAAGCCACAGGCACAGGCAAGGACTTCCTGAATGGGACTCCAATAGCACAGGAAATAATAGTAAGAATCAACAAATGGGACCATATCAAATTAAGAAGCTTCTGCACAGCAAGGGAAACAGTAAACCGAGACAGCCTACCAAATAGAAGAAAATTTTGCCTACTACTCTTTTGACAGAGGATTAGTATCTATTATATATAAAGAATTTTTAAAACTTAACACCAAACAATCCAGTAGCCCAACCAATAAGCAAATGAATTGAATAGACATTTCTCAAAAGAAGAAGTACAAATGGCTGATAAGTATGAACAAATGGTCAGCATCTTTGGCCATTAGGGAAATGCAAATCAAAACTACAGTAAGGTTCTATCTCACCTCAGTCAGAATGGCTATCATAAAAAAAAAAATTGTTTTTCGGTATTGGGGAATGAACTCAGGACCTTGTGCTTGCAAATCAAAAAATATTTTAAAAAAACAATAAATTCTGGCAAGAAAAAAAATATTCTGGCAAGAATGTGGAGGGAAAAGAAATCCTACACTCCTGGTGGGAATATAAATTATCACAGCCATGGAAACCAGTGTGGAATTCCCTAAAAAAGCTAAAACTAGCCAGGCATGGTGGCACATATCTGTAATCCCAGCACTCAGGAGGCTGAGGCAGGAGGATCGCCACGAGCTTGAGAACAGCTTGGGGGCCAGGGATTTAGCTCAGTGGTGCCGCTGCCTGCCTCGAAAGGGCAATGTCCTGAATTCGATCCCCAGAACCAAAAAGAAAAAGTTGAGAACAGCTTGGGCTACACAGTAAGTTCAAGGCTAGCCTGGACTAAATAGAGAGACCCTGTCTCAAAAAACAAAACAAACAAAAAACCAAAAATAGAACCCAGCTGTACCATCCTTTGGTATATACCTGAAGGAACTGAGGTCAGGATACCAAGGGATACTTGCATATCCATGTTTACTGTGGCATGATTCACAATAGCCAAGTATGGAACCAGCCCAGGTGCCCACTGACAGATGAACAGATAAACAAAATATGATATATACACAATGGGGTAGTATTCAGCCATGAACAAGAATGAAGTTATGTCATTTTCAGGAAAATCCACAACCATAAACAAAATATTTTCATGCTTCTATGTTTCCATCCAGCCTTTCCACATACATTTACCAACTAAAATGTTTTCCATGGTTTTTTAGTCTTTATAGTAACAACCAACATCATTATTTTGTGGTGCTGGGGATTCAGGGCCTTCAGCATGCTAGGCAAGTGGTCTACCACTGAGCTACACTCCCAACCACCATAATTATCTTAATAGTATAGTATAACAATTTGGTGATTTGATGAAATACGATTTAGTCACCTCTCTCTTTTAATTCTTTCCTTCTCTTTTTCTGTCATAAGCAATGTTCCAATCACTCCCTTTGGGCATACAGCTTTTAGTTTATTCAAATTATTTCATTTTGGTGATCCCAGGAATGGGTTGCCTATTTTAAAAATTGTTTTAAATGTTTCCAAATTTTTTTCCACCCATTTTATCCATCGGTGTGAGTGTTGACTACCTGTTGCACAACACTGATGGCTCTGTTTCTGGCTAAATGACCTTGAAGAATGATGTAAAGGAGGTTATCATCTACATGGTCCACTAAGGAAAATGGTGCTGGCATTAAAAGCTGCAGAAGCTGGGCATAGTGGCACATACCTGTGATCCCAGCACTCAGGAAGCTGAGGCAGAAGGATTGCCACAAGTTCGAGGCCAGTCTGAGCTACATAGTGAGTTCAAGGCCAGACTGAACTATGGAGAGACCTTGTCTCAAAAAAAAGCAGGAGTCCTGGGCTCTAGTACTAACTCTGCTATTGCCCATGATTTATGTGTCTATTTTTGTGCCAGTACCATGCTGTTTTTGTTACTATGCCTTTGTGGTATAACTTGAAATTAATTATTATGAAGTTCTAACCTTGCTTTTTTTTGCTTAGGTTTGCTTTGGCTTTTCTGGTTCTTCTGTGTTTCCATATAAATTTTAGGATTTTTTTTTCTAGCTCTGTGAAGAATGTTATAGGATTGATTTCTGGTTTTTGGTTTTTGGGGGTTGGGGCTTTTTTTGGTACTGGGGATCAAACTCAAGACCTTGTGCTTGCCAGGCAGGCATAGTGCCACTGAGCTATAGTCCCGGCCCTTGGTAGGTTTTTTTGAAACAGGATCTCATTATGTAGTTCAGGCTGGGCTTGAACTCACTATGTAGCCCAGGCTGCCTTAAAGCCTGGCTGTCATTGGAATTTTGATGGGGATTGCACTGAATCTGTAGAACACTTTTTGTTTTTTGTTTTTAAGACAGGAGTTCAGGCTGTCCTTAACTCACTACATAGACCAGGCTGGCCTCAAACTTTCAATGATCCTTCTGCCTCAGCCTCCCAAGTGCTGGGATTACAGGTGTGTGCCACCACACCCAGCTGTAGATCACTTTTTGTAGTATGGCCACTTTATCAATATTAATTCTGCCGATCCATGAACATGGGAGGGCTTTCCACCTTCTAGTGTCTCCTTCAATTTCTTGTCAGTGTTCTGTAATTTTCCTTGTTGAGATCTTTCAGCTCCTTGGTTAGGCTGATTCCTAGGTATTTTTTAAGTGACTGTGAATAGAGTTGTTTTCCTAATTTCTTTCTCAGCCTGTTCATTATGATTGTACAGAAAGTTATTGATTTTTCAATAATGATTCTGTATCTTACTACTTTGTTGAATTTACCAGCTCTGGAAGTCTTTTGGTGGAGTCTTTAGGGTCTTGTAAGTTTAGGATCATCTTAGCTATAAATAAGGATAATTTAACTTCTTCTTTCCTATTTGTATCCCCTTTATATATTTCTCTTACCTAATTGATCTGGCTGAAATCACAAGTCCTATATTGAACAAGAGTGGTGCAAGTAGAAATCCTTGTCTCATTCCTGACTGTAGAGGAAATACTTTCAGTTTTTCTCCATCTGGTATGATGTTGGGATGTGGAGTTGTTGTGTTTTTTTGGTACTGGGGATTGAACTCAGGTCCTTGAGCTTGCAAGGCAGGCGGTGGAACCACTGAGCTAAATCCCCAGCCCCTGGGATGTGGAGTTTTAAAAAAAACGCTCTTTAACAGTGTTCATTTAACAATTTATTAAATAGCTTTCACAGCAGACAAGTTTGCAATTCACAGAAGATACTTCAGCCAAAATCATACACAGATCTGAAATTTAACTTCTGACAAATGACTGGGGGAGGGTCCTTAAATGCCCTGGGGTGATTCCTCACAGCCTTCCCACAAGGACCGCATGTCCGCCTGACCTCTACCTCCTCATCTCTGCTTCTGAATTGGGCCTGCTATCTTATTTGCTTCCTATCATGCACAGAGTTTATCTGAGTATGGGCTTCCAGGGATCTCCAAGGGAGCAACACATGGGCCTGGAGTGGAACATGAGACCTTAGGCCCCGAGCGCTGCCTCAAGGAAGACACAGCTCACTACCTGGTTAAGCTACTGAATGTACAGCACAAATGTTGCAGCTCCCTACACCTATCATCCCAAAGGCACAGCCTTATGCAAGAGAGCAAGGACCTTGGAAATGTGTAGGATGGCTGTCATGCAAGGTTCCCCTACCAATCCCATTCTAGTGTCCCCACGGACCTTCTTTAAAGTATCATCTAGAGAACCCCTGTAGCGACCCCTGCTTAACCACAGTTTGTGTCAAACTCACTATCTCAGAGCAAAACCTTTTACCCTGTTACTTGGCAGACAGGATCAAGTCATAACCGCACAGGGACAGAGTCCCCCACCCATTTTCTGTGGAGAATGCAGTGCTGTCTTGGGCCCAGAGCAGAGATAACCTTAGATCCCTTGATAGGCTGTGCAAATACCAGCCAAGGTGAGAGTCGGTAGAGCCCAAAGGTTATGACAAGACCTGCAAGCACACATCCAGGCACGCAAAGCTAATGCCTCTTGCTGCCTAAGCTGTAGTCTTCTCCTTCCAATGCCCATGTAAGCAAGAATTTATCACAACTCTGGTCGTCTTCCAAGGAATCTCTAGACATCCAATGGAACATCTACTTTGAAGAAATTCACCCTGCTAGATTCCCGGTAGGCTGGTGAATTCCCACCAGGACTGAGCTAATTCCCATTAGCACTGCTCCTGGCCCTGCCTTCCACTCCATTCAGTGTCTGATGGCCTTCTGTTTGCTAGGCAGCTGTTCTATGGCTCCGCTTATCCCTGGGTTCAGAACTGGAGACGCACAACCTGATGATCAGTGTGTCTTCTAAGAATGAAAATGCTAAGGGCATCAAGGGATCAAGTGACCACTTAGAATAAAGCAAAGAATGCCCCTTTGGGTCCTGATAATGCATGATTGCTTTTGTTTTGAATCAGAAAAGAAAGAAGGAAGGAAGCAAAGAAGGAAAAAAGGAAGGAGGAAGGGGGGAAAGAAGAAAGAAGAAGAAAGAAAGAAGAAAAGAAAAGATAAGAAGCAGCTCCCAATCCAGCATTCAAGAGGCTGTAGGAAGATCGCTGTGAGTTGGAGGCCAGCCTGGGATACATAGTGAGATCAAGGCCAGTCTGAACTGCATGAGACCCTGTCTCAAAACAAACAAACAAACAAACAACAGCTCTCAAGCCTTTCCCAATGTGACCCCCAGAAAAGCCCAGAGAGTGGCTGAGACTATTTATAACGCAGTCTGTTCTGAGCCCCCGTGATTCCTCCCAGAAGCTGTAAGTGCAGGCTGGGAGCAAGGGAGGAAAGCATAGCTTGAACACTTCTCTGAGAGTAAAGCACTCCTAATGATCCTTGGGGACCTGGCTACTAAATGATTCTGGGACCTGCCAATAAACTGAGTAAGACCAGCGGCCAGAGGTACTGCAAGGCCGCTAGTCCTCCAGAAAATCTTTCAGGGAAGGACTGAAATATGCTTTTCCCACATAAAGCAAGGTGGCACCAGTTTTGGGGTCCTCAGCCCTTACATCAATGGCTACTTTCCCTGGCCTAACAAGATTTATGGAATGTTTTCAGATCCCAAGGGTCTATCAGGTTAGAATTCATTGCTCATAGTCAGATGCAGTGGTGCACCCTGTAATCTCAGCTATTCAGGAGGCTGAGGCAGGAAGATCAAAAGTTTGGGGCCAGCAACTTAGCAAAACCCTGACTCAAAATAAAAAATAACAACCGGGGATTTAACTCAGTGGCTCCGTTGCCTGCCTCGAAAGCACAAGTGCCCAAGTTCAATCCCCGGTACCAAAAAATAAAATAAAATAATAAAAAATAACAAGGGCTGAGGATGTAGCTCAGTAGCCCTGGGTTCAATTCCAAGTTCAAAAAAAAGTCTCTAGGCTGGGTCATAGAGACCTCAACTGAAAAATGTAGCATCCAGGAGGCCAGGCCGTTGGAACATCCATCATGTGTGGTACAGTGCTTCCCGTGTACTCCATGTGCATCCTGTACACACACGTGGGCTCTAAGTCCACACCCAGCCCTCGAAGGACATCAGGGGAGCACTCTCGCTCTTCCCCAGTGCACCAAGAGGGCTCCGAAGGCTGTGACCGGCTCAGGCTACACAGTGAGCACCGCCCTGGGCCGTCGCTTTCCTGCTCCGCACAGCGGCTGCCGCCTTCCGTGGAACCCTCACGACAGCTAACGCTCATGTAGAGCGAGCTCTGGGCCCAACGACGCTGTCCTAAAGCCACTCCCGTGAACTACTCAACCCTCACAAGAGACCCCCGGGTGGCTCAGGATCCGGAGCCTGTGCTGTCTCGGACTTCCTAGCCAGGCCCACAGGGCAAGCGCGAAGGCGTAACCTCTTTCCGCACAAGGAGACCCTGCACTGGTACCCACCCCGCGCCCTCCCTCCTCCCGGAAGGGAGCAAAGCAGAGGGAAGTCAGATAGAACCTGCACCAGGTCCTGCTGGAGAGTTTTAGGTTGGAAGCACTGGAAAAGTCCACAGGGGTCTCCTACTTCACCTTATAATTCATTAATTGTATTTTTTTGTTTTTGAGACAGGGTCTTGCTATGTAGTCAAGGCTAGCCTTGAACTCACTATGATAACTCAGGCTGGCCTCAAACTCACAGGGATCCCCCTGCCTCAGCCTCCTGTGTGCTGGGATTACAGGCCTGGGCCACCATGTCCAGCTCCTGCTTCATTAATTTTGTCTATGAAACCAGAAGAGGTGGCACATGCCTGTACGCTCTGGGAGGCTGAGGCAGAAGGATCAAAAGTTCGGACCAGCCTGGGCAATTTAGCAAGGCCCTAAAAAAAAAAACAACAAAAACTGGGCGTGGTGGCACACATCTATAATACTAGTACTGAGGCAGGAGGATTCCCGAAAGTTCAAGGCCAGCCTGGGGTATTTAGGGAGCTCCTGCCCTAAAAGGGGGAACAGCAACAACAACAACCTCCCAAAAAAGAAAGCAACAAGGGGCTGGGGATTTAGCTCAGTGGTTTCACTGCCTGCTCCGCAAGCACAAGGACCTGAGTTTGATCCCCAGAACAACAACAAAAAAAGAACGAAACAAAACAAATCCACAAGAAGATTCCCTATCCACATTACAGCCCTTGTGAGTGAGGACAATACGGATTGATAATACATATTTTCTTCTTCCTAGGCTCACGCGAAGGTTTGGCATAACTACAACAGAAACTTCCGCCCCCATCAGAAGGGCTGGCTCTCGATCACGTTGGGATCCCACTGGATTGAGCCAAACAAGTCGGGCAGCCCGGTGGACGTCCTCAAGTGCCAGCAGTCCGTGGAGTCTGTGCTCAGCTGGTTCGCGGAGCCCATCCACGGGAGCGGGGACTACCCCGAGGGCATGCGGGCCGCCCTGCCGCTCTTCTCCGAACCCGAGAGGGAGGAGGTGCGGGGCACAGCGGACTTCTTCGCCTTCTCCTTCGGACCCAACAATTTCAAGCCCCCGAACACCGTGGCTAAAATGGGGCAAAATGTGTCACTCAATTTAAGACAAGTGCTGAACTGGATTAAACTGGAGTACGGTAACCCTCGAGTCTTGGTTGCTGAGAATGGCTGGTTCACAGACAGCCATGTGAAGACGGAAGACACCACTGCCATCTACATGATGAAGAATTTCCTCAACCAGGTTCTTCAAGGTCGGTTATGCAATTCAAAAAATGGGATCTTTACAGGGTATTTAAAGTTACCTTTGAGCCTGGTATGGTGGCACAGGCTTGTAATCCCAGCACTCTCAAAGGCTGAAGCAGGAGGATAGCAAATTGGAGCCCAGCCTGGGCAATTCAGTGACTTAGCAAGACCCTGTCTCAAGATAAAAAAATAAAAAAGGGAGGGGCTGTATCTCCATATGAAGGCCCTGGGTTCAGTCCCCAGTATAACACACACACACACACACACACACACACACACACACACACACACACACGCAGATATGTTTAAAATCTCCTGTCATTAGTACTTTAAGATGCTTCTTGAAATTCTGATCCTGATACCTGGTCAGGTATAATGAGGCATGCCTGTAATCCCAGCACTTGGGAGGCTGACACAGGAGGATCCCCAAGGGTTCGAGGCCAGCTTGGGCTTCACATGGAGACCTTATCTCAAAATCCAAAAAAATAAAATAAAAAATAATGAAATTCTGATCCTTTTAGTCTGTACCATGACTGAATGATGAAAGTCCTAAAGGCAAAGCTGAGTCATTTCTATTGCTCCTGAAGATTTCTTCTGTTCCCTGCTTATCTAGACCTCATTCCTTTTCCACCACCCAAGCAGTGACACCTACAGGTGGCTCATGAGAACAATGGAGCTGTAGACCAGCTCAGGTTCTGCCTGCCCTAACCGGGCAGAGCTGGGCTCCGTTCCACCAGAACATAAAGAGATTCCTTGTGGATCTTCCTACAGCAGTGCAGCTCTCTGTAGGGTCCCAGTTCTAAAGGACACTCCAAGTACTGCAGGTGAAGGATCAGCTTAGGACAGAGCCACCCCTGCCTTGGGCCACCTGAGCATGGCTGGGTGCCTAGGAGAACAGGGCACGACCTACAGGGCTTGGGTCAGTGCCATGTGCCTGGGCAGATGGTGCCCTCTCCACCTCTCCTCAAACCCTGCACCATCAAGGGGCTGAAACCAGGGTGGATGAAACATATTCACCTGCTGGGAATCTCTTCCCATGGATTTTCCACCTTTTAGGAAAGGAATATCATCAATAAGTCCCCCAAAGTGTACAGAAATGAGGGATTTCTAGGAGAAATGAACACTTTTAAGAAAAATGATCCAGGACTAATTTGAGTATTTGCTGTTTTTTCTGCTGCTATTGATCTTCATATTTCATTTTTACCCAGTCCCTACAAGTTATTGAATGAGAGTTTTAAATCTGGAACAGTCCTTGAAGATCATTTTGTCCAATATTTTCTATTTACAAATGAGCACCTGGCAGCCTTCCTAGAACACACGAGGGCAAGGCCTGGGGCCCTGCCCTTCAGCCCAGCTATTTCCATTCTCTTACATCACTTTGCTTCTTTTGCCTACTTATATCCACACTTATGTTAATTCTAAGAGCTGATTTTTTTAGTCCTTGAAGGATCGGTTCACAGAATGGATAGAAATGGGAAGCAGCCCAAACTTGAAATGAGAAACTCTTAATCACTAGCAGAAGGTTCTGGAAATTATCACTCCCCCTACACAGATTTTTCACATTAAATCTCAAAATATTTTACTTATTTATATTCTTTTTTGTGAATTATTTTTATTTAATTTCTCTGTTAATCTTTTTGTAATGATAAGGGATCAAACTCAGGGCCTTGCCCATGCTAGGCAAGTGCTCTACCACTGAGCTTCAACCTCAGACTTCAGGAATATTTTAAATTTGAACCTTTAACTGTGTCATTCAGTTGTGGGTGGTGGTGTGTGAGTTAGAGGAGGGAGTCTCATTCTGGATACAAATAACTGCCGTTTTTCAAGTATAAACATGCATTTTCTATATGACATAAAGATCCTGCAAAGTAGGGAAAGGGTTGGTTTCACAATATGACCCCTACTGTGTCACTGCAATTGCAAATATGAGCTAGAATGTTCAGCCCTTAGAACATGTCTGTTTTCTTTTCTCTGCAGCCATAATGTTTGATGAAATACAAGTTTTTGGTTATACTGCCTGGTCTCTCCTGGATGGCTTTGAATGGCAGGATGCTTACACCACCCGCCGAGGGCTATTTTATGTGGACTTTAATAGTAAACAGAAAGAAAGGAAACCCAAGTCCTCAGCACATTACTATAAAGAGATCATACAAGAAAATGGTTTTCCTTTAAAAGAGTCCACACCTGATATGCAGGGTCAGTTTCCCTGTGACTTCTCCTGGGGTGTCACTGAATCTGTTCTTAAGGTAAGTGGCTACTTCCGGATTAGCCATTAACAGGGAGAGAAATGCACGATGCCCTATTACATTTACAGCGTGACAGCTAAGAGATACCCAATACCATGGTTATTCCAAGGCTGTGAAGGGGAGTTGGGAAAGAGGAAGAGAGGGCCAGAACTCATAGGTGGTGGTGAAGAGGCTGCCTTTTGGGTCTCCGGTTCATGTGCACCTCTGAGGCCTGACAAGGAGTCAGCCTCTGTTAAGCCACTTAGACTAAGAATAGGATGAATAGTTTGCCAAGAAGTATTAGATTGCTTTTTCAAAAATCAGCCGGGAATGGTGGCACAGGCTTGTAATCCCAGTACTCAGGAAGCTGAACCAGGAAGATCACCACAGATTTGGGGCCAGCCTGGGCTACATAGTGAGTTCACGGCTAACCAAGACTACATAGTGAGACCTTGTCTCAAAAACAAAAACTAATAATAATAATAATAATAATAAAAGAAAAAAGCAAGATCAGCCAAAGGATCCATGACTAGATGCTGAGTAGACAGAAGACTAGATGGGGACATTGGCAAAATGAAAGTACTGTACTGTAACATTTTAAAATATTACTAGAGGACGTCCAGCCTGAGAACCTCCCCCCGAAGCAGGCGTGCAGGGGAGGTGGCAACTGTGGCAGAGGGCAGGGGTGGCAGCGCAGGGTGGGGGCGTGGGGAGGGCCGTCAATGAGGGCCAGGCCGGCCAGGCCCGGGGTATTAGGCCGAGGTGGGAAGCGAGGAGGGAGACAGCCGGATGGGAGGCGGGTGGGAGCAGGAGGCAGAGGCTGAGGGTGCTCGGGGAAGGGGCTTGTGGCATGTGGTTGCAGGGAGGGCTGGACTCAGCTGTCATGAGGAGGTAGGAGAAGGTGAGAATTGGACTTGAGACGTTTCCTGGAGGGAGGTTTTGAAAGTGTTAAATTGCAAGTGGGAGGGGGAAGGGCCTAGGCAAGAATTTGGGTGGAAAAGGAGAGAAGGAAGGTTTGGGGACTGGAGAGAGTGTCGGTGTGACAAGGCAATGGGGAAAGGGAGAGACAGGAGGAAAGTTTGGGAGGAAGGGGAATGGGATGGGAGATACGACAGTGGAGCTGCACGGGTGATAGATTCGGGGATTTCCCTTACCCCCATGGCAAGGAAGAGAGCCGAGTTAAGCAGCCTCACTTGCAGCCAATTCTAATTGCCAGGCCCTTAGCTTTTATTTATTTTTTTTTTTATATTTATTTATTCCTATATCAAAAATAAGAAATGTTAAATTTAAAAAAAAATAGAGTTGAGTGGAGTGCTGGTGTGTTACTGTTTTGCTGACCCTGCAAAGAAGATGCAAGAAACAAACACTCCAGCATCATTTTCTCTTTATGAATCTCTCAACTACATAATTGCATCATTTCATCCAAAATCTGAGATGCCTGATTAAGACAATATTCACTAAGCCCTTTGAGCTTATATTCCATGATCCCTGATCCTCAGATTTTAACATTCCTTTCTTCCCTCAGAATTTTTTTTGTTTTATAATTAAAGGTAAAAACCCTCTACCCCCACATGGCTCCCAGCTTTCACCTGCAATGCTTTAATTAAAAAGGCAAGAGTTATACACAGGTGTTCTTTCTGTCAGGATTCATAGGCTCTTTGCAGATCAATCTTTTTCACCAATTTGTCGGAGGGGCAGATGTATTTACAATGGACCTCTCAGTCTCTTAAGATCCATTTCTGCCTGAGCAATTGCATCCTTGAGTTGACTGTATTTCTCTAGGTCAAAACGTGACTTTTTGGCTCCTTTATGGAAAAATAGTAAGTATTGTCTGTCTCTGGCTTCTGGATAAACATATTCCTGGTGCATCATTACAAAATATGCATACATGGCCATGGCACTTCCATAAGTGATGAAGTAGGTAACCGGCTCCATGATGTCCCAGGAATTTTCCCACCAGGTGAGCCGGGCCAAAATGCCAAACTGTGTGGCCATGTAGGCAAGGCCACCCCATAGCACCAAAATGGTCCTCTTCTCAGCTTTTCGGCTAATTTCGATTCGTACCTTTTCCAGGGGAGCCAGCTGCTGTTTGAGATCCTCTAATCTCTCGATGAGCTCCCTTTCCTTGTTTAACTGGTGCCGTTCAATGCACAATGTAGTGTACAGCTGCTGGACTAGTGTCTTCATGTCGTTCAGTGTTGCTGCATTTTCATGGCTTAAGAGGTCTCTCTTTGGTGGCCGTACATGATATGTTAAGTCATTAATGACCAACTTGAAGTCATCGAGTAGGAGGAGGAGGTCTATCCCTGTTGAGGCAGCAACTCGAACACCATCTGGTGAATAGATTGCAACTCCATCAATTCCCCGATCCTCTTCTTGCAGCTGTCGTAAAAACACACCAACAGAGTCGGAGATGGGTTTGAGTGTGAACTGGCAGCGTTCACGCCGGGATGGTGGCCTCACAGATATCACGGGTAACCCATTTTGATAAACTACTGTCACATCATCAGAGGGCACAACAGTACTACAATAAACAACTCCCAAATTCTGCCAGGAAGAGAGCCTCTGGTGCACCTGTGAATGTTCAAGTTTCCCCTGCGTGAACAGGTCACACCATCAATACCGTCCGGTGGTGTTGATGCTGCCGCTGGCGGCTGACTCCCAGCCCCGGAAAGCAGCCAGCAGTCAGCGCGCCGCAGCCGCTGGCGCCCCCGCCTCCGCTCCGGGAGGAGAGGAGCAGCAGAAGCCGCCAGGCCCTTAGCTTTTAATAGAGTGGGAAGGGCAGGAGGGAATGGTCATGTGGGTTAGGAGAATTGGGGTTGAATGAGGATTCAACTGGATTTGCTTTCCAAAAGGCTCTCTAGCTTACTGCTTCCTTGTTTTTCCTGGTTACAGAAAGAAGGGGAAATGGGGAATCTGGTGTGGAGTATGGAGGAGTAAAGGACTTTTCTGGTTTTTAGTAATTAGCAGTAGAAGACTGGGAGAACAGACATGGCTATATTGCAGCCCTGTATGCTGACAAGTCTGAGGAGAAAACAGAAAAGACAAGACTGGCATCTAGGCAGGCTAATTCAGAGTCCTTTAGTTCTCAGACTGTTCTTTTGCTCTTTAAGTGCTAGGAGAGAGGGAATCAGTATACATATATAGAAAAACACTTCCTCCTGACATGTAGATGTGTGAGTGGGTATTTTGTTCTCATTGTGTGCTAGTTAGAGGAAAGGGCAAAGATAGAATTTGAAGGATAGTTCTAGTCTGATAAGTGATGGGAAGAAAGTGCTTTCTTTGACTGTAACCACTTTCTTCCCAGTTCTCTCTAAAGATGAAAGACAATAATAATTTGGGGGGTCTTTTGTTTGTGTTTGTTTCTTTTTTTTTGGTACCGGGGATCGAACTCGGGACCTTATGCTTTCGAAGCAGGCAGCAGAACCACTGAGCTAAATCCCCAGCCCAACAACAATAATTTTGTAACAAAATAAATGGAATAAAGAATTGAGAAGGACGGTGAGAAAGTTACCAGAGGGTAATGGGCTTTCCTGGAAGCTGTCCAATTTGAGACTTTTCTGGCCATGAGACATTGGGACTGGAAATTCTTAGAGCTGGTATTATTTTGTGAATTGACTAACAGGCAGTTAGGGAAGCTTAAAGGTTTTGTTGTGAGTCAGTTCTTTATCTTGGAGTGGATCAATTTGATTGAAATAGCCTTAGGCGGGCCAGGGATTTAGCTCAGTGGTTCTACCACCTGCCTTGAGAGCGCAAGGTCCAAAGTTCGATCCCCAGTACCCCCCCCAAAAAAACCCCCCAAAAAACATTGAAATAGCTTTAGGCTTCTTTGAATTTTTGCGACTGAAATTGACTAGCTCTGTCAAAATAAAGCTCCAAATTTGATTCCCTAAAAAAATATATATATATATATATATATTACTATATCAAACTGGATGTGGTGGTACATGCTTGTAATCCCAGAATTTGGGAGGCTGAGGCAGGAAGACTGCCACCAAGTTCAAGGGCAGCCTGCACTACATAGCGAGACCCTGTCTCAAAAAACCAAAATAAATAAATTTTTAAAATTAAAAAAATACTAAATCATATACTAGATCATACTATTCTCATATATCTCTATCTTATCTTTTCTAGTCTCTTAGAGTATTCTTTTCTACTCCAACATTTTATTTTGAAAAATTTCAAACCTGTAAAATAAAAACATATTCCTTGCATCAAGATTGAATAATTGTTGGCCAGGGATTTAGCTCAGTGGCACCATGCCCACCTTGCAAATGCAAGGTCCTGAGTTTGATCCTCGGTACCAAAAAAAAAAAAAAAGAACATGGACATTCTCCTGTATCATTACAATGTCATGCAGGTACCTAAAACATTTATTTTTATTTTATTTTTCATTTTGAGAGAGAGTCTCACTAAGTTACTAAATTGCCCAGGCAGGGCTCAAACTTGTGATCCTCCTGCCTCTGCCTCCCAGAATGCTGGGCTCACAGTATGTGCCACCACGCCAGCTGATATTTTTATTTAAGAACTAATCTGATAGCTGGCCACACAGTAGCATGTGCCCAGGAGAGTCACTTGAGCTCACAAGTTTAAGACCATCCTGGACAACATAGCGATACCCTGTCTGAGAAAGAAAAAAATAATAAAAGAAGTAATTTGATGATAAAGTGAGACCATATGAATATCCTGTTCCCCAACAATATATCCAATGGTTTCAACATAAATTCATGAAACTTGTGCAGGAGATTTAGTTCAGTGGTTCTGCCGCCTGCCTCAAAACCACAAGGTCCTGAGTTTGATTTCCAGTACCAGAAAAAAAAAAAAAGAAAATTGCCTTAATTATTTGTAGGCCATAAAAAGAGGAAGTTTTAATTATATTATTCTTTCTACATTTATTCTCTGGATTTTTTTTTTTTTTTTTGTACCAGGGACCAAACTCAGATCTTTGTGCTTTCGGGACAGGCAGGGGAACCACTGAGCTAAATCCCCGGCCCTCTCTGGATTTTTTTTGAGACAATTTTCCTGCCTCAGCCTCCAGAGTGCTAGGATTACAGGTGTGTGGCATCATACCTGGCTATACCCCTAAGTTTTTTGTGTGTTTGTTTTTGGGGTTTTTTTGTTTTCTTTTTCGGTACCAGGGATTGAACTCAGGACCTTGCGCACTTTCGAGGCAGGCAGCAGCACCGCTGACTGAGCTAAATCCCTGGCCCACCCCCAAGTTTTTTAGCACTCTCTTAGTTTTCTGGCACAAGATATCCCAGCATCACCTTATTCTTTTCTTGCCCCAGACCTGGAAAAAACCATTTCTCAGAGGATCCTGGGTCCCCTTAGTGTAGAACAGAATTTCACAAACAAATTCTGGGAGCTGGGGCTGAATTTGAGGTACATCATCTTTACCTAGATCCCTCGGC
Organism: Heterocephalus glaber; assembly: GCF_053883595.1. Taxonomy (NCBI): domain Eukaryota; kingdom Metazoa; phylum Chordata; class Mammalia; order Rodentia; family Bathyergidae; genus Heterocephalus; species Heterocephalus glaber. Next base: position 32,315,911 of record NW_028258325.1, read on the forward strand.
AGATTAATCACAGCCAGTTGTTGTCTACAACTAATGCTTTCTGGAGATTTTTTAAAGTAAAACAAAGCCCGGTGTGACGGCACTCGGGAGGCTGAGGCAGGAGGATTGCCAAAAATGTGAGGCCAGCCTGGCCTACATAGTGAGTTCAAGGCCAGTCTGAACTACACAGTGAGACCCTGTCTCAAAAAATACAGAACCAAAAAAAGTAAAACATTTTATTTGATCTTGCCTCGTGTCATAGCAAGATTGCGGTTTGTAAATACCCTTTTCAATGCCATGATGATGTGAGCTTTATTTAAAACACTAAAACTAGCCATTGAGGCTAGGAGGATTTTACTCAAACAATTAATTATATACAGATTTAACTTCACGCTCACATGATCAATGTTCTCTCAGTTTAATGTCCTAGATAATGGGCCGGCAGATGGCAAGTGGGCAGTAATATAGTTTTGCAATTAGGCTATGAAGGATGACACATGAGAAAACAATTAGAGGGAAAAGATTTACCACAGGTTAATTATCATTTTTCCTGGTGTATTTAAATTCAGTTGTGAGGAGAAACAGTATTCTAAAACAAAAAGAGAACTTTTGCTTGTCCTTATTAATCTTGAACTGGGAAATATTTTTCTTAAGCCCTTTGTTTTAGTTTAGACTCAAGGGCCTAGCAGGATGTTAATTGCAACCAGGGAAAACTAAACCTAAGTCATGACTGCCTTATATTTATACACCACTTTAGTTACTAGGGCAAGGGGAGCAACCGCACACCTGGGCGGTGGGTGGGACAGTTTCAGAACTATATAGTGGCTCAGCCCAAGGCTCAAAGGGTCAGACCACGACAGAAGTCTAGGACTCCCTGTGTTAGAGTTAACCGTGGGGGTTTCTGGGAATATTACTGTCCTCGGGTAGAGACAGCATTCAGTACTCTCTTCTGGGTGAATAAATGCTGTGTTCTCCTGGGGGGCTGTATATGGGATCCAAATGTGACATTGCTTGGACTTTTGAAACAGGGAGAATTAAAAGTTGCATTTAGCAAATCCAAGGAGCCCTAGCTCACCCTCATGCCACCAAACCATCTCTTGTAGGAACTGTCGCTGGGACAGAGCCTGCTCTCTAACCCCAAGTCCTGACCTGAAGGACCTCCTCCAATTTTACGTTTGCCTTTGTTTTATGACAGGGCTTAAAATGCATCTTTCATAATCGCTTTTAACTGAGGGTACTAAACCAATTTCCGGATGCATTTGAACAGAATCACATGCGACCCCACCATATAACCTGGGTTCAAAGTTCAAATGAGCTGGAAAATGGCTTCTCAGTCTTTTCTGAAACAATTTGTATTCCGAGCTGAACCCCAGATGTGGTTCCTTCCCTGTGTTTCCTGGTCTCCCTGGAGATTCTGAGGGCTGGCAAGGAGGGTAATTCTCTAGGGGAGCAGCCGGAACACACAGGTCATCAAGAAGGACAGGTGGACCATTTATTTTCTGTCTCGTGGCAAGAGGCAGCATCTTCCTCTCAAAGTGTGTATAGGAAGAGCCTCTCGTGGCCACCACAGGCTTCACCCGAGTGTGCTTCTTTCCACAGCCCGAGTTGATGGCCTCCTCCCCGCAGTTCACAGACCCCAGCCTGTATGTGTGGAATGCCACGGGCAACAGACGGTTGCACCGGGTCAAAGGGGTAAAGCTGAAAACGCGGAAGGCTCAATGCACAGACTTTATCAGCATCAAAAAACAACTCGAGATGCTGGCCAGAATGAAAGTCACTCACTTCCGGTTCGCTCTGGACTGGGCCTCTGTCCTCCCCACGGGCAACCTGACCTCGGTTAACCGACAGGTTCTAAGGTACTACAGGTGTGTGGTCAGCGAGGGCCTGAAGCTCAACATCTCCCCGATGGTCACCTTGTACTACCCGACGCACGCCCACCTGGGCCTCCCCAGGCCGCTGCTGCATGGCGGGGGTTGGCTCAACCCATCCACGGCCCAGGCCTTCCAGGACTACGCAGGGCTATGCTTCCAGGAGCTGGGGGACTTGGTGAGGCTCTGGATCACCATCAATGAGCCCAACCGGCTGAGCGACATCTATAACCGCACCGGTAACGACACCTACCAGGCGGCGCACAACCTGCTGATCGCCCATGCGCTGGCCTGGCACCTCTACGACCGGCGGCACCGGGCGTCCCAGCGTGGGGCCGTGTCGCTGTCCCTGCACTCGGACTGGGCGGAACCAGCCAACCCCTTCGTGGACTCGCACTGGAAGGCGGCTGAGCGCTTCCTGCAGTTCGAGATCGCCTGGTTCGCCGAGCCGCTCTTCGGGACCGGAGACTACCCGCGGGCCATGCAGGAGCACCTGGCCTCCCGGAACCGGCGCGGGCTCTCGGGCTCCGCGCTGCCCCGCTTCACCCAGGCCGAGCGCAGGCTGGTCAAGGGAGCCGCCGACTTCTATGCCCTGAACCACTTCACCACCAGGTTCGTGATGCACGAGCAGCAGAGGGGCAGCAGCTACGACGCGGACCGCGACGTGCAGTTCCTACAGGACATCACCCGCCTGAGCTCGCCCACGCGCCTGGCCGTGCTGCCCTGGGGCGCGCGCAAACTGCTGCGCTGGATCCGCGCCCACTATGGCGACGTGGACGTCTACATCACGGCCAGCGGCATCGACGACCAGGCGCGGGAGAACGACCGGCTCCGAAAGTACTACCTGGAAAAGTATGTCCAGGAGGCTCTGAAAGGTGAGGCTGGGCCCTCCGGGCTGGTGAGTAGGGACCGAGACAGAGGCTGGAGAAGCCCCAGTAGTGACTGTCAGATTTGTAGCACTCGAGTTCTGTCGATTGAGTTCATTCTGAAAACTGGACTGTCCCCTGGATTTTTGAAATTTTAATCATAAAGGTAACAAGCTTATTATGGAAATTTTGACATATTTTTCTAAAAATCATCTGAAAATTCACTCCCCAAGACAAGCACTGTCAATATTCTGAATTACTTCCTTCCAGGGTAATTGCTAGGTATTTTATTTTTTATTTTATTTAATTTTTGAGACAGGGTCTCACTATGTAGTTCAGGATGGCCTTGAACTCATGGAGATCTTCCTGTCTCACCTTCCTGATACTAGGGGGTTTTTTGTTTTGTTTCGTTTTGTTGGTACTGGGGATCGAACTTGGGACCTTGCGCTTGCGAGGCAGGCACCAGAACCACTGAGCTAAATCCCTGGCCCTAGGTTTTTTTTAATACAGTTGAGCTCATCCTATAACACAGTTTTGCCAGGGGTGGTGAGGCATACCTGTCATCCCAGCACTCAGAAGACTGAGGCTGGAAGATTGCCGAGTTTGAGACTACCCTAGCCAGCCTGAATTACACGTGAGACCTATCTCAAAAACAAAAAAAGTTGGGCCGGGAATTTAGCTCAGTGGTGTTGACGCCTGCCTCGCAAGTGCAAGGACCCAAGTTTGATCCCCGGTACCAAAAAAAAAAAAAGTTTTGTATCTACCCCCCTCCCCAGAACTGGGAATCGAATCCAGGGCCTCCTGTTTGGCTCTACCACAGATCTATATCCCCAATCCTCAGCCTCAACTTTTCTTTGTTGTACTGTCGATCAAACCCAGGGCCTCATGCATGCTAGATAAGCACTCTATCTCTAAGCAAGAAACTTCTTCCTTAAAATCACATTATAAATGGTCCATGTCATAAAAAATCTCAAACTTTTTGTTAATTGCTTAATATTGCATGCTATATGAACATACCTTCACATACTTAACCTTTCCTCTAACATTTGATATTTAGGGTTTCATTTTCCCTCAAAGTAGATACCTAGTGTTTGATATTTAGGAGTTCAGTATAGAATCTTTATCTTCATTTCTAATTACCACCTATAGGGCATGTTGCTCAATTATGGGGTCAAATATTCTTGACAGCAGTGTATCAGACTGCTGATCTCACAGACCCTTCCCAACATTGAGGCTTGTAACTTTTTGTTTTTCTTTTGTTTTTTGAGACAGGATCTCACTATGTAGGCCAGGCTGGACTTGAATTCACTATGTTGCCCAGGAAGGCTTCAAACTCTCCTCCTACCTCAGCCTCCCAAGTGCTGGGATTACAGGCATGTACGACCATGCCCAGTTTAAAATCTTATGTTTAAATGACCATGATAAACTTTTTTGAAGTAGCAGAAATACCCCAGAAATGTATGCATTTATTTGACAAACACTGAGCACCTAAGGCAAAAACTGTTCTGGGCACTCTTAGCACCAGTGAATAAAATCAAAATCACTGTCCTCAAGAAAAAAAAAAACCGCTATGGGGCTGGGGATTTAGCTCAGTGTTTCTGCCCCCTGCTGCTCAAGCACAGGACCCAAGTTCAACCCCCGGTGCCAAAAAAAAAAAGCACCACTGTACTTATGGAATTGTTATTTTTATGAGGTAAGAATCCACAAACAAGCTGGGTATGGTGGTGCATGTCTGTAATCCCAGCACCCTGGGAAGCTGAGGCAGGAGATTCCCAAGTTCAGGTCCTGTCTGGGTAACTTAGTAACTTAGCAAGACTCCATCTCAAAATTTATTTATTTATTTAATGTTTTGAGACAGGGTCTCACTATGTAGTTCAGGCTGGCCTTGAACTCATGGTAATCCTGCCTCAGGCTCCTAAGCACTGGGATTACAGGTGTGTGCCACCAGGCCTGGCCCATCTCAAAATTTAGTAAAGGGGAGGGAGCGTTGGGATGTAGCTCAGTGCAAAGGCCCTGGGCTCAGCCCTCCATATTGAAAAAAAAAAATCCAAAAAAGTCAAACAGATGTCTTACTTTCTTTGTTGTTTTTTTGTTTGTTTTCGGTACTGGGGATCGAACTTAGGTCCTTGCGCTTGTGCAGCAGGCAGCGAAACCGCTGAGCTAAATTCCCGGCCCTTATATCTTACTTTCTTGTTGCCGGGACACAATACCCAACATCCACAAGTTAGGGTTTTTTTAAGAGAAGAGAGAGAGAGAGAGAGAGAGGCTCTCTATGTCGTTCAGGCTGGTCCTGAACTATATAGCCCACACTGGCCTTGATCTCACTGTGATCCTCCTGCCTCAGCCTCCCAAGTGCTCGGATTATAGGCATGTGCCACTAGCCTGCCAGATTTTTGTGTGTGTTTATTTTCTGACACCCCCAAGTTAAAGGAGGAGAGGTTTACTTTGGCTCCCAGTTTGTAGAGGTTTCAGTCCACCATCAGCTTGCTCCAAGGCAGGGTGGGAGGGCAGAGGAGAAAGAGCTCATGGCTGGTGGACAGAAAGCAGGGAGCCCTCCAGGCAGGAGGGTTAAACACACACACATCCAGGCCACGCCCCCAGTGGCCCACCTCTTCCCACCAGGCTTCACCTCCCAGCATCACACACCTGTGATCTAGCCGCCTCCCCAGAGTCCCACCTATGAGCATATGAGGCTTGGGGGCGTCCAGATATAAACAGAAGGGAAGAGGGTGCCCAGGCTGAGGAAGAGCTGCTACAGTTCTAAAAGCCACAGCTCTTACGTCCCTCCCTTCCCTCTTTGACCTCATCTTTCTTCATTCACTCTTCTCAGCCACTCAGACCTCAGTCCGGACCCTCACTGGCCAGCCACACACCCACATTAAACATTAGGACTCTTGTACTTGCTGTTCCTTCACCACAACCCTCTTCACTCAGACAACCATACTGTGTGTTGTTGGTGTTTGAGACAGGGTCTCACTATGTGGTCCAGGCTGGCCCAGAGTTCTCCAGCCCAGCATCCTCTTCCATTTTTCTCCAGAGAACTTTTTACCCCTGATACAGCACTGTATCTTATCTATTTGTAGATTTTTACCCCATAAAAATTCGGGCTCGAGTATACTCAAGTATGTCCCATGCACATATTTGAAATGACCTGAATGAACTCACTAAGATTGCAAGCTTAGAGAAGGATAAGGCTTCGGACATGTCAATATTCAGAGGCCAGAGAGATGAGAAATGGTTAAAGGAGGCTGACTGGAAGCAGGTGCTGTAAAAGCTAGCTCGCTGGGGAGATGTGCTAGAGGGAGGTTTTAAATTTCATTAAGATGGCAGAAGTTACAGGATGTTTACATGAGAGCAGACAGAGCCCTGCCCCTGAGCCAGGAGAGGAATAAAGCCAGCAGGCATGGAGGGCAGCTGTGCAGGAGGCTGTGGGAGCAGAAGGGAAGCCAGAAGGTAGCTGTGACTACAGGAGTTGAACGTGTCCTCTGAGCGAGCCAGGATGCAAGCTATCCCTCAGAGAAAGGAGGGCAGCAGGGCTGCAACTCTGAGGGGATGGAAGGTTTGAGACTGACTGGGAGTAGGGGTGACCAGGAGGAAGCAACTGTGGCGACTGGGGGACACCAGAGGCTCATCTGAGGCCACAATCAGGACAAACAGGTAAGACTTTTCTGCTGATGACCTAAGTACTTTCACTTTCAGGGCTCTGCTTCTTAAATTTGCTTTTCCCCCAAGTGTTTCTGGATTACCTATTGATCAAGATTTTATTCCAGTTTTTTTTTTTGGTACCAGGGATCAAACTCAGGATCTTGCGCTTGCAAGGCAGGTGGCAGAACCACTGAGCTAAATCCCCAGCCCTCCATTTCTTTTTAAACTTATACTTTTTACCCTCTTTCCTTGAGCCATAGAAATCTTTAATGAGAATCATGTCCTTTTTTTCATGGACATGACTTGAGCTTGTCTCACGGTAAACTAAATTCTTACTCAACAATTCTTACTTCACCGTCACTTGTGAGTAATGTTGTTGTTTTCTGGTGTTTTTCAGCATACCTGATTGACAAAGTCAAAATCAGAGGCTATTATGCGTTCAAACTGACTGAAGAAAAATCTAAACCCAGATTTGGATTCTTCACATCCGATTTCAAAGCCAAATCTTCAGTAAAATTTTATAACAAACTGATCAGCAGTGGTGGCTTCCCTTCTGAGGACAGCAGTCCAGTGTGTGGTCAGACGAAGAGAGACACGGAGTGCACCGTCTGCTTGTTTCCCCTGCAGAAGAAGCCACTGATATTCTTTGGTTGCTGCTTACTCTCCACCCTGGTTCTGCTATTATCAATCACCATTTTTCACCAGCAAAGGAGGAGAAAATTTTGGAAAGCAAAGAACTTACAAAACATACCATTAAAGAAAGGCCACAAGAGAGTTCTTAGCTAAACTGATCTGATTTCTGTCGTGATAACTTAGAAATTCACTCCAGTCAACCCGCTGGGAACTTACAGAACACGGATGTGTACTGTAAAGAAGGCAGCTTGAGATCAGTAGTAAGCCAGGTGGTACCACTTGCCATCTCCCAGGGAGGTTCAAATGAATTTTCCCTTAGGCATGGTCATCAGTGAGTTCTGTTCTTGGAGCTGAAGAATATGGCTTCACCCTGACTGAGTTGAGCTTCCCTGATCTGCAGCTTCCGGAAGAATGATGAGCTGCTTCCTGTCATTCCTCCCTGGATTTCTTCTCCAAATACCAATCGCTACTGTGGCAAAGGAATTATTTTTAAAAAGTGAAAATCTGTCTTGTTGGACTCCACAGCAGATTTCTGTCATTTCTAACAAGGTGTCTTTAGGTCAGGGTTGTCCTCAAATGGAAAGCAAAGCCACAAGAGGGTAAGCAGTTACAATAGGGTAGCCAGTTACAGCACAGACTAAAACACATCAATCTTAGTTTTTCTCAAAAAAAAAAAAAAAAAAAATAGCCTTTCTAAAACATCTTTGTTGCAAGCTTTCTCTTACTAGATTTCTCATTTTTTAAAAACATATAACTCCCAAAAGGGGCTGGGGATTTAGCTCAGTGGTTTCGCCACCTGCTGCGCAAGCGCAAGGACCCAAGTTCCGGAAAAAAAATTTTTTATATATATGTATGTGTATGTGTATATATATATACATATATATATACACATACACATACATATATATATATATATATATATATATATATGTAAAACTCCTACAATTCATCCTGTAGAAAGGGCCCAGGACTAAGATCAAGAACAAGAGCCAGCTGTGTGAAGACAGGGAGGCTGCTCATGGCATAGCCGTTTCCCCTTAGCTGGCTTTATTCCTCCTCCCAATCCTAGTGATTTGGTGTACCTAGGAAATCTAAAAAGCGTAAGTCTTACTGTCACGAGTATTAGTCGCAGGACTATGCTATTATTCCACAAGAACTACTCTTTACCTGAAAAGCTTTGCCACTTTGCCCATGAATACAGGTAGCTCTTGGGGTGTATTTCTGGAGAAATACAGTGTTGGTCTAAGTGAGTTAAAACTGTTTTATAGAGTGGGCTGGGGATTTAGCTCAGTGGTTCCACTGCCTGCCTCGACCCGAGTTCGATCCCCGGTACCAAAAAAAACCACAACAAACTGTTTTATAGGACACCTTTCTACTAGAATTCATAAACCTGAATTTGAATACTCTAATGTTTTAAAATGAGCCAGGCATGGTGGCATGCCTGTAGTCCCAGTACTCAGGAGGCTAAGGCAGGCGGACTGCTGTAAGTTCAAGGCCAGCTTGGGCTACACAGTGAATTCAAGGATAACCAGAACTACATAGTGAGATCCTGACTCAACAAACAAGCAAAAACAACAAAATGAACTGTGTGCTTAAGACTAGTTTAAGGTAATTTTAAATACTGGAGACACAAAAAACTTGCATGTACACCCATTTGTATCTATTCTTTCTTCTGGTTGGTCAACATTTAACCACACATTATACATAGTAGTTAATCACTGTCCACCCATGCCAGGAATTTTAGACTACTTGCAAAGGAGCTAGGGTTGGTAGTAGCACATGCCTAAAATCCTAGTACTCAGGAGGCTGAGGCAGGCAGATCACTGCCAAATTCTAGAACAGCGTGGGCTACAGTGAGTTCAAGGCCAGGCTGAACTACATAGTGAGACCCTGTCTCAAAAAAAAAAGCCCAAAGGAAATAGTTCCTCTCAAAAAGCCTTAGTAGGAAACGATCCCAAAATTAGTTTTAATTATATTCAGATCTATTATTAGAAGTCTAATTTAGTACATTAGGATTCTAATTGATAATGAACAAGTTTGTTTCAGATAATTGATCAAGCAAATGAAAAGTGATACAAAATAAACCTGCCATTTGGCCAAATTCAAACAGCAAATTTTGCTTCTCTCTCTTCTTGCCCTAACAGTCACTCACTCCCCAAGACCTAGCAGTTTTAAAGTATGCTTTGCCAAAAACGGTTCTGTGAGAACTCAGTTCCTAATGCTATGCATTACAACTGGTCCAGTTTTATTGCGCTGTGTAGAAAAGACACACATTTAAAAGAATCATTTGGCTGTTCCTTTTCCCTTTGTGCCATATGGACTGACCCTGACTCAAGAGCTCCATTGAAATGTCAGTTAAACTCATTATCAATTTATCACCTCTTTTATAATCAACCCCAGACTCTGAGGTTTTTGTTTTGGTATCAGGGATTGAACTCAGGACTTTGCACTTGCAAGGCAGCCACAGTGGTGCTGAGCTAAATCCCCGGCCCCCAATTTATCACCTCTTTTAATAGCATGGTCTTGAGAAAAAAATGTGATGTCAGCCAGAAACTTTGTACACGTTTCTCACTCTTTTTTTTTTTTGGTACCAGGGATTGAACTCGAGACCTTGCACTTGCGAGGCAGGCACCGGAACCACTGAGCTAAATCCCTGGCCCCAGCTAGAAACTTTGAATTAACCTTTCAGGTTTTGCTTCCTGTCTCTAAAGCATCTTGTGGTCAGCTTCTGGGTCCACCAACCTTTACTATTTTTCAATTTGCTGCACTGGAGACTGAAAAGATTTGAGCATGCTTGGCTAGTGCGCTACCACAGTTCCCACCTTCATGATTTCTTAATGTGCCCATCTAAGAGATAAGAAGACCTATAATCCCAGCTACTCAAGCAGCTGAAGTAGGATCAAGTCTGAAGTCAGCTAGGCAACTTAGCCAGACCCTACCTCAAAAATGGTCTGAGATGGGCTGGGGATTTAGCTCAGTGGTTTCACTTCCTGCTGTGCAAGCGCAAGGACCTGAGTTTGATCCCCAGTACCAAAAAAAACACAAAATGGTTTGAGATGCAGCTAAATGTTGGAGTCCTGCACCCAATTAGGGGAAAAAGAGAAGTTTAAATCATGCTCCCCTTTTTCAAACATGTTGCCTTGCCATCTGCTACCCAAAGTTGTAAAGCTCCTGGCCGAAAGCTCCATGTCCTTCCTTGCTGCCACTTGGGGATTTCCTTAGTTTTTTTTTGGTACTGGGTATCAAACTCAGGACTTTTCACTTGAAAGGCAGGCACTGGAACCACTGAGCTAAATCCCCGGCCCTTCCTTAGTAGTGTCTAAACCATGGCCTCATGTGAAAATCCTTAGGTAGGATATTTAATCTGGCCCACGATTTATTATTACTTAAGTAGTTAGGCTTATAAAAATTCAATGTAAAACTGTTAAGGGCCAACTGGAAATTGATAGCTCTTAGCAGAAACAGATACTAGCTAAAATCTTAGCTTTTCTGACACTGGTTGCAGGAGAAAAAATCACTTTGAAACCTAACTTGCGCTACCTTTTATTTTCAGTACAACCACCGGTCTCTCACTAATCTTTTGACATATGTGAATGTCACAAACTGTGGTGTTCAGCCTCTAGAAAATGAGGCCAGTATATTGTCTAAATGTTTAATTTTAATGTTATTCCAAATAAACTGGTTTCTGCTGATTATTTATATTCAGCTAATAATCTGGTTGACATTAAGACTTCAGAACATGTATGGGTTCTGCCTTTGTACTGGGTTCTGCCCTATGGTGCATCTCCCCCTTTGACTCCCATGCAGTGGACAAGTAACTTCTGGGTATGTTCTCATTCACAAAATGTCAACACTTACGCTACAGTTGGGGAAATAATGTAAGTGCTTCTCCACAGTACACATGATCTTCCCTGGGAAGAACTAGATCCACAATACCCGAGTTATATGGTAACTGGGCCAGGGATTTAGCTCAGTGATTCTACCGCCTGCCTTGCAAGTGTAATAAGGACCAGAGTTCGATCCCCTGTACCAAAAAAACCAAGAAAATAACAAGTTATACAGTAACCACTCCTTAACTAAGGACAGCTTCCAGAAGTTACCAGTGCAGCTCATGCCCAACATACCAGTCCATTCTCAGCGAAACTTTAACTTCCACGGCAGACCACTGCTCATACTTTCTCAATACGAACATCTCATCCTATTACAAAATGTCCCTCTGTAAATTTTTCAATCATTTTGAAATTGAACACTCTCTAGAACATCTCTCCAGTCCCATCTGACTCTCTGGCAATCTTAGTGCCATGCGTTCAGAAGTCCATGCCTAGATACCTGGAATGTCTCAGTGCAGTATCAATCCTTGTGGTTACATTCCAGCAGCATACACTGAGACTCAACAAGAGAAACCATGAACATTTTAAATGCTATATGCATAGTTTCCAGGTGTGGTGGTGCAGGGGCAGGAGACACAACACACAGGAACACATGGATGGGAAGGAACAGGACAGGACGGAAAAGCTATGGACAGAAACAAGTGCAACAGATTAAGACAGGAGGGACAAAAAAAAAAGGAAGGACAAGAGAGTGAATGCCACTTTTTAGTAGGGTGATCAAGCAAGTTTTCAGTAACTATACTTTTTTGGTATCAGGAATCAAACTCATGACCTTGTGCTTGCCAGGCAGCACAGTGCCACTGAGCTAAATCCCAACCCGCCATCTCCGGGATCTACTGGAATATCTTTTTTCTGAATTTTCCATACCAGGGATTGAAATCAGGACCTTGTGCTTGTGAGGCAGGTGCAGTGCCACTGAGCTGAATCCCAGGCCCTAACTATACTCTTAAAAAGGAGTGAGTCTAGGCTGGGGATTTAGCTCAGTGGTTCTGCCGCCTACCCTGGCAAGCACAAGGACCTGAATTCAATCCCTAGTGCCAAAAAAAAAAAAAAAAAAAAAAAAAAAGGAGTCAGCCACAGTTCAAAAAACCTTCCAGGGCTGGAGATTTAGCTCAGTGGTTTTGCCGCCTGCTGTGCAAGTGCAAGGACCTGAGTTCAATCCCCAGTACCTTAAAAAAAAAAAACCTTCCAAAGGGAAGACTGCTCAGAGGCCTTATGGCATTGTGCTGGGTCCCAAGGAACACAAAGGTCAGTTCAGCTCTAGTAAGCAGTTTTAAGAACTGTTGTAGGATTAGGAGCACAGTGGTATTATCTGTTTGAAAAAGAGCATTCTGGCTAAAAGATAGGCATGGAAGAGCAAAGGCAACCCAGTTAAAAGCTATACAAGGTTCTCAGTGTTAAGAGTGCTTGCCTAGCATTTGCTAGGCCCTAGGTTCATTCCCCAGCACTACAAAGGAAAAAACTTACCCATTTTACCCAGAACCTATCTTTGAAGCCTACCAAAACCCCACCTCTTATTTCAAAGCAAAATTTCTTAAAAACCCTGTTTGCTGGGCATGGTGGTACACACCTATAATCCCAGCACTTGGGAGGCTGAAGCAGGATTGCCATGAGTTTGAGGCCAGCCTGAACTACATAGCAACCCTGTCTCAAAAACAAATCCATCAGTTTTGATATAGCCAGGTGGTACACTTGAATCAAGATGGAAGATCCAGTTTCCAACTGTTACCTCCTTAACCTCGGAATAAAGTAATGAATGTACCCATCAGTCTTTCCCGATGGAATTTATGTAAGGGGTGGATGTGTAATACTGGACAGTCTAGACAAGGCAAACACCATGTCAGGTTAAAGCATGTGGAAGTTAATGGCTGAGGTGCAGAACAAGAGATTTTGAACCTCAACAACCATTTACCATAAAGTTAACTGCATTTTCCAACCCATACTGAGGGTGTGACACTGTTCCACTTCTCCGCTCTTTTTTCACAAGTGATCAGGACACACCTGGCCTCACCTTATACTCAGATTCCACCTTCAAGATCTCCCCAGAGTTCTATAGCCACATAGCTGTTACCTGTCACTGGTACAATATTTCCTCTTGCCTGAAATATTCTTGCTATCCCTTCAAGATCCAGACTCAATCAAGGCACTTGTTCCCATGAAGATAAGCTAGAAAACACTTGTTCTTTCCTTACAAAAGCACATGAGATATGGCCGGGGATTTAACTCAGTGGTTCCGCCGCCTGCCTTACAACTGCAAGGTCCCAGGTTCGATCCTCAGTACCATAAAAAAAAAAAAAAGCACATGAGATCATTCTTCAAGCTGTTTATTTGCCAAGCAGTTGGAAAGGATTAAGAACAAGTCTCAAATCAATAGAGATCTTTTATTGCCATCATTAAAATATCACAAATTTATCTTCCAATCCACAAGCTTGTTTGTGTAGCTGGATAACTGTAAAAAGAAATGCAAATGTCTGTAAATTCCCATTAGTACCCTTGCCCAGCAAAGTTCCAAACTAAAGAATTCAATATAAAGGTTATAACTTACTGATTCACAGTAAAATGTCAATTATCTTACTCTGCAAAATCTGTGTTCCGGAAAGAAATTCTCTATGCCATCGCAATTCTAATTTAATTTAAGCCCCATCTAAAGCAGTAATAAAACTAAGAAACCTACCTCTTGGATCTTATTCATCAGGCTGCTGAACTGTTCCCTTTTCAGAAACATAGATGCCATCCAAAAATTTTCTGATATCTTTGTTTTTGACTGTGGTTGCTTGCTGAATCAAAGCAGCTTCATAAGAGAAAAAGTAACTGAGTATCATACTATTCTATTTAAGCATTATTTTAGTGTACTCCTACTCATAAGTTAAATATATGCCCATTTTGCTGGCAGCAACCTTATACATCAAGCCTACCTTATCTCCTGATTGCGGGGGGTGGGGTGTTGAGTGACTGACCTGCACCACCTAGGTATACAGTGTATTCACAAGCCAACAAAACTGCCTAGAAGACACATTTTTCAGAATATATCCCCATCCTTAAGTGACACATGCCTGTATTGTTATATGCTGTATTTAGAATCTCACTGGGATAGCTTTCCCCAAAATAGAAGACTGAACCCAAAGCCTTCACATTGCACCCCCAGTCCTTTTTTTTGAGAGTCTCATTAAGTCACTAAATTGATCAGAATAGGCTCCAAATTGCCATTCGCCTGCCTCAGCCTCCCAGAGCACTGGGATTATAGGCATGCACCACCACATCCAGCCTAAAAAGGGCTGGGAATTTAGCTCAGTGGTTCTGATGCCTGCCTCGCAAGCGCAAGGTCCTGAGTTTGATCCCTGGTACAAAAAAAAAACCAAATAAAATTAAATGAATACCAAATACCAAATATTTAATCAAAGATTTAGATAAAATTTTGTAGGTATAATGAGGCACAGTAAATATACAAACCTGAATTTGAAACAAGCTCAATGTCATTTCCTTCAAGGATTAGTTCATCTTTCTGGGCTTGAGATACTGAGCAAGCAACACCTAAAAAGAGAAGAGTATTTACAGTGTCAAATCAGATCTAAAACAGACTCCTTAAATTCCAGTGGTAATTTCATTCCATGCAATAAGCTAACCTTCTCTTGAAATTTTGGCTATATAGGGCATGGCTTATCTGGCCAGAAATTTTCTGTTCTGGCTGAAATGAATCAGTCCCAGAGTGGTCACAGACTCAGCAACGCAATTATGTGGAGACTATAATTTAGTTCTATCAAGTCCTCTTCTTATGGTACATATTTAGTACCACTCAAAAGCTATTTTTTTTTTAAACCTAGGGGTTGTCATCAAATGTTGCTGATGTCATTTTTTAAAGCTTCACTGTCTGCTATGTATTATGCAAGCACTAAAGTACTTTCCAAATTCCACTCATCAGAATATATTCCCTTTTACAGACCAGTAAAATAAGCTAGAGAAGAGACTTGTCCCAGTAGAATAATAAGAGTTAAACTTTGGACCTAAGAATATTCTAAGCTCTTAATCATTATTCAGAAGCTTTTGGCGGATTTAATTTCTTCTTTTTGCAGTACTGGGGACTGAACCCAGGGCCTCTGTACTGAGCTATATCCCCAGGACTTGAGGGTGTTGTTAAGTTGCCCAGGCTATGCCTGAACTTGTAACCCTCTTGCCTCAGCCTCCAGGGTGCTAAGAACTTTAATGTTTTTACCACAAAAACATTAGTTATGTGAGATGAACACTAATTAGTAGCTTGATTTGATCATTCTACAAATGCATATATAAAACATCACACTGAAACCCACAAACATAATTATCTGTGAAAAATATCTTTTTTTTCTGGAGACAGAGTCTTGGTACGTAAACTCATGGGGATCCTCCTTCTGAGTACTGGGACTGCTCAGACTACAGGTGTGCACCACCACACCTGGCAAAGATCTTTTAAAAACATCCAGGTCTGGGGTTTACTCAATAGTACAGCCCTTGCCTAGTGTGTACAAGGTTCAAACACTCCTCTTTCCCAAAAAGATACCATACTCTGTAAGATAATTCAGTACGTAACCCTTCAGGAAAGACAAAAACCCTTAAAAAAAAAAAAAAAAAAAAGACATAAACCCTTGACCCTTATCTAGCACCAAGAGTTATGGATGTAACCAAGAGACAATAAATATGGTTCTAGCCATAGCTAACCCAAAACACTAGACCTTCAAGACTTAAGGAGAAATTCCGAGTCCTATTTAAAGACATGCACATACCTGCCCTCATACGAACCCGGCGGATGTATTTTTCACCCAAGAAATTCCGGATTTCTACAAGAGACCCATTCTCCTGAATAACGACGTTGATGGGGAAGTGAGCATACACAGACCTCATCTTGTATCGGAAGCCCTGTTAAATATCCAAGTTTTGAGCAATATTGAGAAATTTCAAAGCCAGTTTCAAAATTCTGTAGGATGCTTATGTTACAATTGAAAACACAACAGCTCTCACATGGCACTCATTAATCAAGGTGCTCTAACAACTGTCAGCTGTACCAAACCCCCCAGAGTTGACATTTTATAACTGTACATCACAGGGACACTCTCCTGACAGTATAGTCCTTAAGGAAACATTTCTTTTTACTACCCCTCTGCCACAGTAAACTATGCTCATTTCTCTTAATGAGAACCCAAAGTCCCTTATTTTGGCCAAAATTGAGACTATCAAGCCATGTAAAATAGGGTCTTTTCCTTCAAGAAACTTACGTCTGGAGACCAGAGTAGACAGGTGAAAAAAGAGCCACTAAGTTTAGAACAGAGCCAAGTAGAAGGTGCCATTATCAAGTATACTGAAGGACTAAAGTTTTCATGAACAGTGATATCAAATATACATTAAGAAAAATAGGCCGAGAGCCAAAAGATTTTATCTTTTTCCACCAGCACAAGGCATCCTAATAGTGGGTGGCACACCAACTTCTCCAAGTGTGCCCAATGGCCTGCAGCTATAACAGATTTTTATTAAACAAAAAACCCAAAATAAATCTGAACATATGAACTCTGAACTTTATGGGAAAACACACCATATAAGCCTACTTTCTGATCTTTTCTCACATTCACCACTCAATCCTCAAGACAGGGATGCCTGGTCAATTTCGGAGATCACAAATCTCACCAAACTACAGGCACAATCCATTTCCAACAATAGACATTTATGTTGTGCACATAAAATACAACTGACAAACCTCTCCCAGAGGGTTAAAAAAATATGACAGTCGGTTGGCTTACCAGTGTAACACCCTTGATCATGTTCTGTACGTGACTACAGATTGTGCGAACAGTAGCCAGTTCCTTTCTGTTTCCCCACCATTTGTCAACCCGGAGCTGTAACAGGATAAAACGTTTAGATAGCTTTCCTTAAATAAATATGCTTCTAAGAGAATAGTTCACTTATCTACTGAACAGATTAAAAAACTAATCCTAATTAAAGCACACAATTTTCTTCTGGGAAAATCTAATCCATCTAGAGCCTTCTACAGTCCACAAACGTTACCGTAATTTTACGATGTAATGACAACCTGAAATATCAATTTTTTGTATAGGTTGCAAAAAACTTCATTTTTGGAAAGTAAAAATACCATCTGCTTCCTATATAAGCAATGACGACAAAAATAAATCTAATTTGTAACATCTGATACTCTTATAAGAGGCCCCAAAAAACTCACCCTCTTCTTTTTCTTTCCAAGGAGACTGAGTTCTACATTAATGTGGTTGAAGTCCCTCCGCAGGGTTCCTCTGGGGCCCTTCACAATAACTGTGCGTCCCTTCAGAGTGATGTCAACTAGAACAGGGAACGAATTTGTGAGATCACCGAACAAGGCTTAGAATACGAAAAGAATTACGGGAAAACATCAAGCCTCGTACCATTTTTTGGAATGTCGACAGTCTGATTGCTGAGAATGGTCTTCATTCTGAAACACAAACACACCTAAGGTAATAAGGCCAGAACTCGGAGGGACTTTTCCACCAGACTAGACTGCACTCCACCGGAGAATGCCTGACAGGCAATCCGATGAGGATCTAAGGAGACTGAGGCCAAGAGCGGCCTCCCGCGCGTCCTAGCCTGGAAGCAGCCCCACAACGGGTGTCATGAAGCCCACTGGACTAACTCATGCTGTGTTCGACCGTATAAATCCCAGTAGGCGCGCCATACCGGTAAAGCTCGGGGAGGGGAGGGTAGGCCTAAAAGGCCAGAACGGGACTCAGATCTCCGCGCCGCCAGATCCATATGGCGCTGGGAGACAATCAGGACAAGAACTCCGAGTGTTGGGGCCATGGCGCTGGCTTTCCCACAGCCGATGGCTTCAGATACCCAGACCCCACAAGAGTACAGAAACCGTCTCACCTCGAAAGAGATGCGGCAAAGAGAGAGCGTCTTTCGTCATCACGTACTTGTAGCCAGTAAAGGCCTTGCGTATTGCGTCACGAGTACGCGACTCACTCAGGCTAAAGCAACCAATCACAGAGCTTGATTGTCTGTGGTGTAGCGTCATAAACTGAGCGACTTCCCCCCCCCCCCAGCTGTCTTCTCTCGGGAGTTAGTGATCCCATCGTCCCTCGACCCTACTAGGCCTAAAGAGGGGATGTCTCTACGCTGCGGGAACGCAGCTCGCACCCTGGTGCCCCGGTGAGAGGCAGAGCGAGAAGGGTGCAAGCGTGGGGTAGGGGGTTCCATTTCCTGCAATGAAGGCCAACGCTCCTTGAACGTTTACTTGTAGCCGGGCAAGGATCGAATCGTTTTTCTTCTGTTATTTAACATCCCTGTGAGGTAGTCTCTGGTATTGTTTTGTTTGAAGGGCTCTCTGGGCTGATGCTGAAGATTTTGTTTTTAAGGTTTTGATTTTCCCCTGCTTATAGAGTGGTTTGTGCCCTGTATTTATTTTAGAACACTACAGTAAGCACCCCAAATAACTGCTCTGTATTGGGCCCTTACTGTGTATTAGACACCACCCTTGATCGCTGAGAACATGAGCCTGACCTCTAAACTAAAGCTGTAGACATTGATAAGTGCACTCGCCCTTGTGCAGCGCCCTAACAGGCATGATTTTTGAATCAAAAGTCCCTTTGCGTTACATGTATTGACTCGTAAATTTTAGTTTGGTTATCTCGTGCATGCTTGTGTTCACATCTAGAAGCCAAATGCTGTTACTTCTTATCCCGGACAAATGCATAGAAGACCTGTCATGTTCAAACACAGAAACAACGTAACCTAGAAAAATTAAAACAAGTTAGATTTGGTTATCCTCCTTTCAGGTCTTTTTTTCTTCTTCCTTTCAGTTTTTGAAACGAATCTAGCATTGCTTGCCTTTTAATACTTACACTTATCTACGCTAGAGAGATGTATTGCCAATTTCCTTGTAAACATCTGTCTCAAATCAGAAATAGAAAACATCTATGGCATCATCCCCAGTGATTGCAGTTGAAATTTGTTGAAAAACAAACTTGTAGCACCTGTAAGAGTGACTCGCCAGGCGTGGTGGCACACGCCTGTAATCCTAGCATTTGGGAGACTGAGACAGGAGGATTGCCATGAGTTGGAGGCCAGCCTGGGATACATAATGAGTTCAAGGCCGGCCTGAACTAATAGCGAGTCCCTGTCCCCACCCCAACCCCCCAAAAGTATGATTTAAATTAGACAGGTTCCTAGATCTATGCCACAATTAATTCCTATTCTTTAGGTTTGAGTCTTTTTAAAAATTTTTTTATTTTTTTGAGTGCTGGTATCACAGGTGTGCACCACCACACCAGCTTTAACAATTTCTACATCAATTATTTGGCTTTACCCTTTTAAGTATTATAAAGGTTAAAACTGCATTATTCCAGGCCCTACTAAGTGAGTATTATAATGTACTCTTTCTTTAGGTGTTTGGAAGATGTTTATACAGCCCACTCAGAGCAGTAACTTCCTTGTCAGATAAAAAAAAGGAATTTTTACAGAATGGGCCAGACCTTCAAGATTTTGTATCAGGTGATCTTGCAGACAAGAGCAACTGGGATGAATATAAAGGAAACTTAAAACGCCAGAAAGGAGAAAGGTAATTGAAATTTTGAGACAATTTTAATGTCCCATTCTTTCACTGCATTATTTTTAAATATAACCAAGCTGTAGAGCATATTTTTAATTTCAAACTTGTTAAACTTAACTAAAAGTCATGAGAAAGAAGAGATAACAGCTCTATATAGAATGGGTAACTAGAAATTGTTGGAATTTTTTTTCCTGTGGTCTTCAGCAGGTTTTCTTCATCTTTCCTAAAACTCAACTATAAAATACTACCATCTTCCCACTTTCTACCCAGCCTCTGATTCTTTTTTTTGGTATGAGGATCGAAATCCAGACCTTGCACTTGCGAGGCAGGCGGCGGAACCACTGAGCTAAATCCCCGGCCTTTCTGAGTCTTAAAGAGACTGAAAGTTATCACCTTGCTATTAAGCTATTAAGCTATTAGAGTGTGATGATTTTTAAATTATAAGTGGATACTATGATCTAACTTGTTAACAAGTTTACATATGACCTGTGGATACATTGTCTTAATTTAAAAGAATGGTGAGGCTTTCATGCAGAGGGAAAATAGGTTTTTTTGGTACCGGAGATCGAACTCGGGACCTTGCGCTTGCAAGGCAGGCGCTGAAACCACTGGGCTAAATCCCTGGCCCAAGTAGAGATTTTTTTTTTTTTTGGTACCGAGGATCGAACTCGGGACCTTGCACTTACAAGGAAGGCTTCAGAACCACTGAGCTAAATCCCTGGCCCCAAGGGGGGGAAATAGTTTTGAGGACTATTCCACAGCTTTCAGAACACAGGTGAGTGAAGTTGAGCGTGTAGTCTCCACTCCAAATTGTAGATTTTTTTTTCCATTTAATAACCATTAGCTAGGCGTGGTGGTGCACACCTGTAGTCTCAGCACTCAGGAGGCTAAGGCAGGAGGATTGCCTCCAGCCTGAGGCCACCTGGGCTACATAGTGAGTTCAAGGCCGGCCTGAACTACATAGCCACATAGCGAGACCATATCCCCAAAACAAACAAACAAAAAGCCCATAAAATCTACAATGTCAAACAAATAGTACATGGTTAGTATCTCTTTTTAATCTGAATTAAAATGGGCACGGTGTAATCCCAGCACTCTGAAGGCTGAGCCAAAAGGATCGCTATGAGTTCAAGGCCAGTTTGAGCTACATAGTAAGACCCCATCTCAAAAAAAAAAAAGACCATCTGAGTTAATATAATACTTTTGGTAGTATTTCTCATAGGGAATGAAATGTTCAAAGACTTCTTTATTCTTTTATTAGAATCGTGCAACTTTGGGCTGGGGATATAGCTCAGTAGTGCTGCACCTGCTTGGCAAGTGCAAGGTCCTGAGTTCAATCCCCAGTTCCGAGGGGAAAAAAAACAAAGAATGGTGCAACTTTGTGCCTTTGCAAAAGGTAGAAGTGAGCACAGTGCCCTGTTAGACCGCATTATTGGTGATCTCTAAAGTGTTCTAACCAAGCATAAATTTAAGTCTTTGTTCCTCCTCTTATGGCAGAAATTAAGAATGAATCTAGGATTATGGAAAAATTTTTAAGTAGAATTGGTAATAGAGTAAAATAATTTAAAAGCTGTGTGATTATTTGTCAGCCTATTTGTTTTGTTTTGGTTTTTTTGGTACCGGGGATCGAACTCGGGTCCTTGCGCTTGCGCAGCAGGTGTCAAAACCACTGAGGTAAATCCCCAGCCCTGTCAGCCTGTTTGTTACAGACAGTTATGTTTGGCTTTCTTCAGGTTGAGACTGCCTCCATGGCTAAAGACAGAGATTCCAATGGGAAAAAATTACAATAAACTGAAAAATACATTGCGGAATTTAAATCTCCATACAGTAAGTTCTTACAGTGTTAACTACCTGCTATTAATCTGAACCTGTATTTCCATTCATTTGTAACAAAATTAATAAATATTTGAATAACAGCAAGGAAAGTAAATAATGATGTTAAGTGATGCATTATTGTCAGGAATAAAAACACATTTAGGGCGTGAGGATGCAGTTCAGTGAGGCCCTGGGTTTGATCCCTAGCACTCCCTCCAAAAAATGCATTTAAAATCATTTTTCCAAGCCAAATTTAGTGGCTTAGAAAATCCCAGCTATCAGGAGGTTGAGGAAAGAGGATTGCAAATTTGAGGCCAGCGTGGGCAACTTTGCAAAACCCTGTCTCAAAACAAAAAAATGAAAAGGGCCGGGGGTGTAGCTCAGTGGTTGAGTTCACACACACACACACACACACACACACAATCTACAAAAGAAACAAAGGTTATTATATTTCTTAACCTCTCGAGATATGCCTTGCAACTTGGGAAGCAAGGGGTTTTTGTTGGTTTGAGGTCATTGTTTTGTGGATTTTTCAAACATGATCTCCTTATGTAGCTCAGGCTGGCGTTGAACTTCCTCTGTGTAGCCTGGTTGGCCTCAAACCCATGATCGTCCTGCCTTAGGCTCCTGAGTGCATGTGCACCACTAGGCCTAGCTGGTTTGGGTTTTTGTTTGTTTTGAGTTGGAGTCTAGCTATGTTGCACAGGCTGATCCCAAACTCCTATTTTTAGTATATGTGCTGCCAAAGCGAGCACATGATCCCAAACTCCTGGACTCAGGTAATCCTTCTACTTCAGCCTTCCAAGTAGCTGAGATTACAGGCTCATACCACCATGCTGCCAGGCTTGTTCATTTTATATTAGAAATCAAGTACATGTCTGCTGGAAAGAGTATGAAATATGTTGTTTTGGGCATGGTGGCATATGCCTATAATCCTAGCTGTTCTGGAGGCTGAGGCAGGAGGATTTCGAGTTCAAAACCAACCTGGACAACTTAGGAAGACTCTGTCTCAAAGTGAAATTTTAAAAAATGGCTGGGTTTACAGCTCAGTACTAAAGAGCTGTGTAGCCTGCACGAGACCAAGTTCAGTGTCTAGTACAGGGAAAAAAAAGTAGTAAACAATAGGGATCTTAAAGTTTCTAATAATTGTTCAATTGTTTGGTATTTTCAACCTGCTTTTATTCTGATCCCTTTTACTTACAGGTGTGTGAGGAAGCTCGATGTCCCAATATTGGAGAGTGTTGGGGAGGTGGTGAATATGCCACTGCCACAGCCACAATCATGGTAAAGTCAGCTTGGCCTCAAACTTTAGTGTAGATATGAGGATTTCATGGGCCAGGGATTTAGCTCAGTGGAGCTGCACCTTCCTTAAAAGCGCAAGGTCCTGAGTTTGATCCCAGGTACCAAAAAAAAAATAAATGAGCATTTCGTATCCTCCTCGTAAAAATGTGCAGTGTTGGGCTGGGGATTTAGCTCAGTGGTTTCGCCGCCTGCTGTGCAAGCGCAAAGACCCGAGTTCGATCACCGGTACCAAAAAAAAAAAATATGTGCAGTGTGAACCTATGGTCACATTTCTCATTATGAATGAGTTTATGAGAAGTATAAGGAAATAAACCTGACAGAATAACCTATTGTGTATCACCTTCTCTGAATCAATCTATTATTGCTTCTTCCATCTGTCTGATAGTTAACTGTGTGCTGCCTTGAGAGCCCTTTTCTGTTCACTTTTGGAAATGTTCTTCCTGATAACTTCTTATGTTTTTCTGTCTTACATATTTAATAAGGAGCTGTGCCTTCCATTTAACTAACATAAATCTGCACATTGATCTGATTGAATATTTTGTGTCTTAAAATCACATTTATTGAACAAGGGGAGAGGAGGGAAGGACGAAGTTAAAACGCAACACAGATATGTTATGTACATGTACTAACTCCCCACGATGAACATAATCAGGTACTGCAAACGTGGACTATACTTAGTGAATAGAGAGATACAAGGAAATCTTTATAAGTTATAAAGTATAACATTACAACAGATACCTATCTTTGAAGTCCCCATCTGTCCCCTAAATGTGTATTAGGATCCCTTTTTTTTTTTTTTCCAGGCACCGGGGATTGAACTCAGAACCTTGTGCTTGAGAGGCAGGTGTGGTGCCGCAGAGCTAAATCCCTGGCCCCTGGGATCCCATTTTTAAATTGAATTTTAAAATTTGGATTGTGTGTCTCTCCCTGGGCCCCATCGCCTCTCCTTTTCCCTTAATACTATTAATTCTGAATTTGTCATTTCCTTCTCTTTCTCATTTTACATGTTTATAATCCTTAACAATGTACTATATGCATTTCAGATTTTTACAAATGGAATCATTCTCTTCATATTCTGTGCAACTTGCTTTCAGCATTATGTTCCTGAGGGCCATCTGACTGACTTAAATCTCTGTTCTAGTTGATGGGTGACACATGCACAAGAGGTTGCAGATTTTGTTCTGTTAAGACTGCAAGAAACCCACCTCCTCTGGATGCCAGCGAGCCCTACAACACCGCAACAGCGATCGCACAGTGGGGCCTGGATTACGTTGTCCTGACCTCTGTAGATCGAGATGGTTAGTGTGTCACCGTGGCCTCTGCCCGCAGTTGGCTTTTACTGTGTGGTGACATCACCTTGAGCAGTGGATTTTCTTTCTAGATATACCTGATGGGGGAGCTGAGCACATTGCAAAGACTGTGTCATACTTGAAGGAAAGGTATTTGTTTATATACTTTAAGGACCTTTTGGACCCATATGACTCCAACTTAAGGCCTTTCCCTTAAAGGATTGATTACTAACCTTGTGAGAAATTTCATCTTTCCGAAAATCTGCTAGAAAGTATGTAATTCTTTCTCCAGAAAGACCATATTTGTGCATACAGATACATACAATATTTGCAGAAAATGTTAAGAGTTCCATCGCATGTATAGATCCTTGGACCATTAGTATTTTTTTTGAGACAGGGTCTCACTATGTAGACTCATAGTGATCCTCCTGCCTCAGCCTCCCAAATGCTGGGATTACAGGCATGTGCCACCACACCTGGCAAAAAATTAGAAATTTGAAATTGTTAAACTGTGTCTTCTTAACACTGGTTTTGAATAAATCATCATTTTAAAACACTCAGAATGAAATAAACTCCAACATTATGAAAATATATTTCTTGATACAGACTTCATTCATATTTATATGCCCTGGAGATTTTTACCCAAAATCCACATTTTTAATAAAAATTTAACCCCATGTATTTAAAATAGCATTTAAAAAGGGATATGCTAGCTAGGCATGGTGGAGCATGCCTGTAATGCCAGCACTCAGGAAGCTGAGACAGGAGGATTGCTGTGAGTTCAAGGTCAGCCTAGGCTACCTAGTGAGACTCTGTCTCAAAAAAAAAAAAAAAAGCTCATTTCTTATAACTCAGTGCTAGTCTATAACGTCTACCTACTTAGTAAATGTTTTTCCAGTGATTTGCCATTATTTTGTTTTCCATTTATTATGGTTCATTTCTAAAAATATGTTTACGACCCATTAACTTTCTTTCACAAGCTACTAATAGATATCAACTTGCAGTTTTAAAAAAGACAGTGAAGGGCCGGGGATTTAGCTCAGTGGTTCCACCGCCTGCCTCACAAGCTAAGGACCCTTGTTTGATCCCCAGTACCAAAAAAAAAGACAGTGAAGCCAGCAGAGTGGGACATGCTTGTCATCCCAGTTCTCAGGAGGCTGAGGCAGGAGGATCACAAGTTCCAGGCCAGCCTGGACACCTTAGCAACACGCTTTCTCCAAATAAAAAAATAAAAAGGGCTGGGGACAACTCAGTGGTAGAGCATTTGCCTAGCATGCATGAGATGGGTTAGACCCCAGACAAATAGACTGAAAGGGTGTGCCCCTTTTCTCTAGATACTTTGCCATTGGGTTTGTGAAAAATCTGGTCAACCCTTAATTATTTCTGCTAGTTGTCAAAGAGAACAGCTCTGTGATCCAGTTGACATTATAATACTTGGATGGACACAGCTATAATACAAATAAGATTAATTTTTAGCTTGTACTTCTTAAATTTTTTTTTTTGGTACCAGGGATCGAACTCAGGTCTTTGCGCTTGCGCCACAGGCAGCGAAACCACTGAGCTAAATCCCCGGCCCATAGCTTGTACTTCTTTTAAGCAAATTCATAATTCAGCAGCCCAGAAAAGTTTTTTAAAGCCCATAGCACTTGTGAAATATTTGCCTAGAGCTGGGTGTGGTAGCACATGCCTGTCATCCCAGCACTCAGGAGGCTGAGGCAAGAGGATTGCTGCGCGTTTGAGGCCAGCCTAGGCTACATAGGGAGTACAAGGCCAGCCTGAACTACATGGTGAGGCCCTGTCTCAAACCAACCGAAAGGGGGCTGGGAATGTAGCTCTGTGGTAGAGCACCCCTGGGTTCCTCAGTATCATACATACACACACACAACACACACAAGTCTAGCTGATCTCAAATTTTATTCTGATTGCAAAAGTATTTTTATTCTGATTGTTATTTGCATGCAAGTGTATTTTAACCATTGTGTGCATACGACTGGATGTTTTTATTTTTTCATATAATGGTTTGTATATGAACACTTGTATGCCCAGGCTTTTCTCAGCAAAGTTCTAAGGATTAGTGTGTTGAAACTGATACTGAATGAGAACTGATAATTTGTTTCAAGTAACAGTGCTTCTAGTTCCTTTCCTTAGTTTGATACTTCTCCCTTTTCCCTCTAGGAATCCAAAAATTCTAGTGGAATGCCTCACCCCTGATTTCCGAGGAGATCTTAAAGCAGTAGAAAAGGTTGCCCTGTCAGGATTAGATGTTTATGCGCATAACGTCGAAACAGTTCGGGAACTACAGGGGTGAGTTCACATATAGTCATGCTGGGAAATTGGGATGGTCACAGTATTCTAATATGTTCTCACTTTTCAGTGCCAAACTTTGCAATGGATTTTTCCAAAGTAAACTCACTCCCTCCTTCTTCCCTCCTTCTCTGCCTTCCTCTCTCCTCCTTTTCTCTCTCCTTTTCTTCTTTCCACTTTTCCTTTCTTTCTTTCTTCCATTATAGAAAAATCAGAAAATATAGCCAACAAAAACAACATTAACATCACCCATATTTCCACCCAAGAGTATCACTGCCACTTCAGGGTTAATATTTATACACATAAATGCATACATTAAGGTGGTAGTGACTGGGGCAGGGATTTAGCCCAGTGGTTCTGTCGCCTGCCTTGCAAGCGCAAGGACCCGAGTTCAATCCCCGGTACAAAAAAAAAAAAAAGGTGGTAGTGACTGATATTGTTAAATGGCTATATTTTGATGAATATCCTTTTTCTCTTTTTTAAAAATAGTACCCCACTGGGTGTGGTGGTGCACACCTGTAACCCCAGCATTGGGAAGCTGAGGCAGGAGCACTGCTGCAAGTTTGAGGTCAGCCTGGACTACATAGTCTCAAAAAGACAAAAAAATTAACATATTGCAAATGCCAATGGGTATTTCTTTTTTCAAAGAACAGTTTTCAAATGGAAATAAAAGTACACTAAAACAATTCCTTTGGCTGTAAATACATGAAAGAGTTTAAAATACATTTGGGAAGTTGGGGGTGTAGCTCAGTAGTAGAACACTTGCCAAGCATCTGCAAGGTCCTGGGTTCTATCCTCAACATTAAACACACACACACACACAGTGAGCAACATATACAATGAATGTTTAAATTTTAAAGTACTTATACAGTAAAAGACATTGCCATTCATACTCCCCCTCACTTTGAACACACTTAATCTCATCCTTCTTGCAACTTTGTTTTTGTTGTTGGTCCCCCATCCCTACCCCATACTGGGGATCAAACTCAGGACCTTGCACTTCCCAGGCAGGCCCAGGGCCACTGAGCTACATCCCTGGCTCTTGCAACTTTGTGAAGCAGTTCTGGAAGTCCTTTCCTGAGTGTCTTTACGAGGTGTGATCAAAAATACAGTGAATGCTGCTGATGAGTGCCCTCCAACAGAAAGGTAGGGTTATAAAAACATTACAGCGTGTCCTCATCTGCCTTATTTGGCACCATGTGACTTCTGGCTCTTTCCAAAGTCAGAATTTATGTAGGATATGGAGACAGCCACAACAGCGCAACTAAAGACAAGAAAGAGGACTTCCAGAACTGCTTCAGACAGTGGCAAGAATAACAGAATAAGTGTGTTCAAAGTGAGAAATATTTTGAGGGGGATTAATGGTGATGTGTCTATTACTACAATAAATTTTTAAAATGTAAGCATTCACCATAGTTTCAATTATACCTCGTATAATGTATCTATATACCTATAATATATATGACACTAATATATATAGTAAATGATGCAACAGAAAAACTGATATTCAGATGTATTTTAAATCTCCCTTAAAAAGTAGACATTACTTCTTTATTCTTCCTAGTAAATTTGGTAATTAGGAATAAGGATAGTTATTTGACATAAGGACTATATTCAAATTTTTAAAAGATGAAAATTATTTTAAATCTCAGGCAAGACTAATGGTGTTCATTTCCTTTAACTTTAAAAAAGTATTTGTGGGGCTGGGGATTTAGTTCAGTGGTTTCACCGCCTGCTGCGTAAGCATAAGGACCTGAGTTCAATCCCCGGTACCAAAAATAAATAAATAAATAAATAAATAAATAAATAAATAAATATTTGTGGCACTGGGGGCTTAGCTCAGTGGTTCTGCCTCCTGCTTGGCAAGCACAAAGTCCCAAGTTTGATCCCCGGTACCAAAAAAAAAAAAAATATTTGTGATTTTATTAGCCTCTATACATTATTCTGTACATAAAACATAAAATTATGAATTAACAGTAACAAGCATTTTTACTAAATCACAGCCATTATAGAACATAATTTAGATTCAGTGGAGAAATACTTAAAAAGTAACTTTTTATATTCATGGTTTTGTGGTTATTTTTCAATTCATAAATTTTTTTTCCTCGTCTCTGATGTAAAACAACAACAAAAAATTGATTACAGAAAATAATTTAGAATTGAAATGAATGCTGATTTAAGATCAGCAACTTTCCGACCTCTTGGCTTTCTCTTCGTGAAAGCCAGGGTCTTTCGGCCTTTGTTGAAGTCTGACTCTGGCATGACATCACCAGCAGTAGGTGCCAAATGCCCTGGTTTCATTTAAGAAACACCATCATTTCCAGTGAAAATTCCAGAACTATGTAGTGTCGCGTACTCACCAGCAGAGGGCAGCTTAGACAGTAGGAAAGAAAGGAATTTAAGTTTCAACCCTCTGAATGTGGTTTCAGGTTCGTTTTTCTTTGTCCAATATGGAGATTGTCTTACTTTCGCTCTTTTTCTCTCGTCTTTCGACTGTCCTTTATAGTCATTAATTTTGAGCTGCATAATTCGCATTTAAAATGACTTCTAATTTTCTCTGCCCCGAAGAAGGCTCAAATGTTGGCAGATCCAGGAAGGCCACAGAAGCCCTATTTGCTTTCCTATAGTAACAGGAATTTGTATACAAGTGCTACCATTGAACTGTGTAATGACAATGTCCAGAATGTCCTTTTCTGGTCACTCAGGTTGCTTGCCTGACCGTGTCCATGGTTGAACTTGTAGTTGTCCATGCTGAGGACAGCCCCACTGTTTTCCAGAAAAGTTCGCGATCCCCGGGCCAACTTCGACCAGTCTCTGCGTGTGCTGAAACTCGCCAAGGAGGTTCAGCCGGCTATTATTTCAAAAACATCAATAATGTTGGGTTTGGGTGAGAACGATGAGCAAGTGTATGCAACAATGAAAGGTAAAGAAATTAAGAGATGAAAACCAGGGCCGGGGATTTAGCTCAGTGGTTCCGTTGCCTGCCTCGCAAGTGCAAGGTCCCAAGTTCGATCCCCAGTACCAAGAGAAAAGAAATGAAAACCTTTCCACATTTAATTGGAGTAACAACAGGAGCCCCACTTTGAAGGCCCTGTTCAATTTGTGCCTCCATTGGCTGTAAGCTAAGCCCCTTGGCACAGAGCTTGCCTAGCTCTTGTGAGGCTCTGAGTCTGATTTCCAGAACCAAAAACAAGTCCATGGTTGTAAATTCAACAGGAAAGGAAAGTATGGTTCTTAGAACTTCATGGAGTGAGATGCACAAAGCTCAAGATGGGAAGTTTATGTCACTTTTGGGGGTTGGGGATACTGGAGATTAAACATTATCCATGTTAGCCAAGCACTCTACAACTGAGCTACATCCCCAGCCCTTTTTTTAAAATTTTATTTTGAAACAGGCTCTTGCTGAGTTGCCCAGGTGGGACTAGAATTTCCGGCCCTCTCTGCTCAGGCTCCCTAGTGCTGGGCTTATGGGTGTGCAGCACCGCCCCAGGCTCCAAGCCCCCTCCCCAACAGCACTGGGTTTCAACCTACAGCCTTCCACATGCTAGGCAAGTGTCTGCCACTAAGCTACATCCCCTGCCCCAGCCTCAAGCTTTCCATCCTCCTGCCTCAGCCTCCTAGGTGCTAGGATTCCAGGCATCCACTACCATACCTGGCTTTCATGGTCTTTTTATTTGTTTTGTTTTGGTACCGGAGATCAAACTCAGGACCTTGCGCTTGCGGTGGAACCACTGAGCTAAATCCCCGGCCCTCTTGGTTTTTTTAAACTTTGAAATATAGAAGTTTTTAATTTCTTTGGGGGCCTTTGGCTTACTTATAGTCATTAGTAGTTCAAAAAGTAGTATGTTCAAATGGTAATTAAAAGCTCCTGTTTACTACACTGTACAGGGTTTTTAGGAAGATTCTGATATGTCAGCAGTTGAATGACATCCCAAAGAGAGCATATCTTGTACACTGAGTAAAAGCCTAATACAGCAGGTTTGGCCTGTAATACAGTGTTTTTAGGCTTTTCCATACTGCCCTTCACCTTTTCTGCCTGACAGACTCCTGCTCTGAACACTGCTGACTCTCATCCTAGCACTATTCTGTGGTATTAGGTGCACTCATCTTTATGTCTGTCAGCCCCCATGCTTATGTTAATCATTCCAGTCCTCGTCCTGGGCCCTGGCACATAAATATTTTTAAAAGACTACCACTGCCTGCCTTGCATGCGCAAGGTCCTGAGTTTGATCCCTGGTACCAACAAAAAAGACTACTGTAGTCTTCTTCCCCATCGTGAGGATTATAGACGAACATGAAGTTCACCCTTATGAAATACTTCTTGGGAAGATTATATTTCAATCCATACCTGCTAATATAATTTTTGCTTTTTTTCCTGCAGCACTTCGTGGAGCAGATGTGGACTGTTTAACTTTAGGGCAATATATGCAGCCCACAAAACGCCACCTGAAGGTATGGAGATCTTGAATTGCCAAGTGTTTCTTGATAATTTGAATTATATCTTCATTGTCTACAGGTAAAAATAAGAAACTAATGGGGCCGGGGATTTAGCTCAATGGTTCCACCACCTGCCTCACACATGCAAGGTCCTGAGTTCAATCCCTGGTACCAAAAAAAAAAACTACTGGATTTTTAGTATAATGTTCCATATATATTTATGAGTCTCTGCCTCCACTTTATTATCTACATAAAGCAGTTACCCTGGCACTCACTTGCTGCTGTGCAAATTGTATAACTCAAGTGCACTGACAGAAAAAGGATACAAACACTGGGAAATTGCACTCAGTGACACTCGGTGATCCTGTGATTTTTTTTGAGAGTTATGTGAGGAGCCAAAGCTGAAGTAAGAAAGAGAAGCTGGTATGGCTATTTCTAGAAGCTGGTGTCAGATAGTGACTGTGTGGCCATCAGAATGCTGAGCAGAAAATCCAGGGTGAACAAGAGAGCTCTGTCCTCAGGAACTGTAGAAACCTGAGTCATTCTGGACTCCACATGTTAATCAGTGCAGGAAAATATAAATTCTCTCTAGAGAAAACCTCATCTTTGTCCTGTGACTGCCTGAAGTAGTACAAGAGTGGTGTGTCCCCAACCCCTGACTTTCTGATTCCTCGAAATTGTGGTCTGACAGAGCAGCCAGCAAGGTGCTCAGCAGGGAGGGAGGGACTGGGGACGGGCCTGGGAAATGACAAAGTGCAAATCACTCTGAATTCGTGGGTATGGACTTTATATAGAGTCAGAATTACTTAGGGGAATTCTGGAATCTGATCTGAAGTGATTCTTTAAATCTAGGTTGAAGAATATATTACTCCTGAAAAGTTTAAATACTGGGAAAAAGTAGGACATGAACTTGGATTTCATTACACTGCAAGTGGTCCTCTGGTGCGTTCTTCATATAAAGCAGGTGAGCTGGACTGTGGGGTGTGGTTATAATTAGGCCCGTGGCTTTCCTTGGTCATTCGGATGTGCTGTGGACATGTACCCGCTCCCCACGAGGGACGCAAACACGTGGCAATAAAAATGAAATAAAAACTTGTCTCGTTCATTTCTAACCAGATCACCGAAGCTGTAAAGCAGATTGTTAACAGCTGAGGTTGTCTTTTGTAAGAGAAAGAAAATATGTTTGCCAGAGCAGTCTTTGGAACTTTCTCCACAGGGGCCAAGAACATGTTTCTTTGACACTGTTTGTTCTTTAAACACTCACCTACACACACACACACACACGCACGCACGCACGCACGCACGCGCGCGCGATATGTCAGGCCCCTCCAGGAAAGCAGGGACATTTGGTTTATTCCAGTGCTCTACGTGTGCGTTTTGCCAGTGGATTATATAGAACGACAAAGCCTATCAAGCATATAATAAGATTTTCTGGAAAGTGTTTATCATTTGCAAA
The DNA here is from genome assembly GCF_053883595.1 of Heterocephalus glaber. Classification (NCBI taxonomy): domain Eukaryota; kingdom Metazoa; phylum Chordata; class Mammalia; order Rodentia; family Bathyergidae; genus Heterocephalus; species Heterocephalus glaber. The sequence continues at coordinate 32,347,955 of NW_028258325.1, forward strand.
TGATATCAGCTGCATCACCAGACTTGCAGTTTGAGATCAGTTTAAGCACTGAAACTTGATAGCATCGATGCTCATACTGTTAATTTCTTTGTATTTATCCCCCTAGAGGTAACAGAAAAAAATTAGCTACAATGCAATTTTTCACTTCTGGAATTCAGCTCTTGTTTTGATCAGTTGCTTGAGCATCTGATTTATGAAAATAAAAATATTTTTCCAAGGGATAAAAAGTTGATAATGGCCACAAGAAAGCCCATGAAAACGTATCTGAAGACTGAATTTAATCTAAAAAATATAGTATTTTTTCCATGTCAGTTCGACTTAACAGTTATAACTAAGAATAAAGAGCTAGGTCTTTGGGGAGATGTCTAAAGTATTGATTATTATTGCAGCACTGGGGACTGAACTCAGGGCCTTCTCACTGAACTGTATCCTCAGCTCCAGCCCTTTTTGTAAAACAGGGTCACTTAAATTGCATAGGCTGGGCTCAAACTTCTGATCCTCCTTTTTTTTTTTTTTTTTTGGTACCGGAGATCGAACTCAGGTCCTTGCGCTTTCGCAGCAGGCAGTGAAACCACTGAGCTAAATCCCCGGTCCTCAAACTTCTGATCCTCCTGCCTCAGCCTCCAAGAGTGATTATAGCTGTGTGCCACAATGCATGGCTGTCATTATTATTAAAGGTTATTTGAATGATTTCTTATATTTTAGAGTCTAAACCATAGATGTCTAAATGTTCAAGTATTAGTAATTCTTGGTGTGTTCCTATAAGAGCTTGAAGACATTGTTTATACTGGTTGTAAACCCAAGAATTTGATTCATCACTAACATGAGCAGTAATCACAGGTGACTTAGTCTTGAAGCAGGGCTACTGGTGAGCTGAAAGTAAGGGATGAACCAACATCAGCTTCTAGAGAGGTTGAAATGGAGTAATGTAATTTGAAAGAAGCTTTTTTTTTTTTAAGAAAAATTTCTAACATTTAAGTGAACTATGAATTTTTAATGTTTAAAATTGCCAGTAAATAAAGCTAATTACCAGTAAAAGACTGGATTCTGGCCAGAGCATTAGACTGAGATGGTGGATTCAAGTCTGATTATGTCGGTTCTGCTTTGCCGGCTTTGGCCAGGGCGGAGCCATGCAGGTCTCTTGGCTGGGTCAAGTCCTGGGACTCTTGGCAACTGTGCAGATGCGGTCACCGCAGTTCCAACCATGTGTGTGAGCTGACAGAGATGCTCGTCAGACCCCTCAGATCATCAGGCCTGCAGTAAGCAGCAACCAGGGAAAGCGCCTGTGCCCCTGAGCAGCGACCTTGCTGCGGCACAGCTGGCGTGGGAGCTAAGCCCCCTTCCCTGCAGGGAGGCGTGAACAGACCCCATCCAGTTGAGCCTGCTGCACTGCAACGAGGTGTTCTACAAACAGCAAGTCTGGGCTAATTGTGCAGCAGAATTGCTCTCAGAAATGAATTTTTCCAACAGCAGTACTTTTTCAGTGATGACGAAGAGATACCGCACATAAAGTGGATAAATACACCAGGCATGGTGGTGCATGCCTGTAATCCCAGCACTTAGGAGGCTGAGGTAGAAGGATCGCAGTGAATTTGAGGCCCGCCTGGGCTACATATTGAGTTCAGGGCCAGCCTGAACTACAAAGCCAGACCCTGTCTCAAAAAACAAAACAAACAGAAAAATAAAATGGATAAATACACAGAAGCACCCTCATGGATAAAGTAGGATCACACTTACAGAATTGCACAGTATGTTACAAAGAATAATAGTTGAGACTATTTAAAAGAACAGTGGGGAAAGGGCCAAAGATAAGGAAATATTTAGAAAAATACTATCTTTGAGATTTGAGGAGAAGGGCAGGGATTTAGCTTAGTGGTGGGCACCATGCCTGACTGGCAAGTGCAAGGTCCTGAGTTTGATCCCTGGTACTGGAAAAAAAAGAGATGTGAGGAGAAATGCCAGTAAGTACAAAAGTCTTTATAAGGAAAATAGTGAAGCATAATTCTGAAATAATAGTAGCACTGTTATTTAATTTAAAGTCATATTAATGTATTTTTATTTTTCCCAAATAGGTGAATTTTTCCTGAAGAATCTAGTGGCTAAAAGAAGAAGTCCCTCTAGAACTTAGACAGGATCTTCAGAGCACAGAAGATTTACCACTTTGCTGCTAGTTGTCCAGAGGTGTCCGGACGGCCAGACTGCAGCTGTGCTCTGTGCCGAGAGAAGTGTCAGTACGCCGTACATATTTACTTACAGTCACTCATCTGGCATTGAGCATACCTTCCTTGTCTAATAATCAATTGCTTGTTATGCAATCATGAAACATCTTTGTAAGAATTTACTGTTAACATTATAATTAATTATAATTTAACATTAAAAACTTCCAGGAGATTTTGCAAGTCACTGTTACCTGTATATCAATGTTACATTCCCTTTATGACAATAAAAAGTCAGGCCAGGTGTGGTATCACACCTGTTATACCAGCCTCCTAAGAGGCTGAGGCAGGAGGATCAAAAGTTCAAGCCTAGCCCAGGCAACTTAGTGATTTAGTGAGATCCTGTCTCAAAATAAAAAATAAAAAGAGTTGGGGATATAGCCCAGTTCAAAAGTGTGGAGCTCAGGGCCGGGGATGTAGCTCAGTGGCACCGGACCTGCCTCTCAAGTGCAAGGTCCTGAGTTTGATTCCCGGTACCGGAAAAAAAAAAAAGTGGAGTTCAATCCTTGGTACTGAAAAAAAAAAATCTTGCAGTCGGGATATTTTCCAATTAAACTTGAAAGAAAAGTAGGAAATGCTTGATTAAAAATGAGATCACAAGTTGGTCCGAAGGTTGTGGGTTGTTAAACTGATTTTACAGAAATGAGATCACAGATAGTATTAATTTATTATGGACTTAGAATTGCACTAGGGCCGGGGATTTAGCTCAGTGGTTCCGCCGCCTGCCTTGCAAGCGCAAGGACCCGAGTTCGATTCCCAGTGCCAAAAAAAAAAAGAATTGCACGGCTGACCCTTATACCAAGACCGCAGTGCGCATGACCAGATGCCAGGTCCTGGGTGCCATGCGCAGTACAGCCACACGCGCCGCCCCCCCACCATGCGTTAACAAAAGCAGGCAAACTGGAGTTTTATTTTGGGTTTGTTTTTGAGACACTCTTGCCATGTAGTTCAGGCTGGTCTTCAACTATGCATTCCAGGCTGTCCCGGAACTTGTAGTTATTCTTTCCCATCAGCCTCTCAAGGGCTAGGATCACAGGCTGTGTCACCACATCCAGCAATCTGGAATTTTAAAAGGCCGGGGCAGAGCTTTCAGTCTTCTCAACAGTGAAATGATGGTGCATTTATAAGAAGTGCATCTAAACACAGACATGGCAAGAAGTCTATACAGAAATCCAGAGCTGGGCATGGTGGTGCATGCCTGTAATCCCAGCACTTTGGGAGGCTGAGGCAGGAGGATCACAAGTTGAATCCATCCCAGGCAACTCAGACCCTGTTTCAAAATAAGGGAAAAGGAGCTGGGAATGTAGCTCAGTGAGAAGGCCCTGGGTTCAATCTGCAGAACTGAAAAAAAAAAAAAAATAGCACAAATTACTGACTGCACCAGTGGTCTCCCTGTATTAAAATGGGCATCTGACCTATCTCAGTGTGTGTGCTGCTTTTCTCTCCGAAGAATGATGGCATTTTTAAAAAATGAAAGTGATAAATGCACAGGTTTCTGTAAAACTGATGCAGAACAATATTCATGGCTGCAGTCCTCCCATAGTTTATTTCTTTAGAGAGGAGCACGCCTGGCCATGTTGCCTTTGTGATTGTGTGCGCCTGTGTGGTTGTATGGTGCCAGGGCTGGATCAGGGCCTTTGGCTCCCCACTGTTTTTTGGGGGTATACAGAGTCCCACTGAGTTGCCCAGGTTAGGCTTAAACTTGCAGTCTTCCAGCCTCAGCCTCCTCCAAAAGGGCTGGGATCACAGGCATGCGCCTCAGCGCCTGGCCCCTTGGTTCCTTTCCCCTTTAGCCTTGGGCTGGGAGTGGACTTGCAGGTCAGGCTGCCTGTGGTTTGGCCTCTCAGGCGGTTGAGATGAGAAGGCTGGCAGTGGAAGCTGACCTGCGGCTCAGCCCCAGGTCTCTGCACCCCCCCACACTCTGGGGAGAGCTGCCGTTCCCGGGTAGCTCGTCCCACCTTGGTGCTCCCCAGGGTCCAGAAAGTGGCTCCTGTGCTCTTTCTTCCAGTCAGGACACGGCCACACACCTGACCCTTTCCCAAGTTCCTTCAAATCACACTTTCCCTAACACTGCCCCGCTGCTGTACGTAACTGAAAGGGTACAAACGTGTGCTGGGCATGTGCAGACTAAGAACTCTGTGTGTTTGTTGCCTTTTTAAAAGGCAGGTTGTCACTAAATTGCCCAACTGCCCATGTTTGGCTCAAACTTTCAGTCCTCCTGCTTCACCCTCCTAGAGTGCTGGGATTATGGGTGTGGTTTTGTTGCTTTTTTTTTTTTTTTTCCCTGAGACAGAGTCTTGCTATGTAGCCCAGGCTGGCCTCTGACTTATGATTGATGATCCATCCTCCTGCCACAGCCTCCCAAGTGCTCGGATTACAGGTGTGTACCACCACACCCAACTGTTGTCTTTTGTTTATTTTTTTGGTACTGGGGATTGAACTCAGGACCTTGCATTTGCCAGGCAGACTCAGCACCACTCAGCTACATCCCTGGCCCCCACTGCCTTTTAAATAATAGCTTTGTAGATAGATTCGCACCTATCTTATACTGTATATATGTCACATATATCTGTGTATGCACACACACATTATCTACTTACATCTAAATCAGTCATTTGCAGGGCCAGGAAGCACCTCTAATAGAGATGAAGATCATTGCCAGCAAACCGAAAACAACTGTTTTACTTTATACTTGTACATTTTGTAAGCATGTAGGCTTGCTCATTAATCTTAGAAAAACTGACATTGTGATAATTGCCTCACTTTAGTGTTGATAATTAAAATGTCACCCACCACTGTTTCTTAAACTTGTCATTCATGTACAACCTTCATAATTTTTTATCTGGATGAGAACAGCAGTATATATTTTTTGTTTGCCTTTTTGAGACAGGGTCTCGCTATGTAGTTCAGGCTGGCCTTAAACTTGCAGCAATCCTCCTGCCTCAGCCTTCCAAGTGCTAGAAAGACAGATTTGAGCCACCATGCCTGGCCTTTTTTTTTTTTTTAATGCTGCACCGGGAATTGAACCCTAGGCCAATGATCTACTCTTGAGTTACACCTCCTAACCCTTTTTAATTTTGTGTTTTGAGCTAGGTGTCATTTGAGGGCTGGGCCAGCCTTAACTACATAGTGAGACCCTGTCTCGAAAAAACAAAAAAATTTTTTTTTAATAAATGAATTTGTTTTAAACCAGGGTCTCACAAAGCTTCCTACCCTGACCTTAAACTTGCAATTTTCCTGCTTTAGCCTCCCAACTAGCTGGGAATACAGGCGTGTACCACCACAACAGGTTTACTTTTTTAAAAAAAATAATTGATTAAAGCCAGGTGTGGTGGCACACACCTGTAATCCCAGCACTTGAGAGGCTGAGGCAGAGGATCACCATGTGTTCGAGGCCAGCCTGGGCAGCATAGTGAGTTCAAGGCCAGGTGGAACTACACAGCAAGTCCCTGTCTCAAAAAAACAAACCAAAAGATAATAACTGATTAAACTTTTAAATTTAAATTCCTTCAAAATGAAATTATATCCTTATAATGGGAAAAAACAAAACTTACAAATTGTATCAATGTACCAACTTGGCTACTCTAACAAAAGCCCAAAATTATAGTGTCTTATACAGGATAGAAATCTCTCTCAGAAGTCCAGGTAGATGGTCTAGGGCTGGAAGAGGACGTTCTGCATCATTGTTCTGCATCATCGGAGGCCCAGGAGCTGCATCTGGTACTCTGCCATCATTGATACAAGACTCCTGATTCATTCTCCAAGATGGCTGCCCCAAGAGCAAGCATTGTTTTCTTTTTTGGGTGGGGGTGGGTGGGGGGGTATGTCTCAGTAGGTAGCCCAGGGCAGCCTCAAACTTGTTCTGGGATTACAGGAGTGTCTCACCAGACTGGCCTGAGTTGACATTTGGATTATAACCTCATGAGACTTAGACCAGAACCATTCACCTGAACTGTTCCCAAGTTCTCGACTCTCAGAAACTGTAAGAGAGCAAGGAAGCATTCATTTTACTGCACTTTACTTTCCAATGCTTCAGGGAAAAGAAATTATAGAGACAAATATATACATTTTAAAATGTATGTTTGGGCCGGGGATGTAGCTCAGTGGTTCAGCCGCCTGCCCTCCAAACGTAAGGACCTAAGTTCGATCCCCGGTACCAAAAAAAAAACCCCATGTATGTTTAAAAAGATAAGGCAGGGCTGGGAATTTAGCTCAGTGGTTTCGTCACCTGCTGTGCAAACGCAAGGACCTGAGTTCGATCCCCAGTACCAAAAAAAAAAAAAAAAAGATCCTAAAGTTTTGGGGGGCCAGGGATTTACCTCAGTGGTTCCACCACTTGCCTTGCAAGTACAAGGACCCGAGTTCGATCCTCGGTATCCAAAAACAAAAAAGATAAGGCAAAGTAAATATAGTATTACTATTTGGGGAATATGAGTGACAGGTACACTTTTCTGTAATCCTAAAATTAAGGCAAAATCCAGGAGCAGGCTGGGGACACAGCTCAGCCGTGGACTGCTTGCCTCACCCTGTGCAAGCCCAGGATTGGATCCCCAGCACCAGGGTGGGTAGGTCTTTTTGAAAAACTAGCAGCCTTTGCTAGCCTGCCCTTCAGAGATGTTTTGTTTGGTCTGTATAGACTTTTTATTAGTCCATGTGCGCATCACATGTTTACAGTCCTTGTGCGGAGTGGGTACATGTATGCAACACATCTTAATTCCTTTTTACCCCCATCTCTTGATCCCCTTCCTATTTGAGAAAGATCTCTCTACTTACTATCTTTTATTTTGCTATTATACTTTGGGTTTCTCTTGATTTTTTTCCCCCAGTACCGGGGATCAAACTCAGGACCTTGCGCTTGCCAGGCAGGCTTGGTGCCGAGCCACATCCCCAGCCCTTGGGTTTCTCTTCTAAGATAAACTATGTGGTATTTTATCTCATTTTTATTTCACTTAACATTGACCACAATCTCAATATGCATTCGTTTTCCTATAAGTAACCAGCTTATCCCCCTTTTATGGCAGAGTAGTACTCCATGGTGTGTAAATACATTTCTTTATCCATTCATCTGTTGATGGACATACAGGTTGCTTCCAACATGCAGCTATTATGAACTGTGCTGTTATTAACATGGGTATGCATGGATCACCATAATATGTCTTTTACAGGGGAAGAGCTGGGTCATGTCATGTATATACTTTTAGTGGGTTTTTTTTTTTGGTCTCGGGGATCGAACTCTGGACCTTGCGCTTATGAGGCAGGTGACAGCACTACTGAACTAAATCCCTGGCCCCATGTATATACTTTTTTTTTTTTTTTGAGTACCGGGGATTGAACTCCAGTCCTTGCGCTTGCGCAGCAGGCAGCGAAACCACTGAGCTAAATCCCCAGCCCTACATATATACTTTTAAGGGCAGATTGTGCCAGCACTTATAAATTGGGGAACTTTAGGGCCGGGGATTTAGCTTAGTGGTGCCATACCTGCCTTGAAAGTGCAAGGTCCAGAGTTTGATCTCTGGAAATGGAAAAAGAAAAAAAAAAAAAGGGAAACTTTAGGTAACGTGGTTTTAGGGGTTTTTTTGCGGGGGGGGGGGCTCATAGGGATTCAATCCAGGGCCTTCACACTGAGTTACATCCGCAGTCCATTTTTTGAGACAGTGTCACTAATTTACTAAATTGACCAACCTGGGCTTGAACTTGCAGTCCTCTTGCCTCAGTCTCCTAGAGTACTGGGATTACAGGTACATGCCAACACATCCAGGCTGGAATTTTTAATTTCTGGTGGTGCTACGGGTTGAACCCAAGGCCTCATGCACACTACCCAAGAGCTCTGCCACTGAGCTACATGCCCCTCACCCCTTTCCTATTTCATCCCCTTTTTTTTCAGTACTGGGGATTAAACACAGGACCTTCCCACCAAGCTTCATTTTTTATATCTGAGACAGGATCTCACTAAATTGCTAAGTTGCTGATCCTCTTTCTCAGCCTCCCAGAATGCTGAGATTACAGGTGTATACTACCACACTCAGTTTTTGAAAAAAATTTTATTAAAATGCATACTAATAATAACAGAAGGAGATTCATTTTGGTACATTGATACATCATTAATTTTTTTAAAGACAGAGTCTTATGTTCTCCAGGCTGGCCTTAAAGCTCTAAGCTCAAGTGCTCCTCCTGCCTCAGCCTGCCAAATAGGAGTACAGGCCGGTCAAATCTGGGATTTTCCACTTTCTCTTGAGAAACAGGAAAATGGGGTACATGTGGGTTCTGTGTGCAACATATGGACCCAGAGCTCAGGAGTGGTTACTCGCCACATCTGAAAATCTTCATCAGGGCACCTTTACACTTCTAGTGCAAAGCACAGTTAACAGAGGTAACAGGTGGGCTGAAAGAGCCTGAAATCTAGTTCTGCCAGGTATTAATGTGTGGCCTTGAGCAAGCTACTTAATTTTTTTGGCCTTCTGCTCTTCATCTGAAAAATGGGAACTTGCCGCAAAGGACTTGTACGAGGAAGAGTTAGAAAATGCACCTAACCAGCTAAATTGGACACAATGGCCAGTGTCAATTACTATGCTGCTGTGTATGGGGGTGCACACGCCTGTAATCCTAACACTCTGGGAGGCTGAATCAGGAGGATCACAAGTTCCAGCCCAGCCTGAGCAACTTAAATGACCCAGTAAAACTGGTCTCAAATAAAAATTTGAAACAAAGGCTGGGGATGTAGTACCATGTGAAGACCCTGGGTTCCCAACCCCAGAGCCTATCTGTGGCTCCAGGGCAGTGGGACCAGCCTGACAGGGGCCTAACAGGTGGCTTCACCTGCCAGCCACAGACCACTAAGCTTGTGTGAACACGACTCACAGAATCCTCCCAACACCCCCACTGTGCAGAGGGGGAAAACAAAGCTTTCAAATAGTTTAGCCACGATGTCACATGCCAAGCGGTTGTGTAGTTAGGATTGAAAACTAGAAGACTTAGGTGGAATAACAAGTGATTTCCAGAGAACAAGTTATGGGAGAGCGACTGCACTTTTTTTTGTACGCGTGCACCACCATACCCAGCTGAGAGTTTATTTTATACACTCTTTGAAAAACAATTTGAATGTCTTTACCATGTCCATGTATTTTCAATTTTAATTACTAGTTAATCTCATGGATATCCATCACTCCACCCTCCACCCCAAAATAGTAGCTACCAAACAGAAACTTTAACTTTTTTTTTTAAATCATGTTTTTTTTTTGTTTTTTGTTTTTTTGAGACAGGGTCTCACTTTGCAGTGCAGGCTGGCCTCACCACAATCCTGCCTCAGCCTCCCGAATGCTGGGATTAGGGGTGTGTGCCACCACACCTGGCTAAAAATCATGCTTTTTAATTCTCCCAGCAAGGAACAGAAAGGTGAACTTGCCACACTGATATCTCCAACTGCTGTGTCACATTACATGTCCATGATGGGGCTTCTCCTCCCCATTACAAAGAGCAAGTTACAAGGCTTTCCCAGCCCTCTTTTGCCCACTTCCTCCACTTGCCCATTCTGGTTTCTTAATAACTACTTCACATATATTATTTACTTCACAATTCTAGGCACCAGAGCATTCTGTAATTTAATACAAGTGCCCAATTCTATGTGCTTTAGCAAGACATCTTTGAGTGTATAATCCCTATACTAGAAAATAAAACTATTAAGCAGAATACAAGAATATTTTAAAGCAAAAACATTCTAATTAAGAAGTTCATCTTAAAAAAAAAAAGTTCAAGGGCCGGGGATTTAGCTCAGTAGTTCTGGTTCCTGCAAGTGCAAGGTCCCGAGCTCAATCCCCAGTACCAAAAACAAACAAACAAACAAAAAGCTTCTGCACTGCAAGAGAAACCACCAACAGAGCTAAAAAAAAAAAGTTTGATCCCTGGTACCAAAAGAAAAAGAAGTTCATCTCTGTTCCAACGTCTCAAGAATAAGAAGAGTTCACCTTATGGTCCTCAAACTCCTCTGATGTTTGTCTCAACAGTGTGGAGATTCTTTTTTCTTTCTTTTTTTTTTTTTTTTGCAGATTGTTTCTTAAAGGTCCAGATAGCAAATATTTTTATATTTTTCAGGCCAAGAGGCAAAACTGAGGGTGTTATGTAGGGACTTACGTAACTATTTGAGATGTAACATGTGAGAATAAAACCACTTAGCTCCCGTGTGGCTGGCCAACACTTCTCAAGGCCTGGTTACTTGCTAAATTTAAATTTCCTTTTTTTTTTTTTTTTTGGTGCCGGAGATCGAACTCAGGTCCTTGAACTTGGGAAGCAGGCAGCGAAACCACTAAGCTAAATCCCCAGCCCTCCCGTCCTTTCTTGATCATTTGAAAGAATGATGCAAAGCCTTTTTCCCTAGAGAATGAGGAGTTATTTCTTCTCACTCTCAGAGCACCATGACTCATTAGTCACTTACTCCATGACAAAATGGCATGCACACAGCTGCTGACACACAATGTCTGATTTATGTATCTGTTATTATACAGATGTCTCTGGCCTCATCTTTATATGTGACTCCCTTTTCTTACTGAGCCATAACATTCCTAATGGGTGAGGCCCCTATCTGTGTAACTGAAGGTAGTACACTCAGCAGAACCAAGCATCAAAGGACATCTGACATATTCAATAGTCATCAACCAACCACGAGCCAGAATAACCACCTCAATGTAAGTTAACAAGAGACATAAGAAAAAAGCAGAAGGGAATACACACAAAATTCTTTAGAATAATGCTATGTCTAATTTGTAAAGTCTTTTAGTTTATGTATAAGATTATATTCATCTTCTTAAAGGAAACATTACCATGAATAGAAATAAAAATGCAATATGTATAAAGGTAGCAAACATTTTTAACTCTTAGACTACAAAGGTAATAACTGATGAGGAAAGCTATGAAACAGCAAACCAGACCATACCAGTGATTTTCTCTTTGGGTTAAAAATTTTCTTTTTTGAGACGGGGTCTTGCTCTGTAGTTCAGGCTGGCCTTGAACTCACAGCAATCCTTCTGCTCACCCTCCCAAGCGCTGGGATTACAGGTGTGAGCCACCACACCCAGCTAAACATTTTTTTCAAAAGGGAGCATTCTTCAAGTTAGAGTGGTTGGAAATGCACAGTGATAATCTTTTTGGGTGAAAAAATCAATGGCACATTGCATTAAAATGAAAGGAACAAAGAACTTTAACCTGACCATACTTGTAAAGGCTACTTAGCACAGTAATATCATGGCTTCAAAATACATACTTAATAACAAGCAAATAAACTGGTTACAAAGAAAACCAAAATGCTTTTTCCTTTACAATGTGACATTAAAGTGCTACTTGTGGACAATTTGTAAAGTAAAAAGTGTTTTAGTTTTTATTTCACAAAAATTGACATGATTAACACCAACATGATTATTTTCTATCCAATAACTGAGCTAATAATATAAAAATATGTAAAAATATTCTAGATTCATAAGTCAGATGCTAATAGCCATATAGTAGTATAAACTTGATGATTAAAAAAATAATTTTGTTTCCTTAAAAACAACTTGGTTCATTTACCATTTTAATATCAGATATTTGCTATCCTGAAGTAGCAAAACAGTCAAATAAAAACCTCGATGTTTATACTTTAGGTTTCTTGTTTGGTGGATCTTGAAGACTAAACTTTGGAATCTCACCAGAAGCAGCATATGGAATCCTCTTTGAAGATACCTTTTTGCCAATTGTTTCAATCTGAAGAGGAAAAAAAAAATTAATGAGAACTATTAATAATTACAACACATGAATGTAAGAACTATAATGTAGTGTAGCAACAGGGGGGAAAAAAGCCCCTCACATGTTGGAGTGGAAAACCATATGTCCCTATGATTCTCAGAACCGCATATGAATACGATGAACAGAGCAGATTCCAGTAGCTCACGTTTCCACTCACTCTTATTCTCATTCCATTTTCCTTACACTAAAACTTGTAGGCCAGTTGACTATGAATTGAAACCTCTGAAACTGTGAGCTAAAATAAACCTCTCCTCTTAGAAAAAGAAAAAAGAAGCCAGGTGTGGGAGTGCACCTGTAATCCTAGCACTAGGGAGGCTGAGGCAGGAGGACCACCAGCCCGGACTACATAGCAAGACCTTGTCTCCAAAAAAAAAAAAAAGAGAAAGCTAAACTTGTGGAAGTTGTAAATAGCATTAAGAGTGCCAGTTGCAGAGTCTGAAAGGCCCCAGCTGAAATCCAAATAAACTGTCACCTAAATTCTCTAGGGCTTTCTCACTTACAAATGTTACTACCACGTACCTCAAAAAGTTGTGGCAAGAATTACATTACACTGCTTAGCATACAACAAGCCAGCCTTCAATAAATAATTGATTTTTATGTTGTATATTTTTCATATTAAAAATCATTAATCTTTTAAAAAAAGACTACTTCTTTAATAGTCCATATGGGGTTTTTTGGTTTTGTTGTGAGACAGGATTTCACTCTGCAGTGAGGCTGGTCTCAAAGTCACTATGTAGCCCAGGCTGGCTTCAAACTTGCCATCCTCCTGCCTCAGCTTCCCCAGTGCTTGGATTACAGGTATGGACCACCACACCCTGCTAATACTTACAAGTTTATCTTCCCTCCAAAGCAGAGATAAATATACAATTCTGTTTTCCTATCTCATAATTAAAAATTAATACTTAACTGACCCATGCTACAAAGAAAGGCCTATGCTATGTATTAACCTGTTGTCTTAGTGATTCATATCCATTTATGATTCAATTCCTAATTGTCTTTTTAATCTCTACTAGAGAAAGTTAACTTCTATAAGAACTCAAAATCATTTAAAATATGTATCTTTCTATGTATCTTCCCACTAGATGAGTAAAACAGGAATAAGCAGAAATGTATCTGTTCGAATAAACTTTTAAAAATAACATTTCTGAGTTTAAGTCACAACTGGGAAAAAGAGTCATGCTGGGTGGGACAAAGGGATCCTCGAGGCCTTTGACAGATGAGTGAACAGACGAGGTCAACATCTGGCTCCTGCTGTGATTTAATGACTCACGGATGAGAAATGGGCACTGAATTCTAAGTACAGAGGACCTTCTATAAACTGGTGAAAAGTTAAGAACTATCTGGTGGAGTTTTTTGTTTTTGTGATGCTGGAGCCTGAACCCAGGGACCACTGAGCTACAACCCTAGACTGTTTTTTTAATATTTTAGGACAGGGTCTCAATAAGTACCCAAGCCGGCCTATCCTATTCTTCCTATCCAGGAACTCAAGGGAAGACCACAAGGGCAGTGGCTCAGCGAGGAATAGTAATGAACACAACAGTGATACTGTATGATAGCCACAGTGCAGCTTGCAGAACACATTCATGGATTTTCCACTTGATTGTCACAATATGAGGTAAGGTGGGGCACATTCTGTCTCTTTATGACAGGCCACTGATAACTGACACCCCCCTCGATGCCATGTAAGGGAGACCACACTAAATTGTACATCACAAACTTAGGCATGGAATCATTACAAAAACCAGACAGGGCCAGGGATTTAGCTTAGTGGTTCCGGTGCTTGTCTCACAAGTGCAAGGTCCCAAGTCTGATCCTCGGTACAAAAAAAAAAAAAAACACAAAAATCAGACAGCTGACATCTTGTCCCAGAGTGACCTCATCGCTAAGTGAGAATACGAGAACTGTGAAACCCACACAATGGGTTTAAAAAGAAAACGAGCCAACAAGAGAGTCCAGAATCCTGAGCACCTGGAAGCCAATGGTCTGCAGCTCACTGTGGAGCCCGTCCAGGACACGCCGCCCGTCAAAGATAAAGGCTGGCTTGAGCATCTTTTTGTGAATGCGTTCATAGTCCAGCTCCTGTGAAGACACCACATGGTGATCAGAGCATGAGCACACACTCCTGCTCACACACGATGCCCCAGCACCCTCCTCAGTCACACTTCTATTGACTCACCTTAAACATGTCCCACTCCGTGCAAATGACAACGGCATGGGCTCCATCACATGCTTCATAGGGATCCTTGGAAATGGTCACAAGTTGAGTCACTACACCAAGAGCAGCACAAATGCCAGAAAGGAGTTAGAAACCTTTATTGGCCCAACCCTCAGCTGATCACTTCAAAGGTGAAGATACAATGCCTGAGTTTAATTTTAGAAAACTGAGGCTGAATAGAGAGCACATCAATGAGATACAGGTTAAAAATATTACAACCAAAGGTTTCTAGCAGGGGATTCAGCTCAGTGGTTCCGCTGTCTGCCTCGAAAGCACCAGGTCCCGAGTTCGATCCCCAGAGCAAACAACAACAACAAAAAAAGTTTCAGGAAAACAAGTTTTGGGATCTGTAAGGAAGATGATTCATGAGACTCAATGCCTTACCTTGGTCATCCTGTGAAACCCCTGGATGGGAGAGATCCACAACAATTTGTTCCCTGGGTACTTTCGGATCATATATATGGAGGTGTGCACCTTCATCCATCAGGTATTTGCTGATGTAGATACTGGAGGATTCTCTGTAGGAAAACACATCAGTGTTGCTTTTGATGCCATTATACCCTAAAACATGGGAACTGAAGATGCAGGTAAGAGCCTATGAAGCAGAGTGAGAATGCGGCTATTTTTATTCTTTATACTGTATATACAAATATAGACAGACACACATGGGTCTCACACACACATCCACAGTCAAGAGGTCACAATAACAAGAGGTTTGAAATACTTGAAAGAGCTGATACCTTGTATCACCAGTGTCCTTTTTGAATGCAAAGCCCAGGATCGCTATCTTCTTATCAGTCACAGTGTTGAACAGGCTGTCTATGATCCGAGATGCAAACCTCCTCCTCTGGTAGTCATTCATATCTATGACCTGAAATTCACACACATTGCGGGATGCCCGTTAACAGAAACACAGCCTCTGACACATATTACTCAGAGTTTAAATAAAAACTGGAAAAACACCCATCTCCTTCCTGAAAACTTTTATTTTCATTGGCTTGGTCTGTATGTGTTGGCTTGAGGTGAATGCACAGATAGAGTGCACAGCTATGCTTTAACTCTGAGACTCAGTGCTAAAGCCAGCTAAGAAGGGCACGGGGGAAATGGCACTGTTTAGCTGACTTCTCCAAACCCTGGGGACAGAAGGCCATCAGCACTCAGGTCTGTGTTTCGAATCTGCTTACATTGCCCATCACCAAATTCAGTGTGAGAAGAAAATGGGCAAGAGGAAGGAGCCATCAAAAGAAGAAGATGGGGTGCTGGGGATTTAGCTCAGTGGTTCCGGCGCTTGCCTGGAAAGTGCAAGGTCCCGAGTTCGATTCCCGGTACCAAAAAAAAAAAAAAAGAAGAAGAAGATGGAGGCTGGGGATTTAGCTCAGTGGTGCTACCACCCGCCTCACACAAAAAAAGAATGAGGATGTGTTATATACATGTGCCAATTCCCCACATTGAGTGTAATCATTGTGTACTGCGCACATGGACTGATAAAATTTAACAAGAAAACAGCCAGGTAACAGTCAAACAGCATGCCAAGTTACAGCCACCTCTGGACAAACTGCAATACAGATATTTAAATAACTGACATGGTTTTTAACTAAGTAAGAGTCTCTGATCAAGAGTCTTCAATCTGTTAAATTTAGGTTGGTGATAGTAAGAATGTACAGGAAGAGACTATTTTTCAGGCTCTATACCAATTTCAACCTCGAAAGCCCAGGAAATGGCCCCAAAGTATTAGAAAACCAAGACTTCACTCATTGCTGCATTTTGCACACAATGAATGGTGAGATAAAGCCACCTGATGGATTGAGTGAAATGACACAAAGTGTTTCTCTAAAAAGTGAACTTTCCTTAGATTCCTTCCTATATCTACTGCTGAAATCTGAAATTATACACTCAGGAAAATATTTGGGATGGACAAATATACTAGCTAGAACATTTGAAAATTACTTAAAATCTCTGTCAATTCCATTATCTAAAAATGGGGGAGGGGGTGCCAGGCACGGTGGTGCACATGTGTAATCCCAGCACCGGGGAGGCTGAAGCAGGAGGATTGACACTAGTCCCAGGCCAGTCTGGGCTACATGGTAAGTTCAAGGTCAGCCTGAATAACACAGTGAGGCTCTCCCTCAAAAAAAAACATAACATCTGGGCCAGGGATTTAGCTCAGTGGTGCTGCCACCTGCCTCGCAAGCAGGTCCTGAGTTCGAACCCCAGTACCAAAAAAAAAAAAACCTATTGACATCCACCCATACATATATAAATGGGATAATATTAGTGATGAAGACAAAATGAGATATTGTATCAGGTGCCCCAAAGTTAGCAGGACAGGGTAAGTATTCAAGACATGTTCACTCTGAGAATCTGAAAGGGACAAAAAAAGTATCAACAGATCCAAACCACCTGAAAGTATTATAGCACGGGCTCTTCCTTGATTTTATACCTTTCAGGTAGAGAAGAATTATAAACAATAATATTAGCAAAAAAACAACAACAAAGAATAATATTAGCTCTCAGTTTACTCTGGGAACAAATTTAGTTATAAAACTAGAATAAATACTGGTTGATCAGAAATTTCCACTCCAGTTGATCAGCAAAAATGTCTAAAAGCACAGGTGCCCAATAAATAAACAAGTAAACACTGAATTCCTGGAATGAATTCCTTCAAAAACATTTTGCAGGGGCCGGGGATTTAGCTCAGTGGTTTGCCTGCCTGCCTCACAAGTACAAGAACCCGAGTTCGGGGGCCGGGGATTTAGCTCAGTGGTTCTACCGCCTGCCTTGCAAGCGCAAGGTCCCGAGTTCAATCCCCCAGTACCAAAAAAAAAAAAAAAGAACCCGAGTTCAATCCTCAGTACCAAAAAAAAAAAAACATTTTCAAGGGCCCAGGGATTTAGCTCAGTGGTACTGCACCAGCCTTGCAAGTACAAGGTCCTGAGTTCAATCCCCAGTACTGCAAAAACAAACAAACAAAACATTTTGCATAGATGACATGATTTAATTATAATCTAATCAGCTGTTATTGACTATAAAGATTAATACCTGCTGCCAATAACGAGCTACTTCAGGCAAATTCAGAGCCTCACAGAGATAAACCAAATTCAGAACATCTTTTTGGAAGCAGCTCCCACCAAAACCTGGGGGAAGAAAAACAACATTTTCATATAAGAACCAAAAACTGAATCATGTGACAAGTTTTACACATGTATATCAGGCAGCCTATACTATACTAAGATTTAAATAATAAACGTGGGTTTACAAATTATGTGAAATTTATAGCCAACTTTAATCAACTCTTTAAATGATTTACCAATGATTCGCTAACAAAAGTTTCATTAAGACTATATTTTGACTTCAGTTTTTTTGTTTTTTTGAGACAAGGTCTCACTATGTAGTTCAGGCTGGCCTTGAACTCACTATGTAGCCCAGGCTGGCCTCAAACTTGTGGTGATCCTGCCTCAGCCTCTTTAATGCTGGGATTATAGGAGTGTGCCACCACACCTGGCTGTTTTCTTTTTTTTTTCCTTATTCATTGGTATGAGTGCCCTACATCTCTTACTCTACCATTTAGCAAATTTTTATGGTAAAGGGCCAGAGAGTAAATATTTCAATTATCTTCAAAAAAGGACATAACAGTACTTCCTTATCAGGTTATAAAGAGAAAATGAGAGATATAAAATGCTGGTATATAACCTGATGCATAATATGACTTCAGTGTGCTTTTTTGAAATTATAACTAGAAGCAAACATCAAAAAGAGTAGGCTTGGGCCAGGGATTTAGCTCAGTGGTTTTGCCGCCTGCTGCGCAAGTGCAAGGACCCAGTTCGATCCCTGGTACCAAAAAAAATAAGAAATAAAAAGAAGTTCAAAAGAGTAGGCTATAAAAGGCCAGGGAATCCAGTATTGGGAAATGACACACAGCTCTAGAAACACTGGCAAGTCTGCCTCTGGCCCAATCTACAAAATATTCTACCAAATAGTATACCATTTTACTAACTTATATCCAAAATCACAGTTTTCATGATCTGTGGAAGCTATGTTCTATAAGTCACCCCAGACACCGAATCCACAAATACTGAAGCACTGATCCCAGGCAAAACATGGGTTAGATTCTGCAAGTTTCTGCTCACGACATTATGGTCAAGAGAGGAACACATAAACTTGTTTTACATGTGCTTCTGCTTAAATACATTTTAGCTAGCATAATTACTGGTTCACTAAAATTAAAGTTGTGGCTAGCAGTTCTATAACTCACCCCCAAATGAAGCTCGTCTTAGACACATATTTTCTCCCTGACACAAGGACTGCTCTCCACTTGGGGCCATTTTGAATAGAAAAGTCCATACCAAAAGGCATGAAAGCATAAAAACATGGCACTAAACAGGTCACAGGAAGGACCTTTGGTTACAGTATGAGCCAGCGCACCAAGGCGAAGCAACGCCTTGTTCAAACACAGCTGGCTCAGAGGCATGTCTGGGACAGATATTTCACCACTCTGAGGTATCAGTAAGTTTTAGCAGGTAGGCAGATCCACAAATACAGAATCACTCCATAAGGAGAACTGACTGCATTTCGCCAATAAAATATTAGTAGGAAAACAAACAATAGGAAGTTTATTTCCTATTTGCTTAAACAAGTTGTTAACTTGAATTACTTCCTACATGGTTTCCCAAAATACTGAATGTTTACGCCAATAATAGTGGAAACACCATTTTTCTCCTCTGAAACTGAGCTACATTAATCTACTGATCAACCAGTCATCATTGAACAACAGAAGGGATTTCTAGGCCTGGGGATGTAACTCAGTGGCACTGCACCTGCCTGGCAAGCACAAGGTCCTGAGTTCAATTTCCTGTACCAAAAAAAAAAGATTACTGCCTCATTTCATCCCTGATAGAATGAAGGACACAGGCATAACAATCTTTCTTGTTATTTTTGGTTTGGTTTGTTTGTTTTTGGTACTGGGGATCAAATCTTGTTGTTTTTGTTTTCTTAAAGATAAGTGAACAAAAGACTTCTTCAAAGTTAGGGACCCAGCTAAATGAAGCCACTCCATGTAGAGAGAACATCTATTTACCAACACTGGCTTTCAGGAACTTATTTCCAATTCTCTGGTCCATTCCAATGGCTGTTGCAACCTCTTCCACATCCGCTCCGGTTGCTTCACACAGGGCACTTATGGAGTTAATACTGCTGATTCTCTGGGCAAGGAAAGCATTTGCTGCCTTTTAAAAAAAGAGAGAGAGAAGTATGATGAGCTAAAATAGCAATTTTGTACATCATTTTTATATTTCAATATTGAGTTGATACTGGTGGAGATAATGGATGGTCTGGTAAGTGAATATATTTTAATTTAGGAAGATAGATGACTAAGAGAAGGTTAAAAGCAGAGAAAGGGAGACAAAAAACAAAATTATGAGGCTGGGTATGGCAGTGTATGCCTGTAATTCCAGTACCTGGGAGGCTGAATCAGAAGGACCACTGAGTTCAAGGCCAGCTAGGGCTACACAGTGAGTTCAAGGCCAGCCTGGACAGCACAGTGGGACCCTGTCTCAAATAACAACAAATTTAATGGAGAGCTGAAATTATGGACTTACCAGTTTGGAAAGTTCTGAAGACCAAGTATTAGTGGTGAGGATCTTTTCTCTGGGAACCCAGTGCTCATACACAGCACACAGGGCTTGCACGGCTTTCTGGCCCTCGGGCGTCTCGTCCCCTCCGATCAGGACTCGGTCTGGGTTCTTCAGGTCCTTGATGGCCGTCCCCTCTGCCAAGAACTCAGGGTTGGACAGCACCTAGAATGCCAGTGCAAGGCAAGTGCGAAGTTAGAATTAACTAAGGGAACTTGAAGGTGTCAATATTTACATAAGAAGAGCCAGACTGTAATGTCTCATAATTTCATACCTGCAAATTCAAGTTGGGTTTTGTGTTTGCGTCAAATATGCGACGAATACTTTCTGCTGCCCGCACCGGAACTGTGCTTTTCTCAGTCACAATTTTGTACCCATTTGAGTTTTGCACAATGCGTCTAGCACAAGCTTCGATGTACTTCAGATCGGCGGCCCGGCCTTTGCCCATGCCATAGGTTTTGGTTGGTGTGTTCACCTGAGGAAAGAACAGCGGCCCTGTGAGGGGTTTGCAATTTCCAGACCATCTTGGGCTATGGATACCTAGTCAAGTGGGAATTGACAACCACTAGCAGTCATCATTTCTACTACTTCCATGGAAAAATACATTTTATAAATAGAATCGCCAGAACAAACAACCTGAACCATCTAAAGAATGCATTCAGTAACATTTTGCTGAGAAGCTACTGCATAGGTGCCAGGTACCAAGGCAGGCAGGTTCCAAGCTAAGCTCTGGAGACTGAAATGAACAAGTCACCTAAAGGAGTTCATGGTCTGAGATGAAATGTAAGTTTTCTTTTCTTTTATATTTATTTATTTATTTTTTGGTACCACAGATCGAACTTGGGACCTTGACCCCTCTTTTATATTTATTTATGTAATGTATTATAGTCTTTAAAAATAAATGTTAAAGGGCCAGGGATTTAGCTCAGTGGCACTGCGCCTGCCTTGCAAGTGCAAGGTCCTGAGTTCGATCCCCGGTACCTAAATAAATAAGTGTTAAACTTTTTTTTTGAGACAGGGTCTGACTATGTAGTTTAGGCTGGCCTTGAACCTGTAGTGATCTTCCTGCCTCAGCCTCCCAAGTGCTGGGATTACACCACTAGCTTAAATTCTTTCCTTATTCCTTGTCCCTCATATCAACACTTTAAAAAATGTTTGCAGTATCATTCACAGATGCTTTCTTAGCTCATTAAAGTCAGATATTCCTTGGCATCCTCAGGACACAGAATACTGTGTGCAATAAGACTTTCAAATGGAAATAAAAACAAATCAGAGTCAGAGTCTAAGCATTCAGTCTTGGCTTTGCAGTTGCATCACCCTAGGGAAGTGTGGCTGCCTCCACCTCTATGACTTCATTGGAAAATGAGGAAAACATGCTTTCTAAAATACAGGCGCTATACTGCTGACAAAAATGAGAGTGCTCCAAAAAGTTTAGAACTTAATGAGAACGGCAATAAAATTTGAGCACTAATGAACAGTACTAATTCCCTTCTTTTTACAAGTTTATGACCTATGGGGAGATTAAAGAAAGGATCTAGGGCCAGGGATTTAGCTCAGTGGTTCCACTTCTTGCCTCACAAGCGCAAGGTCCTGAGTTCGATCCCGAGTACCAAAAAACAAAAACAAAAAAAAAAGAAAAAGAAGAAAGGATCCAAACAAAATAAATCAACACTTGAAAACCTGAGAGGTGAAAAGTAGGAGTAAAAATCTGTTTAATGTGTTTTTATTTTTGCATAAATTTGTTACTTTCCATGATGAAAAGTGTACAAAAAGAAAACAAAAAAATATGACCTAGAGAATAAAGGCAGTGAAAATGTAGACTTTGATGTACACAGTAATAAATTCACCTAACAAGCACAAAATAATTGCTTAGACAGATTTAGGTCAGCTCAGGCTGAATCAGCAGAGAAGTGTAAAATCAGCTATTTATGTCAGCCCACCCTAAGAAAGGACTCTGTCACCTAGAACAGATTATTTTTAAATGTCCCTTTTATAGAAAATTCCCCTATTCTCATTGTAGGCTCTGGTCATCCAAGAGTTGGGCTAAGGTAGCTTCTTGATTTTTTCGAAGAATCTAGACTCTAAAATTCTTCCTCATGTTGTTACACCTCTACTCTTTCTATACTCCTTAAATGAAGGATGGGTAGGTGAGTCTTTATTCTCCAAGGCCATGAAGGTCTTCAGTCATAAAACACCACAGCTCAGCTGCCAACTGGTGAGAGCCACCCTGTCACATAGAGAATCTGGGGAGGGGCAACTGGGCAAGAACCACGCTGCACTGGTTCAAACACTGGATAACTAGAGATCAATC
Source organism: Heterocephalus glaber (assembly GCF_053883595.1). Lineage (NCBI taxonomy): Eukaryota > Metazoa > Chordata > Mammalia > Rodentia > Bathyergidae > Heterocephalus > Heterocephalus glaber. Next base: position 32,370,095 of record NW_028258325.1, read on the forward strand.
CCACAGTGTTAGTTCTATTTTTTTTTTTTTCATTACAAGGTGATAGATAAACCATATCACGAGTTGAAGGTGTCTGTGGGCTGGCCTGATAACCGAGCCAACACATGCCCAGTTCCAAACAATTCATTAAAATGACCTTTTTAAAAATTTTTTGAGACAGGGTCTTTATATGTAGTTCAGGCTGGTCTTGAACTCACTATGTAGCCCAGCTGGCCTCCAACTTGCAAGGATCCTCCCACCTCAGCCTCCTGAGTGCTGGGATTATAGGTGTATCCACCTCACAAGGCTATGACTTTTGGAAAATAATTCATTTAGACAGGAGATGCCTATAAGTTCACAAAGGGATTCTCTTTACCTCACCTCGGCCAACAGTGGAACAAGAAAGGACATTCAGTAGTACCTCCGTGCATGAACTTAATTCCTCCTATAATTCTAGTTACAAACCAAATTGGATAAGAACCAAACCAAATAAGGTTCGGTTGAACCTAACCATTGAATTTCATTTGGTTCTCGACTAATTTAGTTTGCGACCAGAATCACAGAATTAGTTCATGAACTGAGGTACCACTGTATATACTACCATATGTGCTCATGTGCTATCACTATTTCCTGATACTAGATCTCAGATTACAACTTGCTCTGAGTTTAGCTGTTCAATGAATTGAAATCATATACCTGACCAGATGATTATAGGGTTTGCTCAACTCCTGGACAAATTAAATTGGTCAAAATTGAATTGGAAATCTCTCTAAGCCATGTTGTGGTTTAATAGCAAGTTAAAGCACAATGAAATTTTTTTTTCAGTTTGGAAAGTGAAGTGAACTAAGAGCATTTATTTTGTATACATTTTAGATACCGTGAGTATATGTAAAGCCTGAGACATAAAATTGTAATAAATTTTCACTTGAAACGAGTTAAATATTAAAAAATTTGATCAAGTTAATATCCACATATTATACAAGTTTTATATATATTTCAACTGTTCTTATGTTGTGGAAATAATTAAGAATTGGAAAAGAAAAATTTTAAATAAGAACACACTAAAACTGTACCAATAAATGTTTTGCTTCAAAAAAAGAAAAAGAATACACTAAAATTCACACAGCAAAGGAAATTACTTACAGAAATAAATACCAGATCAGCTTCTTTGATGGCATCATCAATATTGGTAGAAAAAAATAGATTTTTTCCTCGACAAGATTCTACTACTTCTTTTAGTCCTGGCTAGAAAGAAAAAAAAAAAAAAAAAAAAGTTGTACATAGGATATGAACTAACAGTATAGTATTTGTTAAAAGGGAGGGTTAGGGCCAGGGATTTAGCTCAGTGGTTCCGACACCTGCCTTGCAAGCACAAGGTCCTGAGTTCAATCCCCGGTACCAAAAAAAAAAAGGGAGAGTTATGTTGTGATTCAAAGATCTAGATTTGCTCTTAAGTATAGAAAAGACAGGGATCATATACAAAATGCCTCAAGTGCATATTATATGTCATCATGAAACAAAGCACACTTGAACTTGCACAACCAGCAGCAGCTCTAAAACACTTCATTGTTTATTGTGTACCTGATTGTTTTGTAAGAGTTAGCTATTAACTCTTATGAACTCACTTTTCAAGAAACTCAAGGCCCTCTGTGATTTTAGGTGAACAGATTTTGCATTGTCATTATGAACACACAATTTTTTTTACTCTCAGTAATTCGGGCCACACAACTGGCTGTGAAAGTCAATACTTTATTTTTGTATACACATAGAAATCTTATTGTAAGAAACCCTTGAAAACTTTTATTATTTTTTGCCGTAAGATTTAACAGGAGATAGATTAAGAAAACTGAAGCCAGGCACCTGTAGGCCCAGCTGCTCGAGAAGCTGAGGCAAGAGGATCACTTGAGCCCAGGAGTTCTGGCTAGCTTAGCCAACACAGCAAAAATCAATGCCCACATCAAACCAAAACCAAATCTTTTTTTTTTTCTCTTTTTTGAGACAGAGTTTCATATGTAGTTCAGCTGTTTTTTTTTCTTCTTCTTCTTCTTTTGTCAAGCTAATCTCAAACTCACTATGTACCCCAGGCTGGCCTGAAAGTCACAGCAATCCTCCTGCCTCAGCCTCCCAAATGCTGGGATTTTTCAGGTGTGCACCACCTTGCCCAGCTAAACCAAAAAAACAAACAACAAAAAAGAATTCTCAGGGGTTACAATGCCACTTAACAAGTATTCATGTTAAAAAAAAAAAATTAACATTAAATCTGATCAGACCTGTTCTCTAGGTATAACTAACAATTTATATGAAATAAAGGCTACAGAAAAGTAAGTTATAAAACCCCAAAGGGACTGAAGACTCAATTAGTAAAATCCAGACTGGAAATTTCTTTTTTCTTTCTTTCTTTCTTTTTTTTTTTTTGGTACCAGGGATCGAACTTGGGTCCTTGCGCTTACGCAGCAGGCGGCGAAACCACTGAGCTAAATCCCCGGCCCCAGACTGGAAATTTCTACAAGATTCTTCAACCAACAAACATAGCAAGACCATGTCTCAGATAGATGGATGGATGGAAGGATGAATGGATAAGATTTTTTTTGTGTGTGTGGCACTGGGGATTGAACCCTGGCCCATCACACTAGGCTACATTTCTAGCCCTTTTTACTCTCTTATTTTGAGACAAAGTCTCTCGCTAAATTGCCCAGGTTGGGCTCAAGCTTTCGATCCTCTTGCCCCAGCTCCAAAACTGCTGGAATTACATGCCTGTCCCTACATGCCTGGCATAAGCATGTTTTCCAAACTATAAATTCAGAGAAATTTTGAAATTCTAGTTAAACAAATTAATAGTACTAAACTACGAACTACACCATTTATCCATCTAAGTTCTTCTACCTTACATAAGTACAATAATCTAAAATTTTATTAGATATGACATTATAAACAATCAAAAATTTATTTTTATAGAATACCACCTTTTTTTTTTTTTTTTGGTACCAGGAATCAAACTCAGGACACCTTGCACTTTGTGGGCAGGTGAGGAGCCATTGAGCTACATCCCTGGGCCTAGAATACTACCTTCTAACCCCACTTTTACATTAATCATACTAGCACACAAAATTGGAAAATAAAGAAGAGAAAAAAAATTACCCAAAATCTCACTGGAATCAATACAACCATTATTAATATCCTGATATACTTCTAATCATTTTTCTGGGTATACTTGATATAATTGTAATTTTTATTACAATAACTTTTTTTAGGGAGGTGGTTTCTTGTTGTTTTGTTCTATTTTTTGAGACAGGGTCTTGCTATGTATTCTAGGCTGACCTTGAACTCACTTTGTACCCAGGCTGGGCTTGAATTTATGGTGATTCTCCTGCCTCAGCCTCCCAAATGCTGGTATTACAGATGTACACCATCATGCCTGGGTGTTCTTTCTTTTTTCTTTTATTTGTTTCCTTTTCTTTCTTTGTTTTTTTCGGGGTTTTTTTTTGGTACCGGGGATCAAACTCAGGACCTTGTGCTTTCGAGGCAGCCGCCAGAACCACTGAGCTAAATCCCCGGCCCTCCTTTTCTTTCTTTGTAGTGCTTGGGATGGAACCCAGGATTTTGCACATGCTAAGCAAGTTCTCTACCACTGAACTACACTCCCAGCCCAAATGTCCCTAACATTTTTTTTTTTTTTTTTTTTGGTACCGGGAATCAAACTTGGGCCCTTAGCTTGTGAGGCAGTGTCCCTAACATTCTGTATCCGATTTTTTTCATGGAATCTCTTATCAATTGAAGCCACACATTTTGACACAATTAGTACATATAGTTCACTTAACAAAAACAGTAAGAAAACAAAGTGCTGGAGACTTCAGAGAAGATGGTGGAGTGGTGGACAGCAGAGAAACAGCCTCTCCAAGCTTGAAGGGAAGCAAAGATCTGAAGCAGGAACTGAAGCCCATGAGAAGAGCAAAGAGAAAGACCTCAACACAAAAGGAGGTGGCAAGCAGTGCTTTCTCCCTGAGCCCTGACTTACTACATAGGAGGGCAGCTCAAACCTCCAGACACACAGTGATTACTGGGAACCCCAGAGGGCCCCACGGAGAAAAGCATCAGTGGAAAGGAGCAGTGGATGCAGCAGACTGCAGGAGCTGGTGACTTATTTGGGTTTTGACTTCCCCCGAGAGAGGGTAACTGACCAGTAGCCATCTTGGAGAGGGGCCAACTGAGCTCAGAACATACAGCAGTTGCAGGCTGGCTCCATCTATGGGTTCCCAGTGTCAGTGTGAGGCAGAACCAAGTTCAAGGTGGCAGGGGGCACATGGGAGTATTGCAGGCTGAACAAATCAGGTTCCAGGCTCACAGCTAGAAACCACCCTAAACTCCAGTGGAACTAAAGGTACAGGCTTGCTGGGATTATCCACTACCCCATCATAAATGTACAGCCGGCTTGCCTAGGATTAATCAACACAGATCTGGGCTCTGTTTGCCCACTCAGTCTACCAGTGACAGCAAAGACAACCCCTGAAGTGGACATTTTTTTTCTTTTTTTGTTCTGTTTTGTTTTCTTTTTTCTGGACTGTTCTTGTTTTTCTATTAGTATAAACATTTTTCTAGGGGTTTTTTGTTACTGTTTCTTCTTGTTCTGTTCTTGTTTTTATTTCTTCCTTCTCTCTTCCCTCTTATCTTCCACAGTTTCCCAAAGTTCCCATAATCTTCCTTTGTCATCCAGCCTTGCTTCTAATCTTTCTCTTCTTCTATTTCTCTACTTTTTCCTCCTGACTCCTTTTAAATTTTCTCCCCTGCAGGTAAAATCACCATATCAAGGGCCTATTTACTGTATACAATTTTCTGGTTTGTTTTAGGTTTTGTTAATAACCACAAATATAGTTCATACAGTTAAAAGTGGCAAATTAATAGTTTCCACAGTCTGTCATTTTCCAGGCTGTGTTTGATGCTATTGTTATTGCTGATTATACTAGTTTAGCCAAGATGGCATAGTTGTTCTTATTAGGTGTTCTTCCTGGTATACCAAGACTGGGATTGCCTAAGGGTCATAAACAATACTATAGGCCAGTGTCAAAGAACCAGGGGCTAGGACAAATAGGCAGCAACTTCTCATCTCCAATTAATTGGATCTTGCAGCAGACTCAAAACCCAAAAGCTAGCTATACTTGAAAGACATCTCTGAGAAATAGTCATTTCCTAAGGGTTCTAAATACTAGCAATAAAGCTATTGCCTTAAGCAATTTATAAGCAACAAAGTAGACAGACTTTATGAATAAAACCTCAGTCGCACTGGAACTATCACAAAGAATCAACAACTGGGATCTCATTTTATTAAAAAGCTTTTCCATGGCAAATGAAACCACCAACAGAGTGGAGATAACCCACAGTGTGGGAAAAAATTTTTACCAGCTGTTCCTCAGACAAATGACTAATATCTAGAATATATAAAGAACTCAAAAAAATCAGACCCCCTAAATTTAAAGACCCAATCCAGAAACGGGCATCTGCAATGAATACACACTTCTCAGATGAAGGAGTAGAAACAGCACATAAATATATGAAAAAATGTTCAATGGGGCCAGGAATATAGCTCAATGGCACAGCATCTGTCTGGCAAGTGCGAGGCCATGAATTCAATTCCTGGTACAAAAAAAAAAGTTCAACATCACTGGTCATTTGAGAGACGCAAATTAAAACAATGCTGAGGGCTGGGGATTTAGCTCAGTGGTTCCACCACCTGTCTTGCAAGCACAAGGTCCCAAATTCGATCCCCAGTACCAAAAAAAAAAAAAACCAACGATGCTGAGATTCCATCTCCAGAAAGAATGGCTGTTATCAAGAAATCAACCAATAACAAATGCTGGAGGAGCTGTAGAGAAAAAGAAACCCTTCTCTACTGTTGGTAGGAGCATAGACTGGCGCAATCACTGGAAATCAGTGTGAAGATTCCTCAAAAAATAAAATTAGTCCACTTCTGACTCACAAGCGCAAGGTCCTGAGTTCAATCCCTGGTACCAAAACAATTTTTTTTAAATAAAAAATATAAAGGGCCAGGGATTTAGCTCAGTGGTTCCATCACCTGCCCCACAAGAGCAAGGACCTGAGTTTGATCCCTAGTACCAAAAAAATAAATAAATAAAAAATAAAACCAGAGGTTCAATTCCACCTAGCTATCCCCCTTCTCGGTATCTTCCCAAAAGAATTAAAAGCAGCATACTAAAGCAATATATGCACACCCATGTTTATAGCAGCACAGTCTATAACAGATAAATCTTGGAAACGGCCCAAATGCCTAACAGCTAATGAATAAAGAAGATATGGTTTGGGCCAGGGATTTAGCCCAGTGGTTCCGCTGCCTGCCTCGCAAGCGCAAGGACCCGAGTTTGACCCCCCGATACCAAAAAAAAAAGAAGATATGGTTTTTTATACAATGGAGTACTACTCTGCCATAAAGAAGGTAAGCTCAAGACAATTCTAGCTAAATGGATGTACCTTGAGAGCACTGAAGTGAACTGATGTACCTTGAAGTGAAATAAATCAGAAACACATGCTTAGATATCGCACTGTTTCTCTGGTGTGAGAAACCAAAATTGTAAATAAGGACCAAAATGCATAACAGATACTGAGGAATGGGAAAAAAATGTTCAAATGGGCAAGGGAACAAGGAAGGGGTAAGGGGGAAAGAAAGGAAGGAAGGGACAAGAAAAAAAAAGAACAAAAGGAAAAAAATGGAAACAAAGCTTTTGTAAATGAGAAGAAGGGTTAAAGGGAGGGGAGGGGAGGGGAATGGGAAAAAAACAAGCAGGAAGATATATCATGTGGAGGTACAAATTCCCTATGATGAATGTTATCATTATGTATATTTAAAATGTACCAATAAGAAAAAGAAAAATGAAAAGAAAACATAAAAAAAAAAAAAAAAGACTGGGGATTTAGCTCAGTGGTGCTGTGCCTGTCTGGCAAGTAAAAGCTCCTGAGTTCAATTCCTGGTACCAGAAAAGAAAAAAGAAAACAAAGAGCACAAGAACAAAGCGCTGTTTAATACATTTACCTCACAAGAACAAAGCGTTGTTTAATACATTTACCTCATAAATAGGAAGGGTAGGAGAATTCCACGCATTGATTCTTGACTCGTTGACATCCACGACTGTCACCTTGATTTCAGGGCACATCTGAGCAATGACACTGCAGGTGGGTCCCCCGACGTAGCCCGCACCAATGCAACAGATCTTCTTAATTTCAAACATGACTGCACTAGAAGGGAAACAGTAAGAGTGCTCTACTACCGGAAGAGAAAACTTTAAGAAATCACATTGCACATTCATCACATTCATAAAACGTGCCAAAATAAAAGGAATCTGCAGCGCTTTCCTGGATTCACTCATAGCAATTATGAAAATAATGTTTCCGAAAACTAACATTCCAGCTGGATGGCCTGGCCTGCACTCAGCTGCAGTAGTTCAGAGCAGATGGAAAAATCAGAGTAAAGGACATTACCAGAGAAGAGCTGCACAACTTACAGTGACCCACTCTTCAGAAAGCCAAGAAGCAAAAGAAAGCCTTACTTAGACCTCTAATAAACTAAGACAAGCAGGCTGCAGGCAGTCCCAGTACTGTGGGAGGCTGAGGCAGGAAGACTGAAAATTCAAGATCACCAAGACCCCATCTCAAAATAAACACAAAATTTTAAAAGGGTTGAGCTCAGTTGGAAGGCTGTGGGTTCCACCCTCAGTGTCCCACTTACACACACACACACACACACACACGTAACTCCTAGTGGAAAGTTGAGGGGAAATTTACACACCAGTGCAATTCTTGCTTCAACTGCAATTCTTGTGATTCTCTGCTGGTGCACAAAAATGAGTTTTACAACAGGTTTAGACTAACATGACAGATACTGAACTGGTTCTGCAGTCCAAAACTGAGATCCCAATCCCTGCTGTGGTTTTGAACATGTCCCCCAGAAAAGCATGTGCTGGGCCCGGGGATTTAGCTCAGTGGTTTCGCTGCTTGCTGCGCAAGCACAATGACCCCAGTTCGATCCCTGGTACCAAAAAAAAAAGAAAAAGAAAACGAAAACGAAAAGAAAAGCATGGGCTGGCAACTGAATTCAAACACACCAGGGCCAGGGGAGGTTCCATCAGGAAGGCCACACCCTCAGGTGGATTAGTGCCTTTCATAACCCAGCTTCAGGCTGCAACTGCGATCTCCTGCTTTCTTTTGCCCTTCCGCCAGGGAATGACACGGTGAAAAAAACCTTGCCAGATGCCAGCCCCTCCACCTCACCTAGAACCAAGAGCTCAGACAGGGACAGAACCCAGGGCCTTGGAAACGCTAGGCAAGCACTTTACCACTGAGTTACACTCTCAGCCCTTTATAAACTTTGTTTTGAAATAGAGTCTTAGATGTGAGGGCGAGCTGGCCGCGACATCAGTCCCCGCATTGATCGCCAGGGTTGACTCCACTGATCTGGCTGGCGAGGCAGGTGTGCCCTTTCTCCCTCACCACTCCACGTGCGTCCGTCCGGAAGCTGCGCGCTTGGTCGAAGAGGACGACTACCCCGGATAGAGGAGGAGTGTCTTCTCGGTCAAAGGTATTCGTGTAGCCGTGCTCCCCTGCTAGGACCTCCAAACAAGCGCTCAAGGTCCATTTGAAATAGAGTCTTGTTAAAGTTGCCCAGACTGGCCTTGACCTTGCAGTCCTCCTGACTCAGACTCCCAAACAGTTGGAGTTACAGGTATGGGCCACCAAGCTTTGCTCCCACCCTTCCTTTTTTTTTTTTTTTTTTTTGGTACCGGGGATCGAACTCGGGTCATTGCGCTTGCGCAGCAGGCTACGAAACCACTGAGCTAAATCCCCGGCCCTAATCCCTTCCTTTTAAACAGTTGCAACCCCTTCTATTGCCTGTATGTAGTAACCAGGAAATACTAAGACCATGTTAAACCTAGTAGATTCTCTCCTAAATAAGTGAGTTAGTAGCTCGCCATCATCACTTGTGAAGCCATAAAAATATAATATTCCTATTAAACTTTGAGGGTTCCATGATTCACCTCAGCAAAAATACCACGTCAATGCACCACCACGCCCAGCTCAAGCCTGCCAAAACTACTTCCGGCAACCATGCTCTCTCCTTGCTTCACCCATCTTTTACTTTTCAGTTGACCTTTCCACTTTGCAGGCCTCATGTGCTGTATATATGGGGGCGGGGGGGGGGGGCACTATGTACATAGGTGGAAAAGACCACACTAGAAGCATTTGGATAAAGCCCAGAGGAATATTCTGAAATGCTCCCATGGTGGCCAGGACAGCTGGGCCTTGAGCAAGCTCACCAAAGCTATCCCTGCCTCTTCAACAGGGAAGGCATGGCTTCTGCTCTTAGAAAAGTTCCTTCACCTTTGGCCACATAGAAATACAAGTCCTGAGCCCGGCATGGTGGTGCATGTTTGAGGCTGAGGTAGGAAGATCAATGGAAGACTGAGCCCAGCCTGAGCTACACAGCGAGTTTAAGGCCAGCCTGGACTACACAGCAAGACCTTGTCTCAAAGAAACAAACAGGGCCAGGGATTTAGCTCAGTGGTGCCACTGCCTGCCTTGAAAGCATAAGGTCTTGAGTTCAATCCCCAGTACCAAAAAAAAAAAGAGCAGAAACAAACAAACAAACAAATAAATAGGGATGGGAAGGGAAGAGAAAGGAAGAGAGGAAGGAAAGAAGCAAGCAAAGTTTGAAGGCAGATTTAGAACCTGAGCTTGGTTTAAAGTATAGGCGGCATTTAGAAAGAAAAGTGAAGCAGGGAAGAACATTCCAGATGAGAGGAAGGGAAGAGAGACATACAGAAATGAGTCTAGAGAAGAGATCTGCTCAGTTGAACAAATATGTGGGCATGAAGGGGTAGAAAGAGGAGTTGGGAGTTGTGGCACATACATGTAATTCCAGCACTTTGGAAGGCTGAGGCAGGAGGATAAGTTTGAGCCCAGTCTGGGTAACTTAACAGCTTAGTGAGACCCTGTCTCAAAATTTAACATTTTTTAATTTTTTAAAATGTTTGCCAGGCATGGTGGCACATACCTGTAATCCCAGCACTTGGGGAGGCTGAGGCAGGAGGACTGTTGCAAGTTGGCGGCAAGCCTGGACTACATAATGAGTTTATTTTTTGATTTACCATCCTCCTGCCTTAGCTTTAGCCTTAGGTGTGCACCACAATGCCCAGCTTTAAAACATTTTTCTAAAAAAAGAAAAAGGCCTAGACATTTAGTTCAGTGCACAGGATCTGGAATGAATCCCCAGCAGGTATAGGTAGGGGGGGAAAAAAAAAAAAGAGTAGTGAGAAGTAGTAATTGTCTACCAGTATGGAACTGACTGTAAGTAAATCGTCAACACCCTTCTCATGAAGCATAACTAACAGTCTGTAAGGCTGTAATTTAATAACGTAGTGTAACATAGCTGAATGTAACCATAATAATCAATGGCATTAATATAGCTAAAAGCTACTCTGGCTGAAATAGAGGGGGAAAAAGGTGTTCCAAGAAGAATTATAAACCTGGAGACTGGAAAGGGGAATTAAGAACAAAAACAAGGGCCGGGGATTTACCTCAGTGGTTCGAACGCCACCTGCCTCGAAAGCGCAAGGTCCTGAGTTCCATCCCCCGTACCAAAAAAAAAAACCACCAAGACAGTATTTGGTGCATTATTTATTTTAAACCGACCCTGGTGGTGCACGCCTGTGATCTCAACATTCTGGGAGGCTAAGGCGGGAGGACTGCAGTTCAAGCCCAGCCTGGGTAACTTAGTGACTTAGCAAAACCCTGTCTGAAAATTTAAAAAAAATTTTTTTGGTCTGTCTCCTGGGGTTTGAACCCAGTAGACACATGCTGAGCAAGTGCTGTACCACTGAGCTATACTTTCAGTCCCTGAAAATAAAAAAATTTAAAAAGGGCCAGGGATATAGCTCACTTCGAAGGCCTTGGGTTCTATCCCTAATATTGTTAAAAGTTAAAAAAAAAAAAAAAAGTAATTCTGGACCAGAAGCTTTATCAGGGCTGTAAGGTAGCCTACATCCTCAATCTCAGCCAGAACAAGTTCTGGAAACAGCAGAATAAATACTAACTGAATGTCTATTTGGCCCAATTCCTGGGCTTACGGGATGAGTTCGTAGTTTAACAGGGCACACCAAGGCCAGTAGTTCTTACCTGCTGCTGTACACAGCAACACCCTCGGCCCCCAGAATAGAAGCCCCTCCATAAATGTTCACTGAATAATTGTACAAGTAACTCTCCTCAAGGGCTCCTGAGTTGAGGCTCCTGTTTCCACAGATTTAGTTCAGAGGCCTGATTACATGATTTTACAGTGAGCAACCAAAATGCTATCATTCTTTCTTTGCTTTAGCTACCTAAAGAGTTTCTGCATGTTTCCCAGAGTAACTTATCTCCCTGGATTGTGAGATGACTGTTTCAGCTTCCCTTACATAAAACACCTGGAGTAATTTCTGATGGCTGGTGGACCTCTGTGAGAGAACTGGGTGTGTTTCAGAACATCATTTTGGGTACCCTTGCCTTCCTATTTCAAGTGAACTGTGGTGTGTAGATGACAATGAGAAAATTACTGAAGAAAAACAGGGTAAGCAACGTGTACAAATCAAAATAGAGGCCAGGGATTTAGCTCAGTGGTTCTGCCACCTGCCTCGTAGGCACAAGGTCCCAAGTTCGATCCCCAGTACGAAAAAAAAAAGAAAACAAAACAAAATAAAGTCACTGGAAAGTTTCAATAAAATTCGCAGTAAACTTGAATATGGAGCTTGATATGGTCTTAGTCCTAATACTTTGCATAATGTGTTTTCTGATTTCATTTCCTATTTCAACTTTTACCTATTTTCTGGCCTCTATTATGCCATCACAAATAGAAATATTTGCTTACTAATAGGTCACTCTGAAATGAGTTTTCACTTCTGTATTTTGAGAATCACAACAAACCAAGACATTCCAAAACTACTCTTCACGTTGAATTCCATAAATTCTGATTAACATTTCAACCCAGCAGATGTCACTAACAAACGACACCCTATAATACAACCCAAACTACTCTCTTCTGTATGCTCTTCACGGGTACCCAGTAACTAAGCAATAGGCATTAGCATTGTACAGAGCAACTTCACACATCATTTTAGCTATTTTCAAAAAATAAGTATTAAAAGATGCCCGACCCAGTTAAAAAAAAAAAATATATATATATATATGGAATCAAAATCAAACCCAGGGCTTCAAACTTGCTAGGCAATTGCTCTACTACTGAGTATATTCCTAGCACTACCACCTCCTTTTCAGACAGGAACTTGCTAAACTGCCAAGTTAGCTTCAAACTTGTAATTCTCCTGCTTCAGCCTCCCACAGTGCTGGGATTACAGTCTTTCCCTAAATTGCTAAGTTGCCCAGGCTGGACTCAAACTTGTGATCCTCCTGCCTCAATGTGTATACCATCACATCTGGCCGAGAAAAATATTTCACCAGTGAGAAAAACGGTGTTCGTTTTCTACCTAAAAGGGATTCTATAAAGCTGTGGAAAGAGCAAGTAGGAAGATGGAGCACACTTATCAGTAATAGATTGGGGAAAGGAGTACAGCAATGAGAGAAAAAATAGGATCCTTTTGGGGCTTGTCTAGCACTTAAAGTAGATGTTGGGTACTAAAAAGCATATCTCTGGGTAGACAGACAGCTCTTTCATTTCCAGAAGCCCTCTGAAGAAACAAAGCACACTACTGTTCTACATTTCTTAGGGAACTTAAAGAAACTGAAAGACTCGCTGTGTCTTGGTGGCTACTTCTCTGGGTATCCATGAATAGCTCCCTCCTACTGGAGGAGCCCTCTTTGCTCTCTATACCAGAATTCCCAACCTTACTCAACTATCTCCTTCTAAGCAGAACACTCAGTGTGTCAAGATTTCACACAAACATGGTCTCCAGAAACACCCAAGGATGTCCTCCCCTGACAGTAAGTACAGCGTGTAGCGTCCAACAATAGACAGCAGGGCAGGCCCGACGGAAATCATGACAGAACCAGGATTCCGCCCTCCAAAGGGCTTTCTGGATTCCTTTGCTGTGTGGTTTCCTAAGAGGGGTCCAGAGAAAAGCAGCGACCCCAGGTAAAGGAGACTCTAAGCCCAAAGAAAAGTCCAGGTCTTCCAGACCACACTGGGGTCCCCGTGGAGAGGACCGCTTCCTCCGGGGGTCGTCGGGGAAAGCTCGGGCTGCCCCACCTCCAGACCCGCAAGCTACTCCCGCCCCGGCGCAGAGCGGAGCCCCAAGGTACGGGACAGAGAGCGCAGACCCCGCCACCCACGCCGGCCCGCAGCCCGACGCCGGGCGCGCTCACCCACGTCCACGCCCCGCGCGGCGGCCTTTCCTTCCTCCGCAGCGCACAGCTCCGCCGGGTCGCTGCTCAGCGCACGCCCCTCCCTCAGGCCGCCAAGCACCGCTTCCTGAGTCCCGGGCCCGCGCCCGTATTTAAAGGCGGCTACTGGGGAAGGCGGAGGCTTCATTCCCCCCTCAACCAGGCCCTCCCGGACTCTGCCCCCAGCCGCTTCCCGCTCCACCTTTTTCCTGGCCCTTTTCCTCCAGGGCACGGAGCGGGGGGGGGAAGGGGCGGGGCAGGCAAGGAGTCCCCGCCCCCGATCGAGCAAAGCGAATCCTCTCGCGCCAGCTCGGCGGCCCCGCCCCCACCGCTGCCGACGCGGAGCTGCTCTGAGAGTCACGCTTCGGCTAGGCCGGGAGCTGGGTTCGGAGAGAACCTAGGCCTTCTTCGAGTCCTCCCAGGAGTCGAGGGCAGGTGCTCGGGGTCCAGCCACCCGCCTTCCTGCTGCCCCTTCCTGGCCGGCTGTCGGCGCTGCGACGAGCGCGTTAGGTCAGCTGGGCTTGGGTTGCGGGCCAATGCGACCGGAAGTCCCCACTCCGCTTCTGGTCTCCAGCACCTGGAGCGCGCGGACCGAGGCGTCACCCCAGACCCTGCGGGCTGGTCCCCGGGGTAGGTGACGCACCCACCCCGGGCCCGCGGCCCAAGCTTTAGGCACCTCTCTCTGGGCCCGCCGCGTCCGGGAAGGATGCTGAGTTCCGTCCTGACGGATCGGTGGGCGACCCCGCCCGGTCCCTGGCGGGAGGAGCAGGACACCACGCCACGCGGGCGTATTCTCCAGGGATTCCCCGCCCGTCCATACTGCGGGTCTGGGATGTCTGCGTGATACACAGTAGGGAATATGTAACAGATGTGTCAGATGAAGAGTAAAACTACGGGTGGAGCCTGCCTGCCTTAAAAACAGACATGGTCTCGCAATGTGAGCGAAGAATAAAGCCTGGCGCAGCCATGGCTTTTTATTTCCGTTATTAAATGAATTGTGTTGGATGACATACTCTGGAGTCAAAAGTAGTCGTTTCTAACTAGTCACGCGTCCTCCACGATGACGACATGTCCTGAGAAATGTGCTAGGCGATTACAGCGTTGGGAGAGCATCATAATGTGTACTTGAGGAACTGAGCTGGTTACAGGGTCGGTAGGTGACATCTTAGGGGACAGCCATCAAATTTAACATAAGGCCTTAGTCAAATGGGTTAATGCGGTGCATGACTGTTCCTCATGAGGAAAGTGATTAGGAAGGCACAGTAAAATACCACGGGGATTATTTTCCTGACAGGACCATGATGGCAACTTCAAGAATATCGTTGGAAGCTGGGGATTTAGCTCAGTGGGCGAAAGTGCAAGGTCCCGAGTTTGATCGCCGGTACCAAAAAAAAAAAAAAGAAAATCGATGGATGTTGATTATAGCTTGCTGAGGGCTGTAGAAGGCGTGATAGATCGCTTCTCGGCCTTTTGGCTAAGATCAAGTGAAGGTGTGATACTTTGAATATTCAACCGAGTTCATTCCTCTTAACTGTTTAAGTAACTGTCAGACATCATCCTAGAGATGGAAGATGCAAAATGGGTTAAGACTGTATCCCAGACCTCTGGAAGGCTGAGGCAGGAGTGCACATTCGAACATAGCCTGAGCAACTTGGTGATTGATCAAAACCCTGTGGGGGGGGGGGGTCCGCTGGGGATGTAGCTCAGTGCAGCTGTCCCGAATTCAATCCCCAGTACCCCAAATAACAATAATAAAATAAAATAGACTCAGTACCTTCCAAAGCTCCAACCTTTCTTACCTTTATTTTGAATTCAACATTTTCCTGCAGGATATTCCCCCCACATTCTTCGTTGGTATTTTCTTTTTGTATTAAATTCTTTTATTGGTACATTGTAGGTATACAACACAATTACATCTCTCATTGGAAATTGTACCTTTACATAATGCATCTTGCTTCTTATTTTTTCCCCATTCCTAGCCCTGCCTTCACGCCCTCCACCCTTCCCTATTTACAAAGACTTTATTTCCATTTTTTCCATTTCTCATCATTTTTCCTTTCCCTTCTTTCCTTTCCCCTGACCCTCCCACTACCCCTACCCCTTTGGACCTTTTCTTCCTATTTTACATTATCGATTATTCATTCTAATCATTGGTACATTTTAGGTATACAATATAATGACATTCATCATTGGAAATTTGCACCTTTACATAGTCTCTCTTGGTTCTTATTTTTCACCCTTGCCTAGCCCTCCCTTCAACCCCTCCATTCCTCCCTATTTACAAAGATTTTGTTCCTATTTTTCCATTTTCTCATATTAATCCCATTCCCTTCTATCCTTTCCCCAGCCCTCCCACTTCCTTCCCCTTTACCCCTTTTCTTCCTATTTCACGTTACCTATTATACATTTAGTCCTTATTTACACTTTGAGTTTCTCACACCAGAGAAACTATTCGGTATTTACACATGTGTGTCCTATTTATTTCACTTAAGAGTATGGCCTCAATGTGCATCCACTTAGCTATAAATGTCTCTACATAATCAATAGGATCTCAGATTAGAGTATCAATGCTAGCTAGAGTGGACCATCTAGGTAGGACATCAGTTCTCAAACTGTAACCTGAGAATCTCCAGCTGTTCCTGAGGCCCTTTCAAGAAATCTATGAGGCCAAAACATTTTCAGGACAATATGTTATTTGCTTTTTTCACACAAGTATACAGTGGAATTTTCCAGTGGCTATTAATGGATTGAATGCAGAGGGATATATGAGAATCCAGCTGTCACTTAAAAGATTTACAAAATTAAAAAAAAACAATGTCAATCTTCTTACTAATTTTTATTTGGAAAACAGTAATTTTGCATAAAATGTTATGTATGTAAGCATGTTGTAGATTTATTTTCAACTTAAAGGAATTAATAACTTTTTGAATTAATAATTTTCATAATTTATCACTTCTTGGTTTTTTTGGTACTGGGGATTGAACTTGGGACCTTGCCCTTGCAAGGCAGGTGCTGGAACCACTGAGCTAAATCCCCGGCCCTATCACTTCTTGTTTTTAATTTAAATACCAATAAATATAAACCATACAGGAAAACTGTTTTGGGAGTCTTCTTGCCTCATGCTTGTCAGGCAGATGCTGCGCCACTGAGCTACATTCTTGGCCCCGGAGTCTTCAATTTTTAAACATGCAAAGGGGTCCTAAGTCCAAAACATTTGAGAACTGATATAGGATCAAACAGCTACATGCCTGCTGAGCTGCTAAACACATGCTCTACCACTGACCTACACCTGTGGCCCAAAGCCAAAATTATTTTCAAATTCCATTTCATGGAGCCCTGAACTTCTCTGGTGGTATCAGTTTGTTCAAAAAGAGAATTGGGGGGAGAAAGTAAAGGCGTGGCCTGAGTCTGCCAATTCTCACCTCTCCCTCTAATAAGAGCTGTTCTACTTTTTTTTTTTTCTTTTTGGTACCGGGGATCGAATTTAGGACCTTGCGTTTTCTAGGCAGGTTGCAGCACCACTGAGCTAAGTTCCTGGCCCAGAGCTGTTCTACTTGTATTTGCATTATATATAAACCTTCCATGAAGGGTTTCAGTTTATAAGTGGGCTCTTCTTATATAAAGTTTAAACCAATGATGGGGGAGCCAGGCTGTGTTAAGATGACTGGGAGTGGCGTGGATCTGCAGAAGCTCCTGAGAGCCTGAGTCATGAATATTTTTAAAATGACCACACCAAACAAGACACCTCCTGGTGCTGACCCTAAGTAGTTGGAAAGAACTGGAACAGTAAGGGAAATTGGCTCACAAGCTGTTTGGTCACTCTCATCTTGCAGACCAGGATTTGGAGTGGATCAGTTAGGAGATGACAATCTAGAAATTTACTGGCCATCAGATGGCTCCCAGCCTCATTTAGTGAATATTCAGTTCAGAAGAAAAACAACAGCGAAGACATTATGTATTTATGCAGACTACAAGTCTGATGAAAGCTGCACAACAAGTAAATCTCAGAGTAGGAAATAATTTTTATAATCTTCAAGAAATTCGGCAACTTGAATTGGAGCCAAGTGGCTGGATTCATGTCCCCTTAACTGATACAAGCCAGCGTGTGCACATTCTTGATACAGATTGCTGTTCTAGCCAGTCACCAAAATGGAAGAGACACCCACATGAGATAGATTAAAATATACACACCAGTGCCGGGGATTTAGCTCAGTAGTTTTGCAGCCTGCTGCGCAAGCGCAAGGACCCGAGTTCAATCCCCGGTACCAAAAAAAACAAAACAAAAAATATACACGCCAGTGGAAAAGAGCTCTATTGGTAGATTTCCTAGGTGTACAACTATTCATTTTATAATATATCGTTCAATAAGGTAACTTTAAAATGGAGTAAAAGTGATTAAACATGTTTTATTGTCTCAGATATTGATATAATCAGATACATATTATTGAAAAAAATCAGTTATTTTGCAATTTTATATATGTTTAAAAGTATTTTACTTTGATAAATAAATTGATTTTGGGTTAAAAAAACCAATGATGAATTAATTCAACAAGTATTTCACCCAATTTACTACATGATAAGATTGTTAGATAAGGTTTTGTTTTTTTGCAGTACTGGGGATCAAACTCAGCTCCCTGATACCAAAAAAAAGAAAAGAAAAAAAAGATCACACTGGCCTGTTCACAAAAGAACTGGACTAGAGTTTATGCAAAACTGATAACTTTCCCCTGGGTCATGAGTACAGTACTTCTCAGAGACTTCCTTCTCACGTTTTAGAGCTCTGTCGGTTTCATCTCTGGAGATAACTTGGGCCCCCCGTTTTGGGTAACAGTGGGCTTGGTCCGTGCAGTAAGAGTAGAAAGATAAGGGAAGGATAAACTCCATGCATTGTTAGAATAAAAAAGCAGATCTTCACCTCCAGTGGGTAATGGATTAGGAATATTAAATGTGATAAATAACAAACTCAAGAGATGGTTGGGGAAATGAATATAGCTTTCATAGTAACCTTTCTCTCTCTTTCACCTCACCAAAAATAACCCAAGGTAGTAGAGATTAGTTTTGTTTTGGATAAATACATTTGGGAGGATTAGTTCCCAGATTCTCAAATTCCAGTAATATAATTTCCTCCCAACAATCTGCGTGAAAACCCACATTACCAAAAAAAAAAAAAAAAAAAATTGCCTTCCTTAAATCCAAGAAAGCCCTACTAAAATTACTTACCCAGGTATACAACTTGCTTTATGTGCTAAATATAAAAATAAACTAACCCTCAAGAAATCTAAAGTAAATTTTTGTATTTCATCAGAGCTCAAAACTTTGTATTTACAAGGCAAATAGCAGTCCCACTAAACTGTAAAAACCTCAATCTCTAAATATTTTTTCTTTTTTTGACAATTAACATTAGCCCTTGCTAAAGCAAGGCCTCAAAAAATTGAGATAAAAACTCACAATTGTTTCTCTCCACGGAAATCTTTAGTAAAAGGCGAAAGATTTATACGATCTGAAGAGAAACAGGAGTATGAGGTTAAATTTACAACATGTAATCTTTTGGTAAATGTAGCTTCTATCTCAGCAATGGTCAGTATTTATCCAAACCAGCTGATGGCTTCTGCTTTTATCTTTAACAATTCTGTTAAAACAGTCTGACTTTAAGGAAAAAAGAAAGGTAGAAAAAAACAGTCCGGTCTTTTTAATTTAGAAAGTATCCTTTGTGCAATGCATTGTGGGTATGTAAATAACCTTTTTTTTTTTTTTTTTTTTTTTTTTTAAACGGTGCTGGGGATCGCGCACAGGGCTTCTTGCGTGGTAGGTAGGCATTCTACACTGACCTATACTCCCAGCCCTCAAATCTTATATGAACCAGGGGCTGGGGATTTAGCTCAAAAAAAAAAAAATCTTATATGAACCATTTTCCCCACTTTTTTTCATCTTATACAGTGTTTAGTATTTTCTTTTTTTTTTTTTTTTTTTTTAACAAAATTAAATTTACCCTGCGCAGGCACGGTGGAACACACCTGTAATCTAGCACTCAGACTGAGGCAGAATTGCAAGTTACAGCGCAGCCTGGGCAATTTGGTAAGACTGTGTCTCAAAATAAAAATTAAAAAGTAAAGAGTTGGGCATGTGGCTCAATTAGGAAGTCCTGGCTTCAATCTTCCCAGCACCGAAGATAAATAGACATTGTTAGAAAAATAGTAAATGTGCAAACTGAAGTCAGAACTATTGTCCAAAACTCTGCTCTTTTTTTTTTTAATCCCTTCGTTGAAGCTTTTTTTTTTTTTTTTTTTTTTTGTACCGGAGTTCGAATTTAGGACCTTGTGCTTGCGAGGCAGGTGCGGTGCCACTGAGCTCCACCCCCGGCCCCGTTGAAGCTCTTTAATCACAGTCATCCTGGCACTCTGAACAACAGCTCAGATTGTGGGGGGGTTTTGTTATCTTTGTACTTTGAGCTTTCCAATTTTTGTCTGTAAGTTTTGTAAAATTTCTTGCTGTTTCTGCATTATGATACTGCTGTCATTAGTGGCTCTGGCCCAAGAGTGTATTAAAACAAATGGAGGTGATTGGTTTGTTCCTAGATGGTGTGAAGTTTAGGTGAAAAGAATAAGTCAAAGCTCGGACCTCTCTTGGCCAAGCATGGCAGCTGACTCCTATAATCACAGCACTGCAGGAGGCTGAGGCAGGAGGATGGAAATTCAAGGGTAGCCTAGACTACATAGTGAGACCTTGTCGCAAAGAGCTGAAGAAGGGGAGGAAGAGCTAGGATCTCCTGCCTCCTGTATTTTGTATTTTGTGGAGGCTGGGTGGGGTGAGGTGGGCGGGGCACAGAGATTAAATGACTATTGGACCGCGGTTTAGCTGAGTCAGTAATTGAGGAGAGAAGAATACTTGTACCTTTGTTAAGGAAGAACATCACAATTGCTTTAGATTGCACTTCATAAGTGAAAAACTAATGTGGGGGCCGGGGATTTAGCTCAGTGGTTCCGGCGTCTGCCTCGCAAGCGCAAGGTCCCAAGTTCCATCCCCGGTACCAAAAACAAAACAAAACAAAAAAAAAACCACATTGCTGTTCATCTGTTAATCCTCCTCCAAATATTCCTTGACTCCAACCCCCACCGTTCTTGCCACTTCCTGAAGCAGTTCTACAAGAGACACTCTTCCATGAGTGTCTTTAGTGGTGCTGTTGCGGCTGCCACAATGTCCTAAATCATATCCAAACATTGACCTCCATGGTAATTTTGACTTTGGGGAAGAGCCAAAGGCCACACAGGCAAATCTGGTGTATCCTGTATACAATATAAGGGACAGAAAGAGGCTTGTCGTGTTTCTTGCTTGCTTTGCTACCTCCTGCCACCATGAACGTCTTCTCTCTGCAATGCCTGTCTGCCATGAGCCACTCTCGCTTGGAGTCAGCCAAACATGGATTGAAACCGCGGCAAACTGTGAGCTAAATAAACCTTTCCCCCTTTAACTTTGGGCATCGGGTATTGTGTGGAAGCAATGAGACAAAAGTAACTAAGAGGGCTGGGGATGTAGCCCAGTGACACTGTGCCTGCCTGGCAAGTGCAAGATCCTGAGTTCAATCCCCAGTATCAAAAAAAAAAGTAACTAAGACATTTATATATTGGGTTTTTCATATAAGAGAAACCATGTGAGCTTATTTGTCTGATTTACTTCACTTAGTATTATGGTCCCAAAGGGCATTCATTTTCCTACAAATGACTCGTTTATCCTTTGTTATGGCAGAGTAGTACTCCATTGTGTATAAATACCATGTTTTAAATCCATCCATCTGTTGATGGACACATAGGTTGCTGTATTCATTGTAATATGATGTCTTTAACTCTTTCAGGAAGATACCTAGAAGGGGAATAGCTGGGTCAAATGGAATTTCTATTTTTACTTTTCTGAGGAATCTTCATACTCATTTCCTTAGTGGTGGTACCAGTTTACACTCCTACCAACAGTGAAGAAGAGTTCCTTTTTCTCCAAGGCTTCTCCAGCATTTGGTATTACTTGATATCTTGAATATAGCCATTCTTTCTGGAGTGAGATGGAATCTCAAGTGTTTAAATTTGCATTTCTTGAATGACCAGAAATGTTGAATATTTTTTCATATGTTTATTGGCCATTTGTACTTCTGAGAAGTGTGTATTTATTTAAATTCGGTCTTTAAATTTGGAGGGTATAATTTTTTTGAGTTCTTTATATATTAGATTTTTAGTTTAGGTGTTTTTTTTAACCTCTTTTTTTTTTTTGGTATTGGGGATCAAACTCAGGTCCTTGCGCTTGCGAGGCAGGCAGCAAAACCACTGAGCTAAATCCTCAGCCCTTAGTTGTTTTTTTTTTAAATAAACATGGTCCTGCTACATAGTTCAGGCTGCCCTTAAACTCACCATGTAGTTTAGGTTGGCCTTAAACAGACCCTCCTGCGTCAGCCTCCTGAGTGCTGAGGTTATAGGTGTGTGCCACCACACCTGGCTAGAAATTAGTCTTTTTTTTTTTTTTTTGTACCGGGGATCGAACTCGGGTCCTTGCGCTTGCAAGGCAGGCAGTGGAACCACTCAGCTAAATCCCCAGCCCGACATTAGTCTTTTGTCTCATGAGTAGCTGGCAAAAATGTTTTCCCATTTTTGTAAGTTATCTCTTCACTCTTTGGTAGTTTCCTTTGCTGTGCAGAAGTGTTTTAATTTGATGTCATCTCATTTGTTGATTTTTTTTTTTTTAACAAGGTCTCACTTTGTAGTTTAGGCTGGACCTGAACTCACTATGTAGCCCAGGCTGCCCTTGAACTCATGGCGATCCTCCTGCCTTAGCCTCCCAAGCTCTGGGATTACAGGCGTGCGCCAACACAGCCAGCCATTTGTTGATTTTTGATACTATTCCTTGTGCAACTGTGGATCTGTTCAGAAAGTCTTGACCTTTGCCTATGTCTTCAAGACTTGTGCCTATTTTGTCTTCCAGCAGGTTAAATGTTTCTACTTTAACATTTAGATCTGTAGTATATTTTTAGTTTAGTGCATGGTGAGAGATACCATAGGTTCAAGCTTTGGCATGTGGGAAGCCAGCTTTCCCAGCCCCATTTGTTAAAGAGGCTATCTTCATCTAGCAAAAATATTTGGCCCCTTTTTCAAAGATAAACTACCTGAATGTGCCTGGAGTTGTTTCAGCATCCTCTGTTCTGTTTTACTGATCCACAAGCCTGTTTTTTTGCCAATATGCTGTTTTTATCACTGTTGTTTTGTACTATAACTTAAAGTCCAGGATTGTGATGCCTCCTGCCTTGCCCTTGTTGCCCAGCATTGCTTTTGCTATTCTGGGTCTCTTCTGGTGCGTATGAATTTTAGGATTGTTTTCTTTAGTTCCATGAGACATTCCCATTGGTGTTTTTTTTTTTTTTGTACCGAAGATCGAACTCGGGACCTTGAGCTTACAAGGCAGGCACCAGAACTACTGAGCTAAATCCCCAGCGCACCATTGGTGTTTTGATTGGGATTGTGTTAAATCCATATAGCAGCTTTGGAAGTATGGCCATTTTCACTATATTGGTTCTGCCTATCCAGGAGCAGGGAATGTCTTCCATTTTCTGATGTCCCCTTCAATCTCCTTTTTTAGAGTACTGTAGTTTATATTGTAAAGGTCTTTCACTTCCCTGTTTAGTTTAATTTCTAAATATTTCATTTCTCTTCATGCTATTGTGAAAGGTTTTGTTTCCCTAGTTCCTCAGTGGCTTTATTGTTGATGTACAGGAGTGTTGACTTTGTGTCATGCTACTCTACTGAATTTGATTATTAATTTTAGGAGTATTTGGGGGGAATTTTAGGGTCTTCTATGTAGAGGATCATATCATCTGGAAATCATAAAAATTTAACTTCTTCCTTTCCTATCCATACCTCTTTTATTTCTTTCTCATGCTTAATATCTAATGTTTCGAGAACTATACTGTTTTTTTCTCCTGTTTGGTTTTAAGACAGTGTCACACTATGCAGTTCAGACTGACCTTGAACTCACCTTGGTCTAGGCAAGCCTCAAACTCATGATGATTCTCCTGCCTCAGCCTCCTGAGTGCTGGGATTACAGGTGTGCACCAACTTACATGGCTTTGAGAACTATATTGAACAGGAGTGGTGATAGACATTCTTGTCTTGTTCTTGATTTTAGAGGAAAAGCTTTCAGCTTTTCTCCATTTAATATGATGTTGGTTGTTGGTTTGTCATAGATGGCTTTTATCAGATTGAGATAAAGACCTTCTGTACCTATTTTCTTCAGGGTTGTTATCATGAATGAATGTTGAATTTTTCAGATGTTTTTTCTGTGTCTACTGTGATGATCATGTGATTTTTTTGGTCATTACTTCTGTTTATGTGGTGTATTACATTTATTTATCTGTGTATGTTGAACTATCCCTGCATCCCTGGAATGACTCCTACTTGGTGACAATGTATGATCTTTTTGATGATTTGCTACATTCTGCTTGGTAGTATCTTATTTGAGGAATTTTGCGTCGATGTTCATTAAAGAGATTGGCCTGTGGTTCTTTTCTGATTGAGTCCTTTTCTAGCTTTGAAACCAGGGTGATGCTTACTTCCAGGAATGACTTTTGGAATAGTGCTTCCCTTTAGATTTCATTTAAAAATTTGAGGAGTATTGTTGTTAGATCTTCTCTAAAGTTCTTGTAGAATTTGGCAGTGAATCTGTTAGGACTTGGGCTTTTCTTGGTTTTTTTTAGTTTCTAAGTTGTTTTTTTTAATTTTTTAAGTTTCATTGACTGATATGAACTATTCAGGATTTTTGTATATTCTTGGGCCAACTTTGGCAGTTCATATGTAACTAGGAAACTATTCCTTCTGAATTTTCCATTTTATTAGAGTTCAGTTTCTCTAAGTTGTTACCAATAATCATATGGATTTTGGCAGAACCCATTGTGATTTTGCAGTTTTAATTTCTAATTGCATAGATTTGGGGGGGGGCTCAATTAATTTCTGCTCTGATCTTTATAATATCCTTCCTCATGTTAGCTTTAGATTTGGATTGTTATTTTCTAGGACCCTGAGGTGCATCATTAGGTCATTTATTTGAGCTTGCTCTGTTTTCCGGATGTGGGTATTCACCACTATAAATTTCCCTCTTAGTACTGTGTTCCTTGTGTCACATAGGTTCCAGTATGTTATACTGGCATTGTCATTTGATTCTAGGAACTGTCTAATTTCTTCTGAGACCCACTGATTATTCAAATGGGTATTGTTTAATTTCCATGTGTTTACATCGTTTCCGTGGGGGGTTTTTGCCTTTGCTTTCTGGTTTCATTACACTACGATCTGATAATATCCATGAAATAATTTTGATTCTTTTGCTTTTACTTCAGGTTGTTTTGTGGGCTAGTATCAGTTCTGTTTTGGAAAAAGTCCCATGTGCTGCTGAGCAGGTGTATTCTGATGCTGTTGGGTGAAACACTCTGTAGGTATCTATTAAGTCTATTTGTTTAAATGTTTTGTTCAACTCTGAAATTTCTTTGTTGACTTTGTCTAGTCAGCCTATTTGTGACAGTGAGGCTTTGAGGTCTTCCACTACAATTTTATTGGTGTTTATATGATTTTTCGTGTCCATTAGTGTTATTTTATGAAGTTGGGTGCACTGGGATTTTGCACGTTTGTAATTGTTATCTCTTGTTGAATTGTTCCTTTAATCAATATATAGTGACCTCACCAGCATTTGTTATTGATTTCTTGATGATAGCCATTCTTTCTGGAGTGAAATGGAATCTGAGTGTTGTTTTAATTTGCAATTCTCAAGTGACCAGTGATGCTGAGGATTTTTTCATATATTAATTTGGTGTTTGGACTTCATCTGAGAAGTGTCTATTCATTTCAGATGCCCATATTTGGATAGGGTCTTTAAATCTATGGTGTCTGATTTTTTTTGAGTTCTTTATATATTCTAGATATTAGTCCTTTGAGGCGAAACTAGTAAAAATATTTTCTCACGCTGTGGGTTGTCTCTTCACTCTGTTAGTTTCTTTTTTAAAATAGCAAAACATTTATTGGTAGGTATATTTTAGACATACATAATGATAACACTCATCATGGGAAATTTGCACCCATACACGATACCTCCCGCCTTTTTTTCTCCCATTCCCCCTCCCCTCAACACCCCCCTCCTGATGTACAAAAGCTTTGTTTCCATTTTTTCCTTCTATTTTCACTTCTTTTTCTTGTCATTTCCTTTCTTTCTCACTCTCCCCTCCTGTGTTCCCCTTCTAATTTGAACACTTTATTCCCATTTCCCAATATCCATCATACATTTTAGTCCTTATTTCCACTTTTGGTTTCTCACACCAGAGAAACAATGTGGTATTTAAACACAATTTATTTCACTTAAGAGTACTGTCTCTAGGTCCATCCATTTAGCTAGAAATGTCTCAAGCTTATCCTTTTCTTTTTTTTTTTGTACCGGAGAACAAACTTGTGACCTTGCACATGCAAGGCAGGCACTGGGACCACTGAGCTATATCCCTACCCCTCAAGCTTATCCTTCTTTATGGCAGAGTGGTACTCCATTGTGTAAAAAAAAAAAATCTTTATCCACTTGTCAGTTGATGGGCATTTGGGCTGTTTCCAAGCTTTAGCTATTACAAACTGTGCCACTATAAACATGGGTATGCATATATCGCTATGGTCTAATGCTTTTCTTTTTTTTTTTTTTTTTTTTTGGTACCGGGGATCGAATGCTTTTAATTCTTTTGGGATGATATCAAGAAGGGGAATAGTTGGTTCTAATGGGACCTCTAGTTTTAGTTATTTGAGGAATATCCACACTGATTTCCACTGTGTTGCACCAGTCTACACTTCCACCAAGAATGGAGAAGGGTTCCTTTTTCCCCACAGCCCCTCCAGCATTAGTTATTCATTGATTTTTTTATAACACCCATTCTTTCTGGAGTGAGATGGAATCCCAGAGTTGTTTTAATTTGCATTTCTCAGATGACCAGTGATGCTGAACATTTTTTCTTATATTTATTTGCTGTTTCTACTTCACCTGAGAAGTGTCTATTCATTTCACATACTTGTTTTTTGGTACCAGGGATCAAACTCAGGACCTTGCGCTTGGGAGGCAGCTGCGGGCACCACTAAGCCAAATCCCTGGCCCCTCTATTCATTTCGATGCTCATTTTTGGATTGGGTCTTTAAATTTGGAGGGTCTGATTTTTTTGAGTTCTCTATAAATTCTAGACATTAGTCCTTTGAGAAATAGCAGGCAAAAAATTTTTTCCATACTGTGGGTGGTCTCTTCACTCTGTTGGTGGTTTCTCCTGCTGTGCAAAAGCTTTTTAATTTGATATGATCCCATTTGTTGATTCCTTGTGATATTTCCTGTACAATCAGAGTTTTGTTCATAAAGCCTTTGCCTACATCTATGTCTTCAAGTTGGTTTTTTTTGCCAGTACCATGCTGTTTTATCCTGGTAGCTTTGTAGTATAACTGCAAATTGGAAATTGTGATGCCCCCTGCCTTGCCCTTGTTGACCAGAATTGCTGTTAGTTTTGTTTTGCTTTTGAGACAGGGGCTCTCTATGTAGTTCACCACACCAGGCTCTTTCAGTTATTGAATACAAATATATAGTTTCAACAGACTGAAAAAACAGAAATAATTACCCAGCTTATAATAAGCCAGACATCTGAAAAACTGAAGCAGTGCCACTCTTATTTTTCATTACAAATATTAACAGAAATTTGTTTTGTTATTTTAAATTACTAATACTTTTTTTTTTTTTTTTGGTACTGGGGATAGAACTCGGAACCTTATGCTTGTGAAGCAGGCAGCGGAACCACTGAGCTAAATCCCCAGCCCGATTACTAATACTTTTTAAATGTTCTCAGTTTTATTACTTCTCAGCTTTTTGGCTAAGATCAAGTGTAAATGTTCTTAGTTTTAATTCTGGTAACAGTCAATATTGACAGATACAACCTACATAAACAGTTCTAGCCTTGTGATGGCACACGCCTGTGATCCTAGCACTCAGGAGGCTGAGGCAGGAGGACTGCTGCAAGTTTGAGGCCAGCCTGGGCTACAAAGTGATTTCAAGGCCACTCTAAACTACATAGAGACCATGTCTCAAAAAACAAAAATAAACAAACAAAGCTCTTCGGGGAACCAAAACCAAAATGTTTGAGAACCACTGTGCTATATAGCCTCTGGCACACATATATGGGTGTACACATACATACTTGTTTATATTTACATTTGTATATGTGTATATGTAAATATAAACATATATATATATATATTTTTTGCACTAATGGGAATTAAACCTAGTGCTTCACACATGCTAGGTAAGCACTCTACCACTGAGTACACCCCTAGGCCTTCTTGGTATGTTTTTTAGTTACTAAAGAAGTTAAAAACCTGAATGAATTGTTTACTTCAGCAATGAAGCCTAGACCACACAAAGCTAACTTATTTGCCATTTCTCCCCTGCAGATAAACACTACTGACATTACTAAATATCTTAATGCACACGACAAGATTGCTTCAATGAAAACAGAAGTGTGAGAACTGCATGAAGAGTTGATCACAGGACTATGAGTCATCATGCCAGGGCCTTTAGGTTATAAAAATTACAGCATGGATAAAGAATATTAATCATCAGCTACCTTTCTTCAACCAAAAACTCCTGGAATATCTTTAATGCTTCAGAGATGAGCAGCAGACAATTTAAAAGAAAGGATAAAGGATGCAACCGAGCTGTTTCTATGTGACTCGAGTCTTGAAAGATTGTATTGTGGCACAATAAAAATGTCCTTGCAGGCTGTAGAGGTAGAAAATTGGGTTAACCTATCTTTAATACAGAAACTAATTTTCAGTAATACCCACATTTTTAGTCTTGTGTTTTCTTTTTTTTTTTTTTTTTTTTTTGGTGCCAGGATCAAACTCGGGACCTTGCGTTTTGTGAGGCAGATGCTGAACCACTGAGCTAAATCTCCTGCCCTAGTCTTGTGTTTTCTTATTTATTTAATGTTCAGGGCTGCTGTGGATTGTATTCAGGGCCTCAGGCAAGCTAAGCACACACCAAAGCACTGAGCTATACCACCAGCCCCTCCCCTCTTTTTTTTGTACCGGGATCGAAGTCGGAACCTTGCGCTGCCTAGGCAGGCACCTGAACCACTGAGCTAAATCCCCACCCCCGCTCCTTTTGCTTTTTTGAGAAAAGGTCTGGCTATACAGTTCAGGCTGTCCTTGAACTCACTGCAGTTCTCCTGCCTCATCCACCCAAGTGCTGAGATGATAGGCATGCACCACGCCACCTGGCTTCTCTTAACCTTTTGATGTAGCTTTGGCAGATAGAATCATGCTTGAAGCTAGAGGCTGCCAGCTTTCAACTAGTAGTTGCTAGTGAAACTTTGGTACAGTGAGGATAAGATGTTGTTGGCATAGTGTAATGTAAAATAAAACAGTAAAACATAGTCTGGTTTTTTGTTTTTGTTTTTTTTTAGACAAGAGTCTCACTCTGTAGTCTAGGCTGGCCTGGAAGTTGTTAAGTAGTTCAAACTGGTCTCAAACTCAAGCTCCTCCTGCCTCAGCTTCCCCAACTGCTGGGAATATAGGTATACAGTCTTAAAATGTTGGAAACAGCACCATGCCTGCCTCATAAGCACAAGGTCATGAGTTTGATCCCCAGTGCCAGAAAAAAAAAAAAAGTTGGAAACTGGGCATGGTGGTGTACACCTGTAATCTCAGGACTCTGGGAGGCTGAGGCAGGAGAGTCATTAGCGTCAAGCCCAGCTTGGACAATTTAGCAACTTAGTGAGATCCTATTTCAAAACAAAAAATAAAAAGTGAGCTGGTGATGTAGCTCAGTACAAAGGTTCTGGGTTCAATTCCCAGTTTAAAAAAAAAAGTTGGAGGGCTGGGGATTTAGCTCAGTGGTTCCACCGCCTCTGCCTTGCAAGCCCAAGTCCCGAGTTTGATCCCTGGTCCCAAAAAAAATTTTTTTTAAAGTTTGATAAAAATGAAGATTGACATTTATAAGGGATTTAAATTTTTTTTTTTTGAGTACAGATTCCTGCTTTATATTTACATCTATCCTATACCTTAAAACCACAAAATTGTCCTGGATTAATGGTAAGGAATAAAAAAAAAATAGTAAGGAATCCTCCTTAGGACATCCAGACTTCCAAAGTTTAATGTATACCTACTAATGGTCACAGACAGTTACATTCGCCCTAGGGCCTGTGATGACAGTTTTTAACTTTTGTATATAAAACACCTATCCCTTTGACACAGACTAATGAAGGTACATGTAACAGATTAATTTTTATTGGTTTTGTTTTCTTTTTTTTTGGTACCGGGGATCAAACTTGGGTCCTTCCACTTGTGAGGCAGGCAGTGGAACCACTGAGCTAAATCCCCAGTCCTAACAGATTCATTTTTTAAAAAAACAACACAAGAAGCTGAGCATGGTGGCACACACCTGTGATCCCAGCTATTTAGGAGGTTGAGGCAGAAGGACTCAAAGTTTAAGGTTAGCCTGGGCAATTTATTAAGACCCTGTTCTCAAAATTTTAAAAAGGGCTTAGGATATAGCTCAGTGGTAGACTACTTGTCTAGCATCCAAAGGCTCTTAAAAAAAAAGACTTCTTTTATAATGTTAAACCTGCTCTGTGGTATTTATTTTTTCAGAACAGAAACATTATTCAACAACCATTAACCATCAAGGCCGACAGGGTCTGAGAGTCTGAGGTTATATACAGCATAGTGTAGTACTACGAAAGTTGTCTTTGTTTGTTTGAAACGGTCTCATTATGTAGTTCTGGCTGGACTTGAACTCGTTATGTAGCCCAGCCTGGCCTTGAGCTCTCAGTGATCCTCCTGCCTCAGCCTCCTGAGTGCTGGAATTATAGGCCTGTGCCACCATTCTCAGTATCATCCTTCCATAGTTCTTACCTCCCATCCATCTCCTCACCTTTTCAGCAGACATTTTAATTTGGCTTGTGATATTTTAAAATGGCTTCTGTAATCTCATAATTTAAAGGCATAAACAGTTAAGCAATAAACACAAATATTTGTCAAAATGTTTGATATTTAACTCATTTGTTAAAAAAAAAAAAAAAAAGTAAACAGTGCCAGGGATTTAGCTCAGTGGCACTGCACCTGCCTCGCAAAGTGCAAGGTCCTGAGTTTGATCCCTGGTGCGGGAAAAAAACCAACAAACAAAAAAACCATGCACACTGCAGTTCCCTACAAATCAAGCAATTTGGAAAGATCACACTGCTTTTTGTACATGGGAATGGGAGGGAGCTTGAGAGGGGAATGGGATAAAATAAAAAATAAAATAAAATAAAAAAATCACACTGCTACTCTGTAAAAAACAGACAGTGAGGGCCGGGGATTTAGCTAGTGGTTCCTCCACCTGCCTGGAAAGCCCAAGGACCCAAATTTGATACCGGTGCCAAAAAAACCCAAACAAACAGACAGCCAGGTGTGGTGGTGCACTCCTGTAATCCCAGCACTTGGGAGGCTGAAGCAGGAGGACTGCTGTGAGTTCGAGGCTAGCCTGGGCTACATAGTGATTTCAGAGCCAGCGAGACCCTGTCTCAAAAAAAAAAAAAAAAAAGAAAAAGAGCAGACAGTGAAAGAGAACCATGGTTGGTATTTATGAGGTATATTTTTTTTGGTGTTTTTTTTTTGGTACCAGGGATGGAACTCAGGACCTTTCGCTTACGAGGCAGGCAGCAGCACCACTGAGCTAAACCCCTGGCCCTATGAGGTATATTTTGAGGGTGAAAAATCTAAGCAAAAAACCCTACATCCCAACTCTACTCTCTGCTTTGTTTTGTAAGAAGGGTGCCACTGTGTCCAGTTCCAAACTGGAATCCAGAACTGAGGAAATCAAATGAAATGGAAGGAAGCAAGAACTTTAATTTTATTTGAATTCCATTTTCTAGGGGAAAAGTAAGCTTTCAAAGCCATTTAAGGAAACTTGACAGCTTTACCACAGACTGAGAGATGCACTGAGCAGTACGTGGTAGACTTCAGGCTGACATTACTGGCTCCAGGAAATCATATATTCCACAAATTTTGTCTTTTTTTTTTTTTGGTACTGGGGATCGAACTAGGGACCTCATGCTTGCCAGGCAGGCAGTGGAACCACTGAGCTGAATCCCGGGCCCTTTTGTCATTCATTCATTCATTCATTCATTCATTGGGTACAGGGGACTGAACTTGGGACATTGCGCTTTCGAGGCAGGCGGCAAAACCACTGAGCTAAATCCCTGGCCCAAATTTTGTCATTTAAATAACATTAAAGACACTGCAGAGGGGCCGGGGATTTAGCTCAGTGGTTCTGCTGCCTGCCTCAAAGGCCAAGGACCTGAGTTCAATCCCCGTACCAAAAAAAAAAAAAAAAAAAAGACACTGCAGATACCGACACCAGCATCATGTCAGAAAGCACCATTTCTACCTGTGTCTGGACATTACTAATCTTTAGTGTACAGGTCAGAGAAAAAGCAAATTTTCATATTTGTATGTTTTTCAGTACAGTTGCATGTCTAGGTCCTTTTGGGTAATATACATCTGGTCAAATTACACTACTGGATATTATTTCCTCAAAGCAAATGTCTATTTACCAAAGAAATAAAATTGTAATCTAATGTCCTAGAGATTCTCTGAACCTCTTGTGCATACCAGCTGCATACTGCTATTATACATTTTAAAAAAATAACTTTAAGTTCTCACTTGGGAATGTCTTTAGTTAGGAATAAAAAGTCTTAGAAAGAAAGCTTAACATAGGATGTTAACATTGTACTAAGCACAAGATGCTTGTTTCTCTTCCCACAAAAGCCAAACAGAAAACAAAGTGTTACTAACATTTTCTATTTATTCATTAATAAAAAGTGCATAGTACAAGCCCTTTATCCCAATCGAAGTACTCAGTAAAAGTTTAACAATAAACCCTGGATGGCACAGACATGATTTGTTTGGCATGATTTTAACATTTAAAAACAGCAAATTTACATTTAATTCATCACATGACCACTCTGCTTTTCAACAAAGTAATCATCAGAAATGGTAACAAATACTATGATCTTTTTAGTTAAGAAATATAATAAGACTAACCCTATTATTGCAACAACAAGATTTAACCATTAACTGTAAACACTCTTCATTATTCTTTCTTCAGGTTGCTAGTTTGTGTCTTAAACTAAACTGGTCAAATGCCAGCACATAAGGTACCCAGTTTGAGTGACAGACTTTCTCTAGAGTGATGGACTTCCAAGGTTCCTTCAAAAATATAAGATATTGGTAATTCCATCAACACTTCACATCACACACCACGAAGACACTAAAAATAACCATGGTATTAGAGCTACTCACTAATCAGTTTAACAATAACCCACAACCTTCAGACCAACTAGTGCTATTCAACAATTACTCCTGAAAATCTCTGCTGTTTGAAATATGACCACCAGACCATTTGCTAGTGCTTTAAAAGATAAAAATCTTTTACTATAAACAGTTCTGATGTTCACCTTTTCCATATGGAAAGCAAAACAAAAACAAAACTACCATTATTTTAAATAAAACAACTTTAAATGGCCATAAAACAAACTTTTTTGGGGGGGGTACCAGGGATCAAACTTGGGTCCTTGCACTTCCGCAGCAGGTGGTGAAACCACTGGGCTAAATCCCCAGCCCCAAACTTTTGTTTGTTTGTTTGGTACTGGGGATCGAACTTGGGTCCTTGTGCTTGTGAGGCAGGCAGCAAAACCACTGAGCTAAATCCCCAGCCCCCAAACTTTTTTTTGAGGAGTGTTTTGAACCCAGGGCCTTGTGCATGCTAGCCAGGTGCTCCACCACTGAGCTATATCTCCAGCATTTGTGGAATGTTTCAAGAGCCCAAAATGATAAAAATGTAACCTTCATCTTTCTTTTACCCAGATAACTTGAAAAGGAATACAGTATAGCTATAGTTCAAGTGAATGTTTACAAGGTGAATAATGATTTAAGAATGTGCTCAAGGCCACATGGAAAGTTAAAAGAATTAAATAGAATATAAATTACTAGTTAGGTTAATAAGAACACTTTATGTGCACTAAACTGTCTTTTAAGCAATGCAGAAAAATTAAACAAGCAAAAACTCCAGGAGTAAATACTTCATTAAGAACTTTTGTTTAAAAAAAAAAAAACTGGGCTGGGGATTTAGCTCAGTGGTTCCAGCACCTGCCTTGAAAGCGCAAGGTCCCAAGTTCGATCCCCCGTACCAAAAAACAAACAAACAAAACCTTTTGTTGCCAATGTAATAGAAGGTCCATAAGAAGAAAAGGCTGACACATTTTTTCTTTTTTATTAGTATATTGTGATACACAGTAAATACATTTATTGTAGGGGAGTTGGTTTACTTTTCTCTCCCCTCCCAGTCCTGTCTTTCCCATCCCCAAATCCTCTCCTATTCTTTCATGAACCAACTTTTTGCTTCATTGACCCTTTTTTTGTTTGTTTGTTTTGGTACTGGGGATCAAACTCAGGACTTTGCTCTTGCCAGGTAGGCGGTGGAACCACTGACCTAAATCCCTGGCCCCTTCTGATCAGTTTTGACTTGAAGTCTGCTGTATCTGAAAGTAAGATGGCTACTCCTGCTTGTTTTGGGGCTCCAGCTGAATGGAGTTTCATTTTCCATTCTTTCACTTTTGGTCTATATATTGCTTTTGGATGAGGTGTGTCTCCTGTAGGTAATAATATGTGATTGCATTTTTTAAAAAATCTAACCTGCCAGTCTGTCTTTTGACTGGGGAGTTAAGAGACCACTGACATTGGGCATTATTATTCTAAGGTGTTCATTGAAACATGTCATTGCATTTTCTGGTGCTCTTTTTTTTTTTTTTCCTTTTGTTTAACTACTCTCCCAGGTAGATATATGCTTTCTCTCTTTCTTTTGGGTTCTTTGGTGCTGAAGGCCTCCCTGTCCATCTAAGATTCCCTTAAATATGTTTTGCAATGCTGGTTTAATGGTCATGTAGTCTTTACTTTTCCATCAATTCTGAAGGCTAATTTTACAGGATATAAAAGTTGAGTTGGACAATTCTTTTCTTTTAGGGTTTGAAAAACTTTGCTTCCAAGCTCTCCTGGCCTTTGAGGTTTGTGCTGAGAAATCTGCAGTTATTCTGATGTGCCTGCCTTTATAAGTTACTTGTTTTTCTCTAACAGCTTTTAGTATTCTCTCCTTTTGTTAAATTTCTGGAATTTTGATTATGATGTGTCACAAATAGGTTCTTTTCTGGTCATAGCTATTTGGGTTCTTTTTTTGGGGGGCGGTACCGGGAATCAAACTCCGGTCCATGAGCTTTCGAGGCAGGAGGGAGAACCACTGAGCT
Source organism: Heterocephalus glaber (assembly GCF_053883595.1). Classification (NCBI taxonomy): domain Eukaryota; kingdom Metazoa; phylum Chordata; class Mammalia; order Rodentia; family Bathyergidae; genus Heterocephalus; species Heterocephalus glaber. The sequence continues at coordinate 32,404,806 of NW_028258325.1, forward strand.
AAATCCCTGGCCCGCTATTTGGGTTCTAGAAGCCTCTTGCATTTTTTTTTTTTTTGAGACAGGGTCTCACTTTGTAGTTCAGGCTGGCCTTGAACTATGTAGCCCAGGCTGGCTTCAAATTTGCAGCAATCCTCCTGCCTCAGCCTCCCGCCAATTCTCAGTGATTTGTTAGCCCCAGATTCTGTAAACTGGGGTATAGCAGTATCTCTACCAGGGATTGGCTTCCAGAAGGTTAGAGAAGAGACTGTTTGGAAATATGGACAAAATGTCAAAATCCAAGGGGTGAGGGCAGTAAAAGGACTGCTGGAGGGATTTAGCTCCATGGTATGTCATTCCAGCCATTTCTGCTTAAACACTTTACCAGCTAGACAGCTGGGAAGGCTAACAGTAGGCCACAGCGAGAGGGGAAATCTTTACTCTGTGGTGTTCATTTAGCTGAGATTTAAATTACCTGCCCAAAACTACCCCTTCATTAGTAATACAGATTTGGTTGTATTATTTCAGGGAGCTGAATACAAAGCCAAGATAAAATGCACATGGAAGAATGCAAGCAGTCAGTAGTGGATTATGTAATGAAATAATGCCGTTACAATGCTTATGGCCTATAATGTAGTCATAATAAAGGGGGGAAATACCCTAAAAGTATCACACAACTGGATCAGAGGCTAACCAGTATAATGATATAGTTAAGTTTATTGAATTCACAGAAATAATTTCTCAGATCTACGCTGTACAATGAAATGCTAGATTGACCTATGGGGGAAATCCTTACATTGATAGGAAAATATCTTCTACCCGCCATAAATGAACTGTAATCATTTGCTAGGGAAAAATTCTAAAACCACATGGGTCATGCAGTCATTTAAAAATGTCATTTGTATTCACTTTTTTTCCAAACTGAGCATAACAATGAACCCTTTTCCTTTTTTTTTTTTTGGTACTGAGGATCGAACTTGGGTCCTTGTGCTTGCGGAGCAGGAGGGGAAACCACTGAGCTAAATCCCCGGCCCCTTTTTCCTTTTTTACACACTGCGAAATCTCACTTATATTAATGCTCTTTTCCCACCCTAATCCACCCCTTTAACAAACAGGAATGAGGTTAAGGGGTAAGAAAACGATTCTTTTTTTTTTTTGGTACCGGAGATCAAATTCGGGTCCTTGTGCTTGCGAGGCAGGTGGCGAAACCACTGAGCTTAATCTCGGCCCTCTGGAAAACGTTTCTTTATTGTTTCTTATTTTCCTCATTTTCCCTTGGAATAAACCAAGATGTCATTTAAAAATTTTTAAAGTCATAAGGATAACAAAAGACTCGAATTTTTTCTTCAAATAAAAGAGGAAATATGTAAATAGGCATTCAAATGTCAGTAACCAAACAGGCCCCAATCCAGATGTAAGATAGTTTCATTTTAATAGGGAAATGTTAGAAAAGAAGCTTCCTGAGAGGCACTCATTTACAAATAAATTATAGCTTAAATTATTACTGAACAGATTCTACCTGGCAAAGGCAGAAAGGATGAACTTTTCCCCTTTTCCCCTTTCTTGTAAGGCTAGTGTACAGTGACTTGCAAATGTTACATAATGGCCTATTAATCATCTACTATACTGATAACCATATTTGTTTAAAGTATTAACACTAGACATTTTTAAGGGGAAAAAAAAATCGGTAAACAACCATTTCACTTTTCTCCTCTTACTATAGCCATATAAACCAACTGTAACAAGTGATACAGATTTCACCTATAATTTCTATAATATTCTAAGAGCCACCACAGTCCAGAACTAGAGAAAACTGCTGCCCACAAATAAACTAGAAGGTAAATGTAAGTACAACTGTGGTTCTCATTTTCTTTCATACAGACCCAGATAACCCCAAATAACTTTATAAATACCTTATGAAAAAATTTTTTTAATCTATCAAAACTATTTAAAATATTAAAATTCAGAAATCTCAAATTTCTTTCAATCAGGCCAGAAATCACCACAAAATTAATGATCACAGTTACAAACAGAATGAGTGGAATGTTTAAGTTTAGGACAACCAAAAAAGCCCCATGTATATATAATTTTTAATATAATCATTTACTGAAACATAGGAATGGTGATAACACAGGAAGCAAAAATAAGTTTACAAGTGAAATTTCTAGAAGCTCATGGAAATGATACCATCCCAAGTTGCAGACGCAAAAGGAAAACTCTTCTAGTGGGTTAAGATCACTCCGGTCATCTTTGTTCATTTGGTCGTGCAAGGTGTTAGCTATTTTCACTTCCCCTGTCACAAAGTTAGTCCACAGGAGGAGCTGATGGATCCTGTCCCTGGCATTAAAAAGAAATAAATGTGACTGTAATCAATATTTGCTGCAAGCATGCACAAATAAAAATAAAAAATTTTTAAAAAAGAAAATAAATTCTTTAAGTGATTTCTTCAATCACAATACAACCAATCTAACACATAGAATAAGGACTGAGTAGCAATGCTCCAATCCTTCAACCCAAACTGTGTGTTTATTTTGGACTTTTCATATGTTTTTACACATGGAAACACTGGGTTAGCACTGATTCTGCAATTTGTCTCACACTTCCCTGAGGGATTTGGGAAAGGGACATTGAGAAGCAGCAAGGTGATTTTCTTCCAGCTTCAGGAGTCACCTTCCCCCGGCTGAAATGATTGGCTGAGCATTCATTTCGAAGCCAGGTCCTTTTGTTTCTCACAGAATGTCCATGAGGATGTGTGGCTGCAGCTGCTTCTGGGAGGCATTCTACAACTGTGAGGGACGACCACATGGCAATGAAACTGGTAGTAAGAAGAGAGAAACCTAGTCTCTAATGACACTGTCAAACTCTAAACTGAAGCTGGGAGTGGTGGTGCACTCCTGTAATCCCAGTACTTGGGAGGCTGAGACAGGAGGATCACAGTGAGTTCAAGGCCAGCCTGGACCACTTATCGAGAGCTGTCTCAAAAACAAAAAAGAGGGCTGGGGATTTAGCTCAGTGTTTCCACCGCCTGCCTCCCAAGAGCAAGGTCCCAAGTTTGATCCCTGGTACCAAAAAACAACAACAAACAAACAATAAAAACCAAAACAAAGGGCCGGGGATTTAACTCAAGTGGTTGATTTAACTCAGTGGTTCCGAGCCTGCCTTGCAAGTGCAAGGACCCAAGTTCAATCCCCGGTACCAAAAATAAAAATAAATAAATAAATAAAATAAAATGTGTAAACTTATACAGCCACTTACATAAATCATTTTAAATTGGTTTTCATTACTTACAATAGAAAGCATCTGAATTGAAAGATCAGGTCTTTGGGATCTTCAGGAAGATTTAATTTACTTACACTGACATGCTCTGTAAGGGCTCAGTTAAGGATGATCAATATTTCTACTTGGAATTAGACTCAGTGTTTTCTTTTTGTTTGTTTTTTTGGTACCAGGGATTGAACTCGGGTCCTTGCGCTTGCACAGCAGGCAGCAAAACCACTAAGCTAAATCCCCTGCCCTCAGTGTTTTTTCTTGCTTCGTCACAGGGCAAAGGGACTGACTACTATTCCTAGAACCTCTGCCTACAGTGAACCTTAATCTGGGGTGTGTCATTTTTAACTACTTCTAAGTCTGGTTATTAAATTAGAATTCTTAAACTCCAAGCATTGAAGAAGTTGCTCTTTGACATGAAAGTAATAAAGCTATGTACAGTGTACGAAGAAAGGGTAAGGAAGAAACTTTATCAAGACAGCTTGCAAGCTGTTTTATGAATTCTCTTCTCTTTCAAGGAAAACCAAAAGTAAATTTAAGATTTTACTATGTGCTAATAATGCCTTCTTTCATAACTGAAGTCACCGTGCAACATTATCGAAATAGCTCTATTTTTTTCTTCTTTCAGACAGGGTCTTCCTATGTAGTCCAGGTTGGCCTCAAACTGGTAGCAATCGTCTCTCCTCAGCCTCCCAAGTGCTGAGATTACAGGTGTGTGCCACCATGCCCAGACAGCATACCTTGTTTATACAGTATTGCAAGTTTTGCTGATTATACTGTACAGTACAGTACTGTAGTTTTAAATTTTGTTATACATTACAGTACTGCACATAAGAATTATACAAATAAAAGCAAAGTCATCAAGGTGGAGTTTCCTTTGACTATTTCTTTGTTCTGAATATTGTACATATTATATACTATTCCTCATTGAGCAACCAATTCATTCAATGACCTAGGTGCAGGAATGGAACTTGGTTGTTAAACGAGGAACATCTGTATATCAAATTAAAAAGCTTCTGCACAGCAAAAAAACAACCAACAGTGACAGACAGCCAAATAGGAAAAAAACTTTTGCGAGCTATTCCTCCGAGGACTAGTATCAAAAATATAAAGAACTAAAAAAAATAGAGCCCCCCCACCAAAAGACCCAATCAAAAAACTGGTAACTGGGTAAGTGGTAACTGGGTTGGGGATTTAGCTCAGTGGTGTTGCTGCCTGCTTCACAAGCTCAAGGTCCTGAGTTCGATCTCTTTACCAAAAAAAAAAAAAAAAAAAAAGTAGGTAACTGAAATGAACAGACACTTCTCAGAAGAAGTACAAATGACCCACAAATACCTGAAAAAATGTTTAACATTTCTGGCCATTAGAGAAATGCAAATTAAAACAACACTGATATCCCACTTTATTCCAGAAAGAATGGTCATCATCTATAACTCAAAAATAACAAATGTAAACTAGTACAACCACTATGGAAACCAGTATGGAGATTCCTCCAGAAAGTAAAACTCCAAATTCCATTTGACCCAACTGTTTCCCTTCTAGGTATCTTCCCGAAAGAGTTAAAGACATCCTATTATAGTGATATACACATATTCATGTTTATATCAGCACAATTCATAATAGCTAAATCTTGGAAGCAGCCTATATGTCCATCAACAGATGAGTGGAAAAAGTGGTATTTACACATAATGGAGTGTGTACTTCTCTGTCACAAAGAAGGATATACGGGCCAGGGATTTAACTCAGTTGGTTTTGCCGCCTGCTGCGCAAGCACAAGGACCCGAGTTCGATCCCCGGTACCAAAAAACAAAAACAAAAACAAAAAACAAAGAAGGATATACAGTAAATGAGTCATTTATAGGAATGTGGATGAGGCTTGAGACCATAATGTTAAATGAAATAACTCAGTCATATGAGCTTAAATGTCACATAAGAAACAGGGATACAGATCTTTTGCAAATGAAAATGAAACCAAGAGATGAAGGGAGGTTGGAAGGAGAGGAGGGAAAGGGGATGTGAAAAGAATTAAGGTGCTATGCACATGTAGCAACTCCCCATGAGGAATATAATCATTATTACTGCAAACATTTACTAATGCTCCCCGCCCCCCCATCCCTGTAAGAGGGATTGAACTCAGGACCTTGTGTTTGCCAGACAGGTGCAGCACCACTGAGCTACATCCCCGGCCCCATGCTTCTGCATTTTTTTAAATTTAAAAAAAAAATGGAAAATTAATCTTGTTATGGAAAAACAAGAGGAGTCTTTACATGCACGGGATTTAAAAGCTCAGCTGGAAAGGGTGAGATACTGAACTGAAGCTCAGCAGAAGGTACGGGGGTGCAGTGGAAGTGTGAGCAGCAAGGGCCCAGCTGTGAGCTGGCTAGGGGGGCTGGTGGAGGATGGAGTTTCCAGTTGTGCTACCAGTGTGATCTTTGTTTGTTTTTTTTTTTTTTTTGGTACAGGGGATCGAACTCAGGACCTTGTGCTTGCGAGGCAGGCACCGGAACCACTGAGCTAAATCCCTGGCCCGACAAGTGTGATCTTTGATGGAATTCACTTTTAAATTATTGGACTACTCGTCTGTGCTGTTCTTTATGGTTGACTGCAAGGTTTACCAGGACTACATAGGAAGAACTCAATGCATGAATTAAACCTTCTTTTTGCCAATTTAGATACTGTATTTCAGTCAAAATAAGCTCTTTCTCCTCCCCAGCCCACAGACACGCACCCACTCCACCAACACTTATAACCCACAGCACTTACATTATGAGGACTGCTTGGCTTTCCTGGAGAGTTGGATCCTCTTAGATTGGGAGGTCTCAGTAGGAACAAGATCATTGCAATAACCATCCAGGCCATCAAAATCATAGTAATACTGATGCCATTGTCACTGGAGGGTCCTGGTACTAAAAGACAAACAAAAAATGTACCTGTAAGCAAAACTGTAGCCTGATTATAATACTGCTAGAGAAATGTAAAAAATTCCAATGTTTAAGTGTCAGCTTCAAATATTATATCAGTATTAAAAAATGATTAACATGAGCTGGGGATTTAGGTCAGTGATTCTGGTGCCTGCCTTGCAAGTGCAAGGTCCCAGAGTTCAATCCCCAGTACCAAAAAAAAAAAAAGATTAACAATTTAGAGAATACAACTGTGGACAGTACATCTTTAATTTCCTCTTAAGTGAAAAAGAAATTTTTTTTTAAAAAGACAGGATCTCAATAAGTAACCAGACTGGCATCGAACTCTCAATCCTCCTGCTCAGCCTTCTGGCTTCTGGGATTATAGGCGTGTGCCAGCATGCCCAGTAAGAAAATCTACATGGTAAATGATGTTAAATAGGCATAAAAATTATAATAAATAAAAAATTTAAATAGTGTAATAGTTTACAACCCAGGGTCAAGCTAAACACTGAGCTGGCCCAAGAGCAGACTAGAGAGGAATACTGCTAACCCCAGTCAAGGGGCAGCCAGCGCAGTACCCGGAGTCACCAAATTATCGATAATGCTTGTCAATAATGCATCAATAGCCTACTTTCCTTGTAACCATTCTTTCCTTGTTCACTCATTATACTAACCTTACCCATCTTCATAACTACAATCAGTTTTTTCCATCTAGGCTTTGTACAGGTGGAACCATTATGTTCTTCCCTATATATTCAACAACCCCTTCCCCACTGGAATCATCCCATACTCTTATTTATTTGGGGGTTTTCTTGACTTACAATGTAGCCCAGGCTGGCCTCAACTTCTGGTAATCCTCCTGCCTTAGCTTCACAAGTGCTGGGATTATAGCTGTGTGCCAGCACACCTGTCTTTTTTTTCTTTCCTATTTTAGTACTGAGGATTGAATGCAGGGAGACTGAGCTACATACATCCCTCCACCCCGCCACCAATTTTTTTTTTTTTTGAGAGAGTCTTATTAAATAGCCCAGAGGGACTTTGAACTTTTAATTCTCCTGAGTAGCTGGCATTACCAAGCACCACACCGAGCATCATGCCTAACTTTAAACTCTGCCTCACCAAACTCTTCTGAACTTTAGTTTCAAACATTCAACTATTTAGCTATATCAACAGTTCTCTATTATTTTTTTCTTTATATTAACAGTTCTTAATTTGGAGAATGCATTAGAGTCATTTGGCAGCTTCTTTAAAATACAGAAATCAGGGCCGGGGATTTAGCTCAGTGGTTCTGCCACCTGCTGTGCAAGCGCAAGGACCCGAGTTTGATCCCCGGTACCAAAAAATAAAATAAAATAATAATAAAAAATAAAATGCAGAAATCCCACCTTTGCCTCACATTATTCCACACTAAAATCTTGAGCATTTCCATGCCCATCTCCTACCTCTACAAACTGGGTCTCCAGCATCATCTAGCTGCCCAGGCCAGAAGCCTAACAGAACACCTTTTGTTCTCTCTCCACAGCCCTCCATTTTGATCCATCCTGAGGTTTCTGTCAATTCTGTCTCCTGTCTCTCAAATCTGCCCACAGGTAGCTAGCCTTCCCAGACTTGCTGAAACTCCTATGGTCTCTTATCTGATCTACTACAGTGGCCTCTGATCCCATCACTTCATATTCTTGCCTCCTTAGTCCTCTGCACTACTGCCAGAGTTGTTTGTTTTGTTTTTCTTGAGACAGAGTCTCACTATGTAGTTCCAGGTGGTCTTGAATTCACTATGTAGCCCAGGCTGGCCTCCAACTTGCAGTGATCCTCCTGCCTCAGCCTCTGAATATGTACTGGGATTAGGGGGATGCATCACCACACCTGACTCAGTTTTGTTTTTTAGTTTTTGTTTCGTTGGGTTTTTTTTTTTTTAAGCAAAACATTTATTGGTACATTTTAGATATACATGAGGATCACATTCATCATAGGGAATTTGTACCTGTACATGATATATCTTGCTTCTTTTTCCTCATTCCCCTCCCTCCCTTCCACCCCTAACTGCAGGCTTCTGTGCCAACTTCCAGCCCCTTATGACAAGACCCACTGCCCCAAGTCTTATAATGGGGAAACCTGCCAGACCAGGTTGGGAAACCACTTGCTACTCAAACTTCCTGACAAGCAAACACAAACACCCAAAGCACCTATTTTAAAGTCAGTAGAGACAGGTGAATGGGCCTTTAAGAAATCTGGCCATTGTGTTTGTACTGGGAAGACCTTTTGGCACTTACAAGCATCACAATCACATGGGGGATATAAAATCTGCTCCCTCATTTGGAACTCCCTGTGAATTATGAGTTATATGACTTAAATACAAATACTCTATGGCCTGGGACGATATCAAATCATATAAATGTAGAGGGACTTTGTTTTGCATTATGTAAGGATTAAATTTTTGGTTACAAGCAAATATGAGGAGAGCTGATGGTCACAGATATTATACTGAAGCTATTAGCTGGACACCAGAAAGATAGAAGAGCAGTAAAGAGAGGCTCTAAGAGCTGCAGGGCCTGAGGATCCTCACTGCAAGCTTCCACAGGTTTCCAGCAGGAAAAGCAGAAATAGCAGTGGTGAAAGTGGACACGTGCACCAAGGGTCTAATCCTGTCGATTCTGGTCATACATATAATCGTGTCATCCTCAGGTCAGCTATCAGTTTTCAACACGATTTATTTTAAACCTCACGTTAACCATAGAGCTGATCTCCATACAACTCTTCATCTGAAATGCAGTCTTTAAAAAAAAAACAACTTTCTGTTTTTAAATTCTTTGTATTTCTTTACTTTGTTTTTGCAGTGTTGGGGACAGGACTTTGTGCATGCTAGAAAAGCACTTTATCAACTGAGCTATACCTGCACACCAAAATGCAGCCTAGTGGAAGAGGGAGCAGGCTTGTTCTATACACTTCCAGTGAGCAACTATGGGCAGGAACCACAACCAAAGTGGGATTTTGCTCAGTATGAGGAATTATGCAATGACAATGACTAGATCTGCTAACAGTGGAAGTGCTGCCACAGGAAAGAACAAACTCCACAGTCACTTAAATCATCACTACACGTGCACACACTAGCAGGGACAAAGGGTACAAGTGCAAAAGGACCCTGGCCTTCAACAAGCTCCAAGTCTGAAAGGCAGCAATCACAAGTGACTGCTCCATCTGAGCCAAGTCTCAAAGATGATCAGGCATTGGTGAGCGAGAGCTTGGTGGCAAAGGTGATGGGGAAGGAGGAGCAAAGGCTGAGGCCTGCTGCACACTGGGAATGTCATGAGCACATGGGACAGATGTGACAAGTGGTGGAGGTGCCAGACTATGAAAGCTCTTAAATGTCAGGTTAAGTCAAAAATGCCTAGGCTGGGTGTGGGGGCACTCATCTGTAATCCCAGCACTCAGGAGGCTGAGGCAGGGGGACGGCCACAAGTCCGAGGCCAGCCTGGGCTATATAGTGAGTTCAAGGCCAGCTGGAACTACATAATGATACCCTGTTTAAAAAAAAAAAATCTAAATAAATTACAAGAAAGGGGAGGAGAAAGAAAGAAAAAGAGGGAAAGAATGAAAGAAAGAAAGAAAAAGGAAAGAAAAGGAAGGAAAGAAGGAAGGAAGGAAGGAAGAAAGAAAGAAAGAAAGAAAGGAGAGAGAAAGAGAAAGGAAGAAAGAAAGAAAGAAAGAAAGAAAGAAAGAAAGAAAGAAAGAAAGAAAGAAAGAAAGAAAGAAAGAAAGGAGAGAGAAAGAGAAAGGCAGCCCGGCCAGGGATTTAGCTCAGTGGTGCCATCGCCTGCCTTGCAAACACAAGGTCCCGAGTTCAATCCCTGGTACCAAAAGAAAAAAAAAGAAAGAAAGAAAAGAAAAGATAAGAAAAGAAGGGCTGGGAATGCAGCTCACTGGTAGAGCAGGTGGTCCTCTGTTCAAACCCCAACATCACCAAAAACAAACAAAAGCAGGCCCCCAAAACGAAAAGAAAATTAAGTTTGAATATCATTAACAACTCTTCCAACTTTAAGATTTTATGAAAAGAGCCAGGCATGATGGTACACTCCTGTAAATCCCAGCACTATGAGAGGCTGAGGCAGGATGATCACAAGTTCAAGCTCAGCCTGGATAATTTACCAATTCAGCTAGACCCTGACTCAAAATAATTTAAAAAACAAAACAAAAGAAGATTCCGTGAAAAGGAGGGGGTGTAGCTCAGTGGTGGAGTGCTCACTTAGCATGTACAAGGGCCTAGGTTTAATCCCTAGAAAAAAAATTTTTTTCTATGAAACTCTAAAGATGTATTTTATGTTCATACCACTACAGATATTCTTTTGTTTTCTTTCTTTCTTTTTTAACATTCATTGAATATTAGTGGTCCATATGGACCAATAATGAGTGTAGTCTTAAAATTTTAATTGAATGTTTCATTAACATATAATACTTGTAGGTATTACTGAGGTTCAGTGTGTTATTTCAACATATACATACAGTATATACTGGTCACATCAGGATAAAAATATGGAACACTTCACAAGTTGCATGTCATCCTCACGCAGGGGCCTTGCTAATCTTCTCTCTATCGTTCCAATTTTAGTATATGTGCTGCCGTAGAGAGCACTGTTGTTGTTTTCTTGAGACAGGGTCTTGCATGTAGTGGAGGTTGTCCTCCATCTCCCATGATTCTGTCTCGGCCTCTCAGAGTGCTGGGAGAACAGGCCTGTGCCACCATGGCCAGCTCACCACAGAGATTCACATAGTGAAAGTTTATGTACTGCTTATCAAAAGACCCAAATTAATACTGATCTCCTATTTGTTTCAATATTTACATTGTTTAAAAAGATTAAAATTGTTATTAGAGGGGCCAGGGGTTTAGCTCAGTGGTTCCGGTGCCTGCTTTGCAAGTGCAAGGTCCCGAGTTCAATCCCCGGTACAAAAAAAACCCCAAAAACTGTCATTAGAACTTCTAAGCTTATTAAGAACTTTAATTATAGGTTAAGCTAGTTTTCTGGTTATTGCAAATAATGTTGCAATGAACAGTAAAAAGCCTATTGGAGGGGACAGAGAACTATGTGCTTAGATGTTAAGTTTTCTGTGGTTCTGGGATAGTGTGGTGCTAGGCACAAACTCCACCACTGAGCCCCACGCCCAGCCCCTGAACTATGCCTTTGAAAGGTGTTCTGTGAAAGGCACAGAAATGTTCTTCAGATTGGTGCTTCCCAGAAAGACAAAATATGGTAACACGAAAATGTGGTAACTACTGCAAGGTATAAGAGATGCAGCAAGGAGATGTTAACAGATGTAAGGTTTGGACCCATGATTTGGAAACTACCAATAGAAATAGGGAGACAGGGAAACTGTGCCTTGGTGCTAGAGCTGTAGAAGATAATTAGAAAGAATACCACCCAACTCCAGCTATTTTTGCTTTCAAGGAGCTTACAATGGAGCTGGCATAGGATAAGTAAGTGAATATATGTGCTCAAGTCAGGTCCTAAACAGAGAAAAACAAAGAAAGGGGTGAAGAATGGGAAAGAACACATTTTAGACACAGGGCTAAGGGTTCCAGCTGAGAAGGTGACTCTGGGGCAAACATGTAAAGAAGTGAGCTGTGGGTATCAGACAGAACATTCCAGACAGGGAGGCCAAGAGCTCCTGATCCGGGGAGTCTGTGGGAGCTTATGATGGCCAACATGTTGGAGTGGAGTGAATGGGGTTCCGTTGTGGGCTCGGTTTGGGATACAAAAAACAGATTAAACCAGAAGAGTAACTTGAGCTAGATCACGTAAGCCTTATAGGTCATAATAAAAGTTTTGTCTCTATTATGCATTGAATAGAAAACCCTTGAAGCATTTTCGCAGAAAAGAGTAACTCTCACTTTGACCGCTGTGTTTTGAGAGAGAAGGAACAGGTAGACATTTAAGAACCTACTGTGTAACCTAGAGGAGACGGCCATGGCATAGAATAGGGAGAAGGCAGTGGGTGGTGAAAAGTGGCGGAATTTGATTTTTTTTTTTGGTACAGGGGATCGAACTTAGGACCTTGTGCTTGCAAGGCAAGCACAGTGCCACTGTGCTAAATCCCCAGCCGCCTGATGTATTTTGATGGTAGTACTTGCTAACAGATGGCTACCAAGTCCAAGGAAGAAAAGACTCAAAGATACTTCTGCAGGGCGGGGGATTTAGCTCAATGGTTTCTCCGCCTGCTGCACAAGCGCAAGGAACCGAGTTCGAGCCCCGGTACCAAAAAAAAAAAAGATGCTTCTGCAAAGGAAGAGCTACCTTACCTGCTAGGCAAAAGACTGCAAGACTGCAAGTTGGGTGGATGCTATGAAAAGCTCAGTTCTGCAGATGCTGAGTCTGAGAAACTGGGGGACAACCCCATCTGCACCCAGGAGGCAGTCTGAGGTGGGAGGGTCCAGGGCTGTGCCCTGGAGGGGCTGGGGAGGTCAGGAGGAGGTAGGGCTGACCTCAGCGGGAGAGTGCCTGCCCAGCAGTGGAAGGCCCCGAGTTTGAAAAAAGGGTCAGAAGGACAGAAAAGCACCAGGAAGAAGACAGTAGCTGCAAAGCCCCAACTAGAGGAAAAATAAAGGACAGATAAAATTTGGGAAGAATTGTTAAGACTAAGTTATTAAATGCTGAGACTAAATTCTCAGACTAACATTATCTAGAAGCAACACAAGGCAGAAAATTAGGTCTGGGGATATAGCTCAGTGGCTCAGAGCCTTCCTAGCAAATGTGAGGCCCTGAATTGGATTTCCAGTACAAAAAAAAAAAAAAAAAAAACAAGGCAGAAAATTGTGTGCTAAGCATTAGAAACATCAAAAGTAGAGATTTAATGAAAGGAATAATCAACATATCAGAGGGATAACTATTGGGTGCCATTAGCAATCACCCAAACAAAATAAAACTACAATCTTAAAAACCCAAACCATATTTAATGACCAATGCTAAAGCCTATATAGATTCTATAAGTAAGAACACACGAATGTCTCCAACATGTACCCTTTGGTCTCTGTTTTAATACTTTTAAATCTATCTAGCAGTTGGTTCTATGAACAAATGACATTTCTCATATCACAATAAACACTGTTCTACAACAATGAAACATACACACAAAAAGGTATAGGAATTATAAATAAAAGGCAGAAAAGAACAAAAACCAATTTTTTAAAAAGTCAGGACAGCAGGGGATTTAGTTCAGTGGTTCCGCTGCCTGCCTCGCAAGCGCAACGTCCTTGATTTCGATCCCCGGTACCAAAAAAAATTAAAAAAATAAAACGTCAGGACAGGAGAATAGCTCAAGGCTTATTTCAATTATTATGAAGCCTGAAATTCTCATAACTCTAAAACACATGTCATTTAATTTTTAAAAATATTCGTTCTGGTTGAAAGGATTTTCACCAAATGCTACAGGAATGTTAAGGGGTAAAATAACTTGTCAGTATGGCTAACTGAATAGTCGAGCTCCAGAGCCGAGCTTTTCTATTTAAAGTAAGGAAGTGACATTTTACCCACAAGAGTAAGAGGGTATTTGATTTCTAGGTGGGGCTGCCTCAAGTCACAAATACAACACGTGTAATAAACACTTGTGTAAGGGACTCAGTAAGATTTTCAACTAGAAAAGCAGGTTTGAACTTTACCCGCGGAGGCAGATATTCGAGTTGCCCTCTACCCTGATGAATGCTGCTGGAGAAACAACAGGGAGAAATGCGGAGGGGGGTAGAACTACCAGCCATCGCTCTAACACAGGAATGCGTTCCCCTGCTTCCATGGGCTCCTTACCGCTGTCCTTCCCACACAGGATGTTACTCCCAGTGGTGGACTATACATTTGGACAAACTTCTACGTTAGGCTAGGCACTGTACTAACTCGCTCCTAGTTCTTTAAGTTGTATTCACAGGACACTCGGTTCAGAAAGTAATAAAAATAACAATGTAGTAACAAGCCTCTTCACAATGCTTCCTTACTGTATCTTGTTTTAGTTTAAATCCATAATAAAAGAGCACTCAGCCTTAGAGATGTTAAATATAAGCAACTAGCCTATTTATAAACATAATTTGGGACTAGTACTGTGTTCTCTTTCACAAGTAGTCTGCTCTCACACTGTAGAATGTACTTTTTCCTTTTAGTTAGACCAAATTCACACTGCGAAGTATTTTTCTTTTCCTACCTTCAATAAACATAAAACTTCACCATAAACGAACAAACAAACAATTTAGGACTGGGGGTGTACTCAATGCTACAGTTCTTGCCTAGCAAGTACTTAGCCCAAGCACCACAAAAATAATCTTTTTTATTTATTTTTTTTCCATTAGTTTATTGGTACATTTTAGGTATATAATACAGCTTTTTATTTTTTTTTTTTTTTTTTTTTTTGGTACTGGGGATCAAACTCGGGTCCTTGCACTTGCGCAGCAGGAGGCAAAACCACTGAGCTAAATCCCCAGCCCCAGCTTTTTACTTTTTTAAAATTTATATATATATATTTGTAAGGCAGGCGGTGAAACCACTGAGCTAAATCTCCAGCCCTATTTATATATTAATTGGTACATTTTAAAGTGTCCATACCTTTTTTTTTTGGTACCGGGTATCGAACTCGAGTCCCTGCTATTGCGAGGCAGGTGGCAGAACCACTGAGCTAAATCCCCGGCCCAATTTTTTTTATGTTTTTTTTTGGGGGGGGGTACCAGGGATTGAACTAGGGTCCTTGCACCTGCACAGCAGGCATCGAAACCACTGAGCTAAATCCCCGACCCCTTAATTGGTACATTTTAGGTATACAATACATTTACATTGATCATTGGGTGCTTGTACCTGTACATGATGTATCTTTAGTTCTTATTTTTCTCCATTACCTATAGGCCCTTTACCCCCTCCACCCTTCCCTATTTACATAGACTTTGTTTCCTTTTTTTTTCTTTCTCATAATTTTTCCTTTCCCTTCTTCCCTTTCCCCTTCCCCTCCCGCCACCTCTGCCCCTTTGGAGCTTTTCCTATTTCAAATTATCAATTATTCGTTTTAATCATTTTCATCCTTATTTACACTATCAGTTTCTCACACTAGAGAAACTATTCGGTATTTACACATGTGTGTCCTATTTATTTCACTTAAGAGTATGGCCTCAATATGCATCCATTTAGCTATAAATAACTCTAGTCCAGCTTTTTTATTTTTAATAAAAAGGTAAATGTAATACAGCAATGTGTCGTAAGTCTTTAAATAGTATGTAGGAAACCTCAAAATATGTCATTCCAAAGTACACTTTTTGTGTGTGTGCACCACCGAGGAGGTGAGTGCTCTACCACTGCTACACACCGTCACTTTTTAACTGTTTTGAGACAGGGTCTTACTAAGTTGTCCAGTGGGCCCCAAACTTGTGATCCTCTTGCCTTAGCCTCCCAAGTTGCTGGGATAATACCCATGTGCCACGGCATTCAGCTCAAAATACGTCATTTTGACAAAAAAAAAAAACAACATTATTTTTTTGTTTGTTTTTTGGTACCGGGGATTGAACTCAGGACCTTGCACCTGAAAGGCAGGCCTGGTGCCACTGAGCTAAATCCCTAGCCCAAAAATAATTATTTTTGAGCTGAAGGCAATTATGAAAAATCAAATGAAGCAAAAGCTCATCCTGTATGGGCTGGGGATTTAGCTCAGTGGTTTCACCGCCTGCTGCGCAAGTGCAAGGACCCGAGTTAGATCCTCACTTTTCTGCCTAAAGGCAGGATATAAGTGCTTTACCAGAAGCAGTTCTATACACTGTTCAGCGCAGAGTGTGCCAGGGGAATCTGAAAGCAAACCTCACCCTTTTCCACACTCCCCTACCCTTGGAAACCTACAGTCTCTTTTCCTTTAAGTCCTGTCAGTGCCCCCACTTTTACTGCTCTTGATTGCAGAGGCTGAGGAGGACAGGTCTGAGGGGCTGCTTTTGAGTTACTTGACAGGATGGTGCAATCTTGCACAATTAGATTTAATTTTTAATTTTTTAAAGATTATTTTTTGCAGTTCTGGGTATAGAACTTAGGACCTCGTGCACGGTAGGCACGATGTGCACCGCACACATTAATGAATTTGTCTGTTTTCCCCTCGTTGATTTGTTTTCTGTTATAGATGTCGTAGCTAAGAATATGAGGATTGAGGAAAAAATTATTTTTCCTTCCTGTCATGTACATACAAAGATTTGTTCAGGTAGTGTTTATAATAGCAAAAAAGATCTCAGCAACCTAAGATTCGAACAAAATGGAATCATTAAACACTGGTACATCCCTGCAGTGAATTATTATTGTTTAGTCAACAAATTTTTTGGTTTTTGGTGGTGCTGGGGATAGAAGAGAGGGCCTTGTACATGTTAGGCAAGTGCTCTCTCACTGAGTTACACCCCTAGTTCAATAAATATTTTTAAAATATATAAATCTATTTATAATACAGTTGCGAAAAACCTAGAGTCATTGCATTTCTGTGAGTATATATGAAACCTAATTGTGGGCTGGGGTGTAGCTCAGTGGTAGAGCACTTCCCTAGCATGCATGAGGCCCTAAATAAATCTAAAAAAACCCCTTAAAAATAAAGCTAATTGTGCCAGACTGCACCATGCACCATCCTGTCAGTGTCATACTTTCCTTTTCTTTCTTTTTTTTTTTTGGAAACAGGGTCTTGCTCTGCAGTTCAGTAGTTCAGGCTGGCCTGGAACTATGTAGGTCAGACTGGTGATTCTTCTGCTCAGCCTCAGCCGAAGTACTGGGATTTTGGGCATGTATCACCATGCCCAGCTCTTGTATTTCCCTTCTCACAATCTTATGGAACAAGATTGGCTTAATGCTAATTTATTAGTTCCCTCAAGGTACCCTTCAAGCTATTTCTCAGTATCATTAAAATGCATTGTGTCCTCAGCGGTGCTGCCACCTGCCTCACAAGCTCAAGGTCCTGTGTTTGATCCCCGGTACTCCAAAAATAAATAAATAAAAATAAATAAATAAAATGCATGTGTCACATAATGAGACCAAGTCTCAACTATATTTACCACACAGGATTCACCATCCTCTTCCGATTCAAACTTGACCTTCACCTCAGCCCATAAGGAGGAGAAACCTCCTGCCCACCATACCGGGAATGCTAATGTACAGCCAAGAGAATGAACTCCACAGCCCCCAAAGCCTCCAAACCTAGGACAGAATGGCCCCTCCCCTCCCTTAGATGTTCCAAGCCCACCAGTGGACACAGACAGAGCCGGGGAAGGGGAAGGACTTGTGCCAGCTGTTCTAGTTAATCCATCAGAAGTGCCCTGCTACAAATGTATTTGCCAAGAAAAGGTCTGGGAGGGTATACACAAGGTAGTCAACAGTGATTATCCTGTAGCATTCTGCAAGTTTTTACTTTCTTATCTGAGATTTTACAATTTTCTTCAATGACATGGCTTGTTTCTGAAGCAGGTAAAAACAAATTTTAATTGGGCCGGGGATTTAGCTCAGTGGTTCTGCTGCCTGCCTTGCAAGCGCAAGGTCCAGAGTTCAATCCCTGGTACCAAAAAAGAAAAAAATTTTAAAAACCCAAATTTTAATTAAAAAATGAAATCTTGGGCCAGGGATTTAGCTCAGTGATTTTATCGCCTGCTGCACAAGTGCAAGGAGCCAAGTTCCATCCCAGGTACCAAAAAAAAAAAGAAAACTTCAAGTAGCACATACATTACTGAGAGCCATCTCATTAAAGAGCAAACACTCAGCCTCTAATTCTGCCCCCAAGGCCAACCCCTCTGGCTGTCCTGCTGGTACTCACGTTCCTGAAGACATTCTGTGTCCGTGCAGTAGGACTGTGACTGCCGCAACTGCAGTGAAGAAGAAAGGAAAGTGAGCTATCAGACTTAAACAAAAGTAGACAATAATTAATTATTAGAAAGATAGTGGGGCATGGTGGTATACTTCAGTGGTGGTATGCAGAAGGCTCTAGATTAGATCCCAGCACAGGAAGGAGGATGGAAGAAAAGGAAGGGAAGGAGGAATTTCTTTTTCTTAGACGGGATCAAACCCAGGGGTGCTCTACCACTGAGCTACATCACTACATCCTCACTTTCCTCTTTTAATTATGATTTTTTATTTTATTTTATTTTTTGGTACTGGGGATCGAACTTGGGTCCTTGCACTTGCGAGTCAAGCGGCAAAACCACTGAGCTAAATCCTCCGCCCTAATTATGATTTTTAAATTTTCAGGCAGGGTCTCATTCACCAAGCTGCCCAGCCAGTACTCAAACTTGTGATCCTCCTGCCTCAGCCTCCCTAAATCCTTGGATTATAGTTGTGCACTCCTGTGCCCAGTTTTTTTGTTGTTGTTGTCGTTGTTTTTTTAGACAGGGTCTTGCTCTGTAGTTCAAGCTGGCCTTGAACTCACTATGCAGGCTGGCCTCAAACCCACAGCAATCCTCCTGGATTGCTGGGAGTACAGGTGTGCACGACCATGCCTGGCTTGTGTTTTTTTAATGAATGCTATCATAGCATGTATCAGACTTCAAAATCAGACATAAATACAGAATATGTTGAGGAGCTACTCAGTTGTGGGGGACTTTTTTTCTTATTCAAAACAATTCCAAATATACTGTGATCTGGCCCTTTTAATCAAAGAGTAAAAGAAGGTAAAACTATGACAGATATGCCTGTTGCCGTAGGTAATCAGCTTCCCAAAGGAAAAGTACTAAACTACACAGGAGAAATACTAAAAGAGGAGTAAGCCTTTGTTCATCAGAGTACTTTTTCTCACTGAAAATTAAAATAGAGAAGAAGGCACACTGTTTTTGGCAGAAAACAGCACTTTGAAAGGGAAACACAAAGAAGCAATGGTTGGATAACAAAAGTGGTTACTCGGAAGGTGGGACGCAGCAGTAGGGAAGGGTGACAGAGAGCTGCAGTTTTCAATGTGCCTTCATGAAAATTTAATTTTGGAATCATGAGTCTGTCAAATTTTTTTTAAGTTCATGAACTGATGGTCTGTTATTGATAGATGGATTTTTTTTTTTAGTTGGGAATTATGAGACTGTCAATTTGAAAAAAAAATTAAAAAGAAAAAAATCCAGCTACATAAGGGGGCACAAGCCTGTAATCTCAGCTCCTTGGGAGCTGAAACAGGAGGATCACAGTTTGAGGCAAGCCTGGGCAATTTACTGAAACCTTGTCTCAAAATAAAATTTAAGAAACAGCTGGATGTAGCTCATTGATAATGCACTTGCCTAACATGTGCAACGCCCTGGGTCTGAGGCCAGCTTGGACTATATAAAGCTCAAGGCTGTCCTGGACCCACAAAGAGATCCTATCTCAAATAAACAAAACAGAGGCCTGGGATTTAGCTCAGTGGTTCTGCCACCTGCCCTGCATGTGCAAGGACCCAGGTTCAATGGCTGATACCAAAAAAAAAAGAGCAAATAAATCAAATAAAGCAGCCAGGGGTGGCAGTGCATGTCTGCAATCTCAGGACTCTGGGAGACTGAGGCAGGAAGATCACAAGTTCAAGCCCATCCTGGGCAACTTTATGGCTTAGTGAGACCCTGTCTCTAAATAAAAAGGACTGGGGATACAGCTCAGTGAGAAGACCCTGGGTTCAATCCCCAGAACTGCAAGACGGAAGACGAGAAGGAGGAAGGAGGAAGGAGGAAGAAGAGGAAGAAAAGGAAGAAAAAGACTGAAGCAGGAAAATGCCTTGAGTTGAAGTACTACACTTTTTTTGTTGTTGTTCTTTGAGACAGGATCTTGCTATGTACTTCCTGCTGGCCTCGAACTATGTAGCCCAGGTGGGCCTTGAACTCATGACGATCCTTCCGCCTCAGCCTCCGGAGTGCTGGGATTACACACATGTGCCACTGTGTCAGGGCTCAGCCTCAACTATTATATAGTGAGACCTTATTTCAAAAATAAAAAATAAGTAATAAATACATAAATAAATAACAAAAATAAGTACACATATATATGTATATACACACTAAAATTTACATGTTACCTTAAAATTATATCAAATGACTTAAAATTTATTTACATTATTAAAAAATTACAGGATACCCAGAAATTAATGTGGATTTATCCACTGTCCTAATACTATTATCAATGTTACATATACTTTTCTACTCTTAAAATATACACACTTAGCCGGGCACGGTGGTGCACATCTGTAATCCCAGCACTCTGGGAGGCTGAGGCAGAAGGATCACAAATCTGAGCCCAGCCTGAGCAACTCAGTGATTTATCAAGACCTTGTCTCAACATTAAAAGGGGGAGGGCGCTGAGGATGTAGCTCAGGACAAAGGCCCTGGGTTCCGATCTTTGCAATTAATGTAACAAATACTTATTGGGAACTGCAATGAGTTAGGTACTCCTCAAAGAATTCTAACTCATTACTTTATTCATCCTTACAACCACTTCTACCAGGTAGGTACTATTATCCCTACTTTACCAATAAAGAAACTGAATTTGGTGTATGTGTATGGGCAGGAGGAGTTTGAGCTAAAGTAAATCCAGTATTAACTCCAAAGTCTAAATTATTTGTTTGTTTTTTGAGATAGGGTCTCCCTGTGTAGTTCTGGCTGGCCTTACAGATGTGCATCATTATGGCTGGCCAGGGTCTAAATTCTTTTATTTTTTTGAGTCAGGGTCTCACTATGCAGTTCAGGCTGAACTTGAACTCACTCACATGTAGCTCAGCCTATCCTCAAACTTGTGGCAATCCTCCTGCCTCAGCCTTCTGAGTGCTGGGATTATAGGAGTGCACCACCAGTCTGCCCTAAAATCTAAATTCTTTATTTTTCTCTTTTTTTATTGGTACATTTTAGATATACCTAATGATCACATTCATCATAGGGAATTTGTACCTGTACATGATATATCTTGATTCTTCTTTTTTTTTCCATTCTTCTCCCCTGCCTTTAACCCTTCTTCTACTCCTCATTTATAAAAGCCCAAAGTCAAACTAAATTCTTAACCACAATTCTCTTCTTCTTAACAATGCACAAAATTTTTATCACAATTTTAGTTAATATATCATTACATAAAACATTTTCTCAGCCACAACTAGAGGCCACAAAATATTCCAATGATAAAAAAAAAATTGCAATTGGGCATGGTGGTGCACACCGCCCAGCTGTTGGGAGGCTGAAGCAAGAGGATTGCTCAGAGTTTGAGGCCAGCTTGGGCTACATAATGCGTTCAAGGCCAGGCTAAACTGCATAGCAAGACCTTGTCTCAAAAAACAAAGGAAGGGCCGGGGATTTAGCTCAGTGGTTCCACCGCCTGCCTCACAAGCGCAAGGTCCCAAGTTCAGTCCCTGGTACCAAAAAAAGAAAAAAAAAAAGATATCCAAAAAACAAAGGAAAGTATAATAATAACAATAATAATTATTGCAGTGAGTTTCTGTACTATAGAAGTGAAGGGAAGCAAATTGAGTGTAAAGTAAAAATTCCTGGTGGTGTATGGATACTCAGAAAGTAGTCTAAGACCAACACTGCATGTTCTCCCTCAGCATTGAAAGAGATCTCTCTTCCTTAAGCATCACCAAAAGGAGTAGGCTTCCCTTTGGGACTACACTAAAAAACAAAACACAGTAACATGATTTATCCTGTAGATGAGTTTCTACAAACCCATTTCATATATGCAGATGGTAAATAGAGAAATTATATCAGTGTGACATGGACACTGTATTGATTCCTATGTGAATTTTTCAAGAAGAGTGGCAGTTGGATCAGGGCTTTCATCAGGAAAGCATATAGCCATTAGTGCCCTGCTATGCAGGTGAGAGCCCTTTCAGCTCTAAGGAAGTTAAAACTGAGTCCCTACACACACACACACACACACACACACACACACACACTCACTCACTCACTCACAAACACATGCAGCCAGGAATGAGAGAAATTATTCCACAGGAGCCTAAGTGAAGCAAGACCAAACTGCAGCAAGTCTTTGGGACATCTTATAAAGGGTGGTGCTGGGTCCTGATGATTTATGGGTTCCTGGCTATGTTCTTTATTTATTACTATTATTATTATTTTTTGAGATAGGGTCTCACTATGTAGTTCAGGCTTGCTTTGGACTATGTAGCTCAGGCTCACTTCAAACTCACAGTGCTCCTCCTGCCTCAGCCTCCTGAGTGCCAGGATTACAAGTGTGCAGCACTACTATATCTGTAAGTGTAGAAATCTATCATTTCTATTTATTTTACTGTGATCTCTATTTTCATTTTTTTCTTTTGGTACTGGGAATTGAACTAGGGCCTCAGTTATGGAAGGCAGGTGCTCTACCACTGAGGTGAATCCCTAGCCCCTATTATTTATTTTTTGGACCTGGGGATTGAACTCAGAGCCTTGCACATGCCAGCCAAGTGCTCTACAGAAGAGCCACACCCCAAACCCTCATCGACACTCCTCACTTGATAAGCAGGCTGTGTTGCAGGCTTGAATAACAAGATGCCAAAGTATCAGGGTCACATTCCCGATGCAGAATGCGGGTTTTCCAAACCAGATTGTGTGGGAACATACATTTAATGTATCAGATTCAAACACCTATGATTGGTAAATTAGTCTTTTAAAGAACCCCAAAACTATGCATTACATAATGGAAGAATCTCACTGTTTTGCTGGAACTCTTAAGCAAGGAGGCCTAACTGAACATTCTTATTTTTTGGTCCGGTACTGGGGATTGAACTCAGGACCTTGCACTTGGGAGGCAGGCAGAGTGCCACTGAGCTAAATCCCCAGTGTGGTGAACATTCTTATAAATACATTCCTACATACTTGATTAATCTTAGGATAAAGAATAGGATTGTCAGAATAATAGAAGATTTTTACAGTTTTAAGTTTTGATTCACACTGCCAAACTAGAGTAAGGAAATTTCTTAAATGACAAAATACAAACACAGTACATTCAAGTATTCCTGCTCACTCATACCACTGTAGAAGTTCTGTGTTCCAACTAGGATACCAGCTAAAGCCTAGTATTTCTGATCATATTTAGTCCTAAATGACTAAATAGCATCTCTACATATTTTCCTACAACACAACAAAAATTATTTTGAAAAACCATATAATCCATACACATTTAAATCTTAAGACTACAAATCACCAGGTTAAGGAAAAATCAAAGTTAACAAAAAAATTTTTTTGAGACAAGGTCTCACTACCAAATTAAGATTCTCCTTGAACCTGGCTTGTAGGCCAGGTTGGCCTCGAACTCACAATTCTCCTGCCTCGGCCTCCTAAGTGCTTCGATTTTAGGAATGTACCACCATGCCCAGCTAAAAAAAAAATTAAATTGTCTACCATGGGGCTGGGGATTTAGCTCAGTGGTTATGGGGCCTGCCTCGAAAGTGCAAGGTCCTGAGTTCGATCCCCGGTACCAAAAAAAAAAAATTGTCTAGCACTAATGAAGTGGGCTTTTTTTTTTTTTTTTTGGTACCAGGGATCGAACTCGGGACCTTGTGCTTGTGAGGCAGGCATCAGAACCACTGAGCTAAATCCCCGGCCCCCTAAGTGGGCTACTTTGCCCAAATGATACGCACTCTTGATTTCCTCATACACTTTTCTCCAACCCTACAAAATACCTTCTGAAGTTTAAGTACAGTATAACTACTTTACTGAACCAAAATTATCATGCAATTCACTGCCACTGAAGAGGTAATAGTATAATTTAGGGATTATACGTCTTATGGTACTGCCTATTGTGACTACATGTGAAGGTACATAAGTGCACAGAACCGTGCCAGAGGCCCCAAAAACTTAATGTGAACTTTGGTAAGCCAAGCAATTGTGGCTACAAGTGTGTGATGGGTAGGTGGAAAGCATAAAAAGTGATGTTTACACTTTGATCCATATTTCAAGCTTTCATAACCTAGATAGTCACCTATTACTTGCATTATTAAAAGAAAAGAGAGCCAAATGTGGTGGTGTACACCTGTAATCGCAGCACTCAGGAAGCTGAGGCAGGAGGATTGCCGAGAGTTTGAGGTCAGCCTGAGCTACATAGTGAATTCAAGGCTAGCCTGAACTACATGGCAGGACCCAGTCTCAAAAAACAAACAAAAGACCGGGTGTGACAGCACACTCCTGTAATTCCAGAACTCAGGAGTCTGAGACAGGAGGATCCCTGTGGTTGGAGGCCAGCCTGAGCTACATACTGTGTTCAAAGCCAGCCTGAATGAACTACACAGTGAGACCCTATCTTTAAAACAAAAACAATAAAACAAACAAACAAACAAGAGGGAAAAATTTCAACACTGTAACACTGTTAAAAATGAGCCTGCCAAAAAAAAAAAAAATGAGCCTGCCTTGGGGCTGGGAATGTAGCTCCAAAGCCTCATGCAGTCAAAGGTGGGGCTTTTTGCAGGTGGCTGGATCTAGGGTGTGTGCTGCTGGGATCGAGGATGTGATGCTAGGATTAAGAGGGTGAGTGCTACCTGCCCAAAGGGTGAGTAGCCTGGATAAGATATAAGGGACATAAAGAGGGTCTTCACTGGTCACTTGTCACTTGCTGCCTTCTGCCTACCAAGAACTATTTCTCCTCTGTGATGTCCCTGTGCCATGCCACCCTGCCTTGGAGCCAGCTGCCTGTGGACTGAAACTTCTACAAACTGTGAGCTAAATAAACTTCTCCTCCCTAACTTGTGAGTGTTGGGTATTTTGTCTGAGCAATAAAAAAAGCAACTAAGATAGTTGCTAAATTGCCCAGGCTGGGCTTGACATTGCAATTCTCCTGCCTCAGCCTCCCAGGTTGCTGAGATTACTTTCTCACTTTTTGTATGGGCTTAGAATTTGACTGGCTGAGAATTTTCTAAATCTTCAAGCTCCAGTTTATTTTTACTTCACTCCATCTTTAATTCATTTTTTTCCCTCAAACTTTACTATAAGCAGTCAGAAAAACCAAGCCATTCCTTCAATACTTTGCTTAGAAATCTCTTCAGCTAAATAGCCAGTCTTATCAGTCACAAATTCTCCTTTCTACAACACAACAGAATACAAAATTCACCATATTAACTTGCCACTTTGTAACAAAGATCACCTTCCTATCATTATCTAGTATGTTCATTTCTCAGTGAAATGCTCTACTGTCCTCAGAAAGGCTCTACTATTCCTGTTTCTACCAAAATTCCTTTCTCATCTGAGTCCTCTCCAAAGTCAACTGTAGTGTCCTTTTTATTATTTATTTATATATTTATTGTTTTAGTTTTAGTTTTTTTGGTACCGGGGATCGAACTCAGGTCCTTGCGCTTGCGCAGCAGGCGGCGAAACCACTGAGCTAAATCCCCGGCCCTTATTCCTATGTCTTTAAAAGTTTCAGTTATTCAATCCTCCAGAAGATTGTTTTTATTTCATCTTTAAATAAAACACAACCTTACTTCCTAAATACACAGTTCAAAACTTACAAATAAATTATATCTGTTATGCCTTGTATCTAGATGTCCTCCTACAGCCTCATCTGGCCATAAGTGGGGCTTTTTGGAGGTGGTTGGATCTAGGGTCTGTGATGCTTAGATTAAGGATGTGATGCTGGGGTTAAGGTGCAATGCTGGGCTTAAGGGTGCCCAATCTTAAATGGAATATAAAGGACAGAAAGAAGGCTTGCTGTTGCTGCTGCAGCTTCTGCTTCTACTTCTGCTACTTCACTGCCTTGCTGCCTTCTGCCTCCCCTGCTTAGCCAAGGACTGTTCCCTCTGCTATGTCACCTTGCCTTGGAGCCAGCTGATTATGTGAGCCAAAATAAACCTCTCCTCCTTTAACTTTGGGTGTCAGGTACTTTGTCTCAGCAACAAGAAAAGTAACTAAGATTTTGGTACCAGATAGGTGGGGTCATTGCTGTTACCGTACCTGACTATGTGGTTCAGAGGCTTTGGAATTGGCTTGTGGGAACAGGTTAGAATGGTCTGGAGATGCTGGCTGAACAAGCAGCCTAGGAATGTTATACGCCAAACTTGATGGGAGATTCTGGTCAGAACTCAGAACACTAGAATGTAGATAGAAATGTTGCTGGTAAAGACCAAACTACAGAGATTTCTGCTGCAAGACAAATTGCAGTGACTGTTGGACTCCAGATCATGTTTTCTACACTTTGGCAGAAAGTTTGTCTGCACTTTGGCTGTGTCTAGAGACTTTGCCTGAGACTGAGACTAAAGGCAGTGGACTAATTAATATTGTGGAAGAAACTTCAAAGCAGTCGAATGTTGAGGCTGTGGCATGGCTACTGGCTTTTAGCCAGATTTATGTTGAAAATCAAGAGCAAAGAGCCCAGAAGAATGATTTACAGTTGCTGAAATATCAGTTATGCTGTTAAGGCTAAGAATTGAAATACAAATGGAATTAATATGAGAAACTGAAAAAATGGAAACAAAGTCTTTGTAAATAGGGAGGGATGGAGGGGTTGAAGGGAGGGCAGGGGAAGGGGGAAAAATAAGAACCCAGAGAGTATGTAAAGATGCATATCTCCAATGATGAATGTCATTATAGTGTACACCTAAAATGTACCAATAAAAGGATATACAAAAAAAAAAGAACTGAAATACAGAACTCAATAATTTAAATTTTTTTACAAGAGATTACCTATACTCCAAAGCTTAGGTTACACAAGAGAAGAGGAAAAACAAGACTACATCAAATTTACATTTCTAAACCTGTAATCTCTAGTATACACATCATTAATAGAAGGGACTATATGTCAAGAGACAAAGAAAACAGAAGGAGAAAGTAGGTAAAAAGGGAGTAGAAGGCGCACACCTGTAATGAGAGCACTCAGGAGACTGAGGCAGGATTGCCATGAGTTTGAGGCCAATCTAGGCTACACAGTGATTTCAAGGCCAACCTGAACTACACAGTGAGACCGAGAGAGTGAAGCCAGAATAATTCTACAAATGATTTCAATGGAAACAGAAAAGGCTTTTTTCCAAGGTATTTTCATGGTTGTAAAGGAATGAAATTAAAAAAAAAAAATACTGAAGTACTGTACTCATAAGGAAATACCTGATTTTTCTGTTTTTCTGAAAGAACACCAGACAACTAAAAAGAATAATTAGACTGGTTTTTTGCTGCAGTTTTTCTTCATATGTAGAGGTATTCTGCTAGTGTATGACTAAAAATCTTTGTATCACTGGACATGGTCCCATAGTAAATAAAACACAATTATACATAACATGATAAGGAAACTTGACTTTAACTGAAAAGGATTTCCTGTATATCTATGCTTATCTACCTCTTTGGGTCCTTTTAGACAATATTTAACAAGTATTAAAACCAATTAAAGTATTAGAGTAGGAAAGAAAAATGTCTACTGTTTGCAATAACACCTCCATTTTTTACTATTTCTAATCATTCCTGAAGCAAACAAGTGTACATGCACCTGGCAGAGTCCTAGTGCACTAGGAATAATCTAGTGCTCACTCATATGATTAAATCAGTAACTCATGATATGATTAACCCAGTAACTCATGATATGATTAAATCACAGGAAGAGCACATGCTAAGATTCAGTGAAGCCTTGCCACAAGCGCCCCCAAATGGGCATTCTTTGTACTGCAGCCACACCACCTCAAACTTAAAACAGTTGAGTTGTAACGTAGACTTTAAAACACTCCTGCCATGAACAAAAAATAGTCATTTGTTTTTACAATCCATAGTGCAGACAGGTAATAAAAAGAATGTTCCAGGCTCGGTGGTGCAGGCCTGTAATCAAGCTATTTGAGAGACTGAAGGGCTGGGGATGTAGATTAGTGAAGCGCCTGCCTAGCTTATGTGAGGCCCAGGGTTCAGCTCCCACTACTGCAAAAAGTAGATGGAAGAGAAGGGAGGGAGGGAGGAAGAAAGAGCTATTTGCTCTGTAAAACAAAAAGAAAGAGCAACAAGTTTATTTTATTTGTGCTAAAACTTACATAAGCACTGATGATGCAGAGAAAGACAACTCTGAACTATTGTTTGTGTCCATAAAGTATTAGGGGTCAGAACAGTTTTTTCCATTTCTTCAGTGAAAAAGAATCCGCTGCAATTATTAATTTTTATATACCACTTATACTATTATAATTGCTACACTATTATATAATAGTATATTTAAAATACGCTATTATAAATTATTATTTTAGGTTAAATACTTAATGCATTTACACAGTTCCAAGATGTTAAAATACAGTGATGCTTCCCTCTTGCTCCTTCTCCTACCCCACCCACCCTTGATTATAGAGTTTTAAGGCACTAGAAGCAGACCAACAGGAGCAGAACAGAACATGACAGCAAACAAACAACACAGGGCCTACAACCAAACTGCCAGGGTTGAACGGCTCTGCCACTCTCCAGCCAGCCCCAATACCTGAACCACTGCCCCTCAGCTGTAAAGAAAAGCCCAGTGCTGATACCAGAGGCTTTTCTGGGCTTGGCCCTTCAGTCTCTCCCCACTGGAACCACTGTCTCAGGTATGCTCCTTCCAGCCTTGGGTATGCATTGACAAGTGTGGTACTGACCTGCACACACACCTCCAATGTTTCTCTGTGGTGTTCACCAGTGCTTCTCTGATAATTCTGAAGCACTGTACAGTGGACCCTTGAGTTACAACCGGCCCTATATACGAACAACTTGGGTTATGGCCAGAATTTTAGTTTTAACTTATGACCAAAGTCTTGAGTTATGACTCAAATGCCAGTCAGGTGTGCTTCCAGATGGTTTCAGACACAGATTTTACCCTTAAAAGAGTTCTGGAAGGAACATTACAACATCATTTCCTGTGTGGGATTGAGAAATCCTGGGCCAGTGTCTCCCTAAGGACCCTGAGATCTGCCTGTATACAGGAGAGAGACTTTGAAGGCTATGTAGAGGAGCCTGAGCCTTCAACTGACTAACTTGAGTTACAACCAGCCCTCGAGAACAAATTGAGTTCGTAAGTCAAGGGTCCACCGTATTAGTTTCTCACCAGGTGTGGTGGTGCACATAATCCCAACACTCTGGAAGGCTAAGCCAGAAAGATTATAAATTTGAACCCAATCCAGGCAATTTAGTGACTTAGCAAGACCCTGTCTCAAAATTTTACTTTTACTGTGAAGTTTTATTTATTTATTTATTTATTTTTAGTACCAGGGAGCGAACTCGGGACCTTGCGCTTTGTGAAGTTTTATTTAAAGAACACATGGCAACATAGGAGTGCAATTCATTTTCTTTTCTTTTCAAAAAAAAATTTTTTTTGGTACCAGGGATCGAACTCAGGACCTTGTGAATGCGAGCCAGGAGGCAACACCACTGAGCTAACTAAATCCCCCACAGCTCAAAATTTTACTTTTAAAAGGGCTGGGGATGTAGCTCAGTAAAAAGGCCTTGGGTTCACCCCTTAGTACTCATCCTCCCTCAAAAAATAAAAAAAATCAGTTTCCCATTACACATCTAATAATTTTTACACTCTTGTTTAAAACATAAGTTTTTACACCCCCACCTGCACCCCTAGCCCCCTACTGGGGATTGAACCCAGGAGCTACTGAGCTATAATTTTTATTTTGAAACAGTCTTGCTAAATTGAATAAAGGAAAGCTTTGTTGATGAAAAGACTAGCATTAAAATGAAGCCAGTCCCAGACTGGCCTCAAACTTGTGATCCTCCTGAGTAGCTGGGATTACAGGTACATGCCACCATGCCTGGGTTATTGTTTTTTGTTTTTTTACTTTCTTCATACCAGGAATCGAACCCAGGGCCTCGTGCTTGCCAGGCAGGTGCTGCATCACTGAGCAACATTCCCAGTCCATCTTCTTGATGGATCTTATTTTTTCTTTTCTTTTTGGGGATAGGGAGTAGGAGTACCAGGAATCTAATCCAGGGCCTTCACATTAAGCTATAATCTATATTCCCGGCCCCTTTAAAAAACTTTTAAATTCTGAAACAAGGACTCCCTAAATTCCCCAAACTGGGCTCAAATATACAGTCCTTTTGTCTCAGGACTATCACTGAGCTATATTCCCAGGTTTTTTGTTTTTTCATTTTGAGGCAAGGTCTCCCTAAACTATTTAGGCTGGCCTTGAATTTGCAATCCCCCATCTCAGCCTGAGTAGCTGGGATTATACGTGTGTATCAGCTGTTCTGCCCAGCTGTTCTGACTGAGAATAATATTATATCTGAGATTATGAATATCATATTCTGGGCCAAGGATTTAGCTCAGTGGTTCCGCCACCTGCCTTCAAAGAAGTGCCAGAGCCCCTGCTTGATCCCCAGTACCCCCCACCCCCACCCCACGCCCAAAAGACTATCACATTCTTTTGGGCAGCCTTTTTCCTTTCTTTTGTTACTTTTTGCTGATAGTTGTTTTCAGTAGCTATGTTCCCCGTAAACAGCATTTTAAAATTCCAGTCTCTTTTCATAGGGAAAACAACCCACTTCCACATAACAATTATTTTACTTTATGCTTTTTTTTTTTATTAAAGATGCTTCCCTTCTTTCTTCTTGCCTGTCTTCATAAGCTTATTTGGGTCTCCTTTCTTTTTTAACCCCAACTCTCATACTAAAGTTCTCAAATGCATCAGTACAAGGCACTAGGCATTCTGAATAGAGGAATTAAACTTACTGTTGCTGTGATTGGCTTACATGACACATGACTTTCAAACACTCTGCCAGACATCCACCTGAGCCTATACTCTAAATCCATTTCATAGAAATCCATAGAAAAACAAAGTGTTTTTTAAATGATTTTACTTTACACAGACTTTTCAAGGAATTTAATTTGATTTTAGCATTTAAGACAAGGAAAACTGTTTTATTTGAAACTTAACCAAGACTCTTCTACCATTTGAGAAAAGCATGTTATTGATGGTATTTAAGATTAATGCAACAAACATATGAGTCTGCATGTAAAGCTATAACATTCAGAGTAATGTTTCATACATATTAAAAGTATCAATTTTTCCAGGCCTGGTGGCACACCCTGGAATTCCAGCACTCAGAAGGCTATGATAGGAAGATTGCTTCGAGTTCAAGGCCAGCCTGTCTCAAAAAAACAAAACAAGTGCCGGGGATTTAGCTCAGTGGTTTCGCCGGAGTTTAATCCCCGGTACCAAAAACAAAACAAAACAAAATGAAACAAAACAGGTACCAATTTTATCTTCTTTTCTACTATAGCTGTCCCCAAGAACAATATAATACTATTTTCCTCAACTGTTTTGGATGTTTTTCTGTCCAGCTTTACTGATGAAGGACTAGGGCAGATTAGAGTTAGATATACAAATAGCTTCCCTAATCAAGGGAGATTGCAGGCAGGTATGGCACCTCTCAACTCAAGCAAAGAAGGCGGCTTTCTGACACACTTCACTTGGAGCCCTGCATTCTTTCGTCTCTTTCCTATTTTACAACCACTTCTAAGCTGCTCTGGGGTTACCCTGGCCTCCTCTTTGGTCCTTAACAGCCAAACGGGGGCCCTCCCCATCCATTATCTTCCACTTTTCCAAGCAAGCAGTTCTTCTGGTAGCAAATGCCTAAATTGGTCACTTCGTATTCCAAAGAGGGGGAGAAATGCACAATGGATGTAGCCACTCAACAGATTCCTACTTCCTGTGTGGACTTACTGAACATGGAAAGCTTTGGAAGCTTTGTTATTACTCATGTACACAATGTAGAGCCAAACAGTCCTACAAGGTTTGTTCTGAAAAGTAGTGGTTTCTTTGGGCCGGGGATTTAGCTCAGTGGTTCCAGCACCTGCCTCATAAGCGCAAGGTCCGGAGTATGATCCCCGGTACCAAAAAAAAAAAAAAAAAAAGTAGTGGTTCCTCATCCCTTCCTACCTATTTACCCTCACAGGGCAAGTACTTTCACCATTTAGCTGATTATTTAGTATTTACTCCCATACCAACTATATGCAAATATTCATTTTATTATGCTGCTTCTCGGTTTTCAGTGTT
Organism: Heterocephalus glaber; assembly: GCF_053883595.1. Taxonomy (NCBI): domain Eukaryota; kingdom Metazoa; phylum Chordata; class Mammalia; order Rodentia; family Bathyergidae; genus Heterocephalus; species Heterocephalus glaber. The sequence goes on from NW_028258325.1 coordinate 32,436,821, forward strand.
AAGCAACATGCATATATGCACCGTATGGAATACGAAGATCTTGTTTTCTCTTCCTGATCCCATTTTACATGTAGACTCTTTCCATCTCCTAATTAATAAAAGAAAGTTGTTCCGTTCAATCTCACTTTGCACATTAGAACCATGTAAATGCTCTTCACAGTTGAACTACATAGTAAATTATAATTACTTTTTCTTTTCTACACTATTTTCTGTTTCTTTAGTTAATACCACCACCAGCACCTGTATTTACTCAGTTTTCTATGGCTTTCCAAGACCTATCTTCAGTTATCTCAATCACAAGGTGTCCAGACTTAACAGGCATTCGACTCATCCATCTTTCTGAACGTCTCCCCTTCCCCACAAAGCCAGCTACTCTCCAGTCCTGGAGCACCGCTATCCCCCAGGACCTCCTGTCACTGTCATACTGGGAAGTACCTCACCTCTCTCAAGTGCTGCATTTCCTGACTTCTATACTCTAAATCTTAGTCTTCTTTCCTGTTGATAGTTTCATTTTAGTAAAAACAAAAACAAAAAAACCCAGTTCATTCTCTAGTTAACTTCCTATAAGAGTACTTGAGCCCCCCTCCTGCATACACGGCACTGAACAAAAGAGCCTTCCCAATAAGCTGCATGTTATGGCTTATATCTAGATGTCCCCCTAAAGCTTCACGTGGTCATGGGTGGAGCTTTTTCGAGGTGGCTGGATCTAGGGTATGTGATGCTGGGATTAAGGCTGCCCCATTTGGGGTGTGAGTGCTGCCTACTCTAAGGGTAGGTAGCCTGAATAGGATATAAGGTGCAGAAAGAGAGAGTCACTGCTTGATGCTTGTTGCTTGCTGGTTCTTTGCTACTTTGCTGCTTTCTGCCCACTATGAACTGTTTCTCCTCTGTGATGCCCTCTGCCATGCCACCCTGCCTTGGAGCCAGCTAACTACGAATTGAAACCTTTACACACTGTGAGCTAAATAAACCTTTCCTCCTTTAACTTTGGATATCAGGTATTTTGTCTCAGGAACGAGAGAAAAAATAACTAAGACACTACATCCCTAGCCTTTTTAATTTTGAGACAGGGCCTCACTAAACTGCCCAGGCTGGCCTCAAACTTTCTTTCTTTCGTTCCCTTTTTTTTTTTTTGAGGTAAGGGAGATCGAACTCAAGACCTTGCACTTGTGAGGCAGGCGTGGTGCCACTGAGCTAAATCCCCAGCCCTTCGAACTTTTGATTCTCCTGCCTCAGACTCCAGAGTAGCTGGGATTACAGGTGTGCCTCATCATGCCCAGTTTGAGATTTAAAAGAATTTTTGTTTTTATTTTGTTGAGACAGGATCTTATTGTGTAGTTGAGGCTGGCCTTGAACTCACTATGTTACTATGTAGCCCAGGCTGGCCTCAAACTCCCAGTGATCCTCCTGCCTCACCCTCCTGAGTGCTGGGATTACAGGCCTGCATTACCATACCTGGTTTGAGTAAAAAGTTTTAGAAGTCTCTATTTGATTGACAGTTTGAACACAAAATGTGGGATTGGTAATAATTTCCCTTCAGAATTTGGAAGTCACTGTGCCAATGCCAATTTCCAGTTTTGCTGCTAGGACTTTTTTTTTTGGTACTAGGGATCGAACTCCAGTCCTTGCACTTGCACAGCAGGAGGCAAAACCACTGAGCTAAATCCCAGGCCCACTGGTAAGACTTTTGATCTCTATACGTGACCTGTTTTTCAAGAAAAGCAAGTCTTAACTGTTAGAACAAAGTGAGCAAAGAAGGGTAGAGTGGAAGTAGACAGATCACACAGGCCTATGTAAATTTTGTTTTTTCACTCTGAGTGCCATGGGAACTACTAGAGGATTTTCAGTAAGGGAGAAACATTATCTGATTCATCTCAAATGAATCACTTCAGTGGTTGCGGTGAGACTAAACTTGATGGGGGTAGGGGACAGCAAGTGGACAGAAGCAAGAAGTCCCAGGAGGAAGCCAACTGCTGTAACCAGGCAAAAGATGATGACAGATTAAACCAAAATGCAGGATTGGAGGTGTGAGAAACTGCTAGATTCTGGGTTTATTTTTTTTTGGTACCGGAGATCGAACTCGGGTCCTTGAGTTTGCACAGCAGGCGGTGAAACCACTGAGCTAAATCCCTGGCCCTACCTAGGTATATTTTTAAGGTTGAGTCAAAAAGATTAATTTCTGTATCAGACATGAGATTGAAAGAACAGAGGAAGAGATGACCCCAAAATTATTGCCTTGACAAAGCAAAGTAAGGAAGTGGGTATGGGAGACTGAAAGAAGTGTGAGATTGGGGCCAGTGGAAGAAGTTGAGTTAAGTTTATGGTGGCTCTTAGTTATCTACACAGAGATGCATCAACAGTGGGACACACAAAGCCTGGAATCCAGGTGCATCTTGGTGGATCAGTACTTCAGACCTGACTTTGGCTCTTATTTTGACCACCAGCCCTCCCTTTGAACCTACTTATTTTCCATCTGGGTTCACCAATATGAGCCTCTTAATCAGGGGCCAGAATTTCATCTGTTACCTATAATGAACAACCTTAATTGACATCATCTCTAAAAAAGGAAAAGAAATTAAATTGTGAATAAATCCAACTTTATTAAAAGGAACATAAAAAACACATAAAAGATCTATGATAGTACTGTTTGCTCAAACCTGCCTGGCAAGCGCAAGGTCCTGAATTCAACTCCCATACTGGGAAAAAAAAAATGTGTGTATATATATATATATATATATATAGAGAGAGAGAGAGAGAGAGAGAGAGAGAGAGAGAGAGAGAGAGAGAGCCAGTACTGTTTGCTTTAGCATAATATATAGTATATCATATACTTTATTATTTATGAAAAGGAACTAATGGGCCGGGGATTTAGCTCAGTGGTTTCGCTGCCTGCTATGCAAGCACAAGGACCCAAGTTCGATCCCCAGTACCAAAAAAAAAAAAAAAAGAAAAGGAACTAATGGCAAAATCCTAATTGCAAAGCCCATCTATATCTACAGAACAGGCAAAACTAAACCACAGCACAGCATATAACTAATAAGGTAACTATAAACAATCATCAAAACTTTGTTTCCTTGGGTTTCTACTTCTTATCTGTACTTTAAATTCTTACAAATGGAGTGAGGGGAGAGGGAAGGAAGGAGACATAAAAATAATTAAGATGTGTTACACACGTACCAACTCCCTACGAAAAATCCAATCATACTGCAAACATGTACTAATAAAAATTAAAATTTTAAAAAATTCTTAGGACTTGATTATATGACCTGTAAGAAAACATGATTTTATTACATAAGGTAAAAAATAATGAAAATTCCAATTTAGAACTTAAAATTAATGAGATGTTAATCTATTGCAGGAAGAATTAAATGTCCATTTTTAGAAAAATTAGACTAAATCTCAACTCTGTCACCACACTACAACATATCACTATTATGTCTATGAGCTTTCTGAGCACACAGGCATTTAACAGACACACAGTTTATTAAATATAAACTTCACAGGTAGTTATAACTAATAAACTTCACCCTCTGATAAAATGCATTTAAAATTCAGACTAGAAGTTAGTTCTACAAGTTCCATTCATTTAAAAGACAGTAAGTACTGAGAAAAAAGGTTGACTGAAGTGCAAGAGTGGAGAGAAAGTAATGGATTATGAGAGGCAGAAAGGCCTGGTATATTATAAAAGAATACTACAAAAAAATTAAAATAAAAGAATACTGATGATGTTAAGTGGAAAATTGGTAAATTTCAGTTAAGTAGCCTTTTCCTGAAAATAAAATTTGTGTTCAAAGCCAGAAGTGGTGTAATACATCTGTAATCACAACGGAGGATTCCTGCCCAGCAGAGGCAGGAGTACTTAAAGTTCAAGGTCAGTCTGGGCAATTTAGTGACTCTGTCTCAATATAAAAAATGGAAAGGGCAGGCTGGGTGTGGTGTTGTACCTGCAATCCCAGCACTGGGGAGGCAGAAGCAGAAGGATCACTATTGAGTTCCAGGCCAGCCTGGGCTACATAATGAGTTCAAGGCCAGCCTGAACTACAAAGGGACACCCTGTCTCAAAAAAAAGGAAAGGGCTGGGGTTGTGGAGCACCTCCTGAGTTCAATTCCCAATACAGACACAAAAGACATATGATCATAGAAAATACAGGAAACTGCACTTAGCAGGCTGAAGCAGCAGGAGATCCTTGAGTTGGAGGCCAGCCTGGGCTAGGTAGCAACAAACTATCTCAAAACAAACAAACTGGGCTGGGGATTTAGCTCAGCAGCACTACACCTGCCTGCCTCACAAGCCTCAAGGTCCTGAATTTGATCCCCTGTACCAAAGAACAAAAAAACAAAAAACCCACAAACAAATCAACAAACACCAGGAAACCTTGTAAGAGAATTATCATGCCATTTTCTTTAATCTATGTATTTCTCATTATTATTCTCCACCACCACCTTTATTTGGCAGTGCTGGGGATCAATCCTCGGGCCTCATGTATGCTGCCAAATACCCTACCACTGAGCCACATACCTAGTCCGGACATCAAAAACATCTGTTTAAGATTCCATCATATGGGCCAGGCATGGTGGCACCCAACTGTAATTCTAGCACTCCAGAGGCTGAGGCAGGAGGTGCTGTGAGTTGGAGGCCAGCCTGAACTGCACAGTGAGACCATGTCTCAAAAAAAAAATTTCATCATATGCACGTGCCATGATAAAACCACTACCCTACTAGTAGGCATTTAGGTTCATAACTTTTCACTACTATAAATAATTGTAAAATAAACACTGGAATATGCAAACCTTTGAATTTCCAAACTTAAAGAACTTGTTTAGAAAACACTTAAAATATCAACAAAATAGGTAAGATTCAGTAATGCTGCTTGATCTAGATTTAAATAAAACAAATACGTATGAAATAAAATTGTACAGCACAATTCAACTGGAAGAATTATTTAGCAAACCCAATCAGCAAGTCTCCTTACTGAATCAGTTTCTCTTTCCTCCTGGAAATCTTCTACAATGTTATCAATACTTGATACCTGAGAGGAATACCTATCACTAACTTATATTGTGTGAAAATATCCAGCAGAAACTAAAACTGTGAAGTTTTAAAGGGCGTATAAAATCAAAAATTTATTTTCATAAACTTCAAAAGTACTTCATACCAGACTGCCATAAACAATTTACTAACACAAATTAATATAATAAATTGCTGTGAGGACATAGGTGGCTGCACATATATATATATACCCAGAACACAGTTACAATGGCTTTTCTAACAGTAAAAGAGAAACAGAAATGGATATGGGATATAGTAAAGAGAACAGAAATGGATATGGGAAGCATAAAAAGTAGGGCTAAACTAAGCATGGTGGGGCAAATCCTTACTCCAGGGGCAAATCCTTACTCCAGAGGCTAATGCTAGAGGACACCAAGTTCAAAGACAGCCTGGGAAATTTATTTAGCAAAACCTTGTCTCAAAATAAGAATCCAAAGTGGGCATGGTGGCACAAGCCTTAATCCCATCTCTCTGAGAGGTTCAAGCCCAGCCTGGGCAATGTAGTGACTTAGCAAGACCCTGTCTCAAGATTTAAGAAATTTAAAAAGCTAGAGAAAGCCAGTAAAATCAATGGATCAATCAATCAAGTAGGGCTTAAGCCTGGCATAGTGACACATGCCTATTCTTTGTTCCTATTATCATAGTGCTTTTAAAAGTGTTTGTCCTTAGGTTTGATTAAATTTAGACTTGAGGGGCTGGAAGTGTAGCTCAGTGGTAGAGCACTTGCTTAGCATGAAAGAGGCCTGAGCTTTGATTCCCAGGACAGTAAAAACAGCAACAATTTTTGGGCCAGGAATGTAGCTCAGTGGTACAGCACCTGCCTGGTAAGCATGAGGCCCTGAGTTCAATTCCCAGTACCAAAAAAAAAAAAAACCCATAAAGACCAATAATAATTTTTAAAAATATAAAACCTCCAGGGCCGGGAATTTAGCTCAGTGGTTCCACTGGCTGCCTCCCAATCCCAAGGTCCCGAGTTTGATCCCTGTACCCAAAAAATATATATATATAAAACCTCCAGACATGATGGTGAGTTCAAGGCCAATCTGAACTACATAGCAAGACCCTGTCTCAACAAACCACGGCCAGGGATTTAGCTCAGTGGTTCCACTGCCTGCCTTGCAAGGGGAAGGACCCAAGTTTAATCCCCGGTACTAAAAAAAAAAAACAAAAAAAACCAAACTGACCAAACAAACAAACAAAGAAAGCAAAGCCAGGGCCAAGGATTTAGCTCAGTGGTTGCACCGCTTGCCTCCCAAGCCCAAGGACCTGAGTTCCATCCCTGGTACCAAAAACAAAAACAAAACAAATTCTCTCCTGAGACTCATCTATATTTATACCAAGTATCAGAGATATGATATTCTCACTACAGTATATTTCTATATCCTAAAGAGTCTAATTTAATTTCCAAGTATATATGTTATCCTTTTCCCTTTGAGGCATTCTTTAGGATCATTAAATCCTAATGCATGCTGATTCTAAAAGGTGTATTATTCACCAAAAAACATACTTCTAGGCTGGGCATGGTAGTACATGTCTATAATCCCAACCCTCTGGGAGGCTGAGACAGGAGGGTCAAAAGTTTAAGACCAGGGCCGGGGATTTAGCTCAGTGGTTCCACTGCCTGTCTTCCAAGCGCAAGGACCTGAGTACCAAAAAAAAAAAAAAGTTCAAGACCAGGGTCCGGGGATGTAGCTCAGTGGTACAACTCCTGCCTGGCAACTGTGAGGCCCTGACTTTGATTCCCAATACCCCCCCCAAAAATTCAAGCCCAGCCCCAGCAACTTAGCAACTTAACAAGACCCTGTCTCAAAATTTTAAAAAGGGCTGAGAATCCAGTTCAGTACCAAGGCCTAGGGTCCAATACTTAGCACCAAATGTAAAAAGAAAAAGAAAAAAAAACAAAAACCCACATTTCCAATCATTCTATTAGGAAACACTGAGTCTACTGAAAACTTGTTTATTATTACCAACAATTCAAATATTTGAACAAATGTTTCCCTTGATTTTATTAAGTGGCCCATTCGAATTTATTCCTGTCTAAAAGTACTTTAAAAACAACAAAGTATCATAATAATGGTTAACAGAACGTACTCTGGCTGGAGGTATAATACTCAGGGTGTAGAGCACTTGCCTAGCATGTACAAGGCCCTGGGTTCAATCCCCAGCATTAGAGGGCAGGTACTTCTTTGCTAGTAATGGTCAAATTTCTCCTTTTGCACTAAATAGTGTAATATTTAAGCTTAAAAATCTTATCATTCAAATGTGAGTACAATTGATTCAAAGAGACTACTCAAATCCTATTGTTCAGAAATCTACCTCTGTTGAATAATTTACATTTGAAAACACTTTATAAGTAGAGATTTTTACTATTTTTTCTTTTTAAGATTTTTACTGTTGTGCCAGATGTTGGAAAAAGATCTGAAGTGAAAACAAAGCAATTTAGCAAGCAAACAAGCTCCACATAACTAAAAACAATGTATTAGTAGTAATATAGAGTAGAAAAGGCTGTACACAAATGTATTTTCTACCCACAATGGCAAATTTTTTAAAATTAATTTTATTGGTACACTTTTGACATACATAATAATCACATTCACCATAGGGAATCTGTACCTGTACATAATATATCTTAATTCCTTTTTCCCCATATCTCTCCCTTTCTTTCAATTCTTCTTCCTCTCTACAAAATTTTGTTTCTATTGTTTTCCTTTTATTCTTTTTTATTTTTTAAATCCCTATGCTCGTCCTTTTCCTTTTTTTTCTCTCTTTCTCAGTTCCCTTCCAATTTGAAAATTTTCTTCCTACTTCCCAGTATCTACCCTCCATTTTGGTTCTTACTTAGCCTTTGGGTTTCTCACTCAAGAGAAACAATGGGATATTTAAACATATGTGTCTACTTGAAATTATGTTCTTTTTTGGGGGGCGGGGGGGACCAGGGATCGAACTCAGGACCTTGTGCTTGCAAGGCAGGCAGCGGAACCACTGAGCATTAAATCCCCGGCCTGAAATTATGTTCTTAAGGTGCAATGATGGTAAATTTTTTCAACATAAACCTACATAGAGACAGTAATCGGACTTCTACACTAAAAGAAGGATGGCAAATACTTCAGTCATTATGATTTAATCCACTGTGGAATTTCAATTACAATGTACTTTTTAGTGACCATCAGATGAAAATCCTCCAGTAACTAAGTCTCAGAAAAACAGGACAGAAGGAATACAGATCAGTTCTCCCCAGGACTGCGCTACTTCTCTTACCAGATTGATCAGCCTTCTCATCGCATGTTCATGAGAGCAAACACATTCGCAGGGATCGAATCCTCCTTCTGCCATGATTGCCCAGCTTAATTTTACTTGACTGCTCAAATCTACGAGGAAGGAAAAAATAGTATAAGACCCCTATTCAGTTACTCTTTCTCTTGGGCTATGAAAAATTCATATATTGTATAGATTCTTAACAGTTCTCTTAGCTATGTATTTTCATATTTATTAATGACCTATACAGTACCCATGAATTTATCCATCTGCTATGAAATATGAATTTATCAAATGAATTAAGAATCTATAAATGGCTACCCCTTCTGCTATCAGATCAATTTCCTATAAATGCAAATGGCTTCAGATGATATGAACTGGTCCCACTTATGATGAAGATCCCTAAGAGACTGGGAAAACTAATGAAGTAAGCGCCGTGACTGAACCAGTTTACTGACCAGAGCAACTTTTAGGCCAAAGTGCAAGGAGAATGGTGTGAGGTGAGAACAGAGAGGTCAGAAGCCAGGGCCACATAAGGTCTCCACACTGAGCTGTATTACCAGCCCCACTTTAAGAGAACAGGGTTCTCACTGTTGCTAAGCTGTATTACCAGCCCCACTTTAAGAGAACAGGGTTCTCACTGTTGCTAAATTGTCGAAGGTGGGCTTGAACTTGTGACCCTCCTGCTTCAGTCTCCAGAGTGCTAGAATTACATGTATGCGTCACTACACCCAACTCACACACACAGGGTCTTTCAGATTATGTTGAACCTAGATCTAGCCCAGTTTGGGCAACTTATGAGACCTTGTTTTTTTGGATACTGGGGACCTGTGTGCTTGCTAGGCAGGTGTGGTGTCAGTGAGCTACATCCAGAGACCTTGTTTTTGTTTTTGTTTTTTTCTTTAAAGAGGGGAGGCTAAGGATGTAGCTTAGAGTGAAGGTCTTGGATTTAATTCCCTGTACTACCAAAAAAAAAAGTGTTTACCATTGTGGTTCAAACGAAATAAATGATACTATGAGTATATGAAATCCTACACACCTGCTAGAAATAATTAGGGAATTACCTACAATATACTGAGGTGAAATCAAGTAGCCAAACAGGGCAAATACATCTTCCATCCAATATCTTCCCATCAAGAGGGAAGGGGAACCTGGGCATGGTGGCACACTCCTGTAATCACAGCACTTGGGAGACTAAGGCAGCAGGACTACTTCGAGTTCGAGGCCAGTCTGGCTACCCAGTGAGTTCAAGGCCAGCCTGAACTACATAGTGAGACCCTTTCTCAAAAAACAAACAAACAGGGGCCGGGGATTTAGCTCAGTGCTTATGCCGCCTGCCTCACAAATGCAAGGACCCAAGTTCGATCCCTGGTACAAAAAAAAAAAAAAAATTATGAGAGGGAAAGGAAGCAAAAGGAAGGAGAGAAATGGAAGGAAGGGCAATGGAGTGGTGGCCTCAGCCAGAAGGCCTAACCCCCAGCAGCTACGTACAAATGCTGACGAGCTCACATTCTTGTCTGAAGCCACTCTGTGTCCTTGTGTTTTCTGTTTAATGGATGAGCCTTTCTGTTGGTGAACTGAGTATACATATCTAACAGGGAAAACCCTGAAAGTAGATATGAGCTACTTTAAAGGTAGATAAAATTCACCCTGTTTCTCAGCAAAGCTGAGACTTGCTGGTGTGGACATAATCAAGCACCCAATAACAACACTGGTCCATCATCCTCCCTACTGTATCCCACTGGGCCAATGAAGTGTTGGTTAAAGCTAAAAGATTTTACCAAGATTTAAAAAAACAAATGCAAATCCCCAAATGCTCAATACTTATCCACTTTTGTGGTCTCTGAACAAGAAAATGTGAGACTTGTTTTTTAAAAACACAGCTGTTTTCAAGTCTTTTTTTTTTTGATACCGGGGATCGAACTCGACCTTGTGCTTGCAAGGCAGGCGCCAGAACCACTGAGCTAAATCCCCGGCCCTCCAAGTCTTTTTAAACTCTATTTGATTAAGAAAATGAGATTTCACCTCCTCTCCCCAAAACACAGCTTCTTAAGAGCAGAAACCTGTCTTGGTCATTCATCTCCAAACACCTCCCTCACTGCTTTGGCCCTGGCGCTCACTGAGTAAATATTTACTGAATCCATGACAATGTTTATCGGCTCTGTATCTATATATGCTGGAACATGTAAATGAACTAGAATTTTAAATTATACTCCAGTCTTGATTAGCCTCTAGTAAATGAGGCTATGCTTCTGTGGAACTTTCCTTGTGTAAACTTGAGCTCTTTTTAAGTACTACTCAGTTCTTAGTTAACAGTTTCCATTTTAAAATCACTTTAAACAGTAACAGAATGGACCCTGTCAGAGCCTACGAGCAAGTGTTCAATACACACCAGCAGCTAAAGCACCGAGCAAAAACAACCTTCGCCCCATTCGGCCCCACATGTAACGACCGCTCCAGGGGGCAGCAGGAAGCTTCTCATCCTAACAAGACAGAATGGGGTCACTGAATCACAACTCTGGCAAATCCACTTCAAAGAAGCCTTCAACAGAAAATAATTTAAAACAACACTTTCGCCTTTCCTGTTTCATAGAGTTGCTCACTTCCTCTATATTCCTAATTTTAGAGAACAGTGCTAACATCAAAGTTATGGGCTTGACCTTTGAAGACAACAAGCTTTATTACTTGTTTCTTTCCTTTTTGGGGGGGGGGGGTGCCGGGGATCGAACTCGGGTCCTTGAGCTTGCAAGGCAGCCTGCAGAACCACTGAGCTAAATCCTGGGCTCCTACTACTTGTTTCTTAAAAATGCACAACAGGAGTTAGGCTTGGTGGCACATGGCTGTACCAGCACTAGGAAGAGGCTGAGGCAGGAGGATTACAGCAAGTTCAAGGCCAGTCTGCACTACAAAGCAAGACCCTATCTTAAAACACAAAAGCACAATAGGTCACCAAAGTCCTAAGTAATGAAACCTAAAAAAGCTCAAAATTAAAAATAATTTAGAGGAGGCACCGGGGATTTAGCTCAGTGGTTCCGCTGCCTGCCTCGAAAGCTCAAGGACCTGAGTTTGATCCCCGGTACCAAAATTAAAAAAATAAAAATAAAAATAATAATAATAATTTAGAGGGGCTAGCGATGTGGAGATGTAGCTAAGTGGTACAGCACTTGCCTAGCATTCATGAGGCCCTGGGTTTGATCACCCAGCACCACAAAATAGCGATCAACATCATAGGGGGACTGAGGGAAGTAGATGTAGGCTTAGAATAAATGAAACTGGCCCTGAGTTGACAATGAAGTTGGGTGACAAGGACTAAAGAGTTCTTATACTTCTCAACGTTTTTGTATTTCTAAATTTTCTGTAACATTTATGTGAGCATTTTACTCAATATTTCTAACAGCAATCTGACTTTAGGTATATTAACATCATTTGGAGTGACTTTTTATGGAGCATTAATCTAAAGATCTCAAAGCCATCCATGCCTAAACAAGTTGTAGCAAAGAAAAGCAGTGAAATAATGTACTCTGCACACCGAGAAGGAAAAAAGCAATTCCCCTTATTCTGCAGATCCAGCTCATCTTCTCCCTCCTCTACAACTAACACAGCCTTTCCTGGTAGAGTTTGGCAGTAATAAATCAGTTGAGTCCCCCTGTTTCTTTATGTGGTAAGGGAATTTTTCAAAGCTCTTAACCAATTTATCATCAGCTATTAGAGCCCTAAATATTCTATTTTAGCCATGCACACCTGAAATCTCAGCACTCTGGGATACTAAAGGAGGAGGAGGATTGCTTGTTTCAATCCAGCATGGGCAATTTAGCAAGTCCTTGTCTCACAGTAAAATGAGCTGAAGAGGTAGTTCAGTACAAAGTCCCTGTGTTTAATCCCCAGCACAGCAAAAACCATCACCAGCACCACAACAAAAAAACTCCAGCTCATGCTTGGTGTTTTTACACTAGATAAATTTCACCTTTGGGAAGTCAGATTTAATTGCCTGCTTACAACTCTAGAAAAGGTTAAAAAAGAGATACTGTAATTCTACTACAGTGTGCTTTTTATAGAGTTGTAGAATTCTGCTTATAGATAATATTGGTTTCCTTAAAAGTAGCTCAAGGGGCTGGGGATTTAGCTCAGTGGTTCCAGTGCCTGCCTCGAAAGTGCGAGGACCCTAGTTCCATCCCCAGTACCAAAAAAAAAAAAAAAGTAGGGCCGGGGATTTAGCTCAGTGGTTTCGCCGCCTGCTGCACAAGTGCAAGGACCCGAGTTCAATCCCCGGTACCAAAAAAAAAAAAAAACAGTAGCTCACAATTAGGCCAAACAGTAGCAAATGGTGACAACAGTTATCATATAGGACCTTGCGCTTGCACTTGCGAGGCAGGCTCTGGAACCACTGAGCTAAATCCCCGGCTTTTTTTTTGAGACAGTGTCTGGCTATGTACCCCAGGCTGGCCTTGAATTCAGTGACTCTCCTGCCACACCCAGCTTTACTTCATTCTTTTTAATTGCTATATAATACCATAAAACATGAGTAAATACTTTTAGCATTCCTTTATTACAGACTAAGTAATCCAGCATTTCCAATTTTTTTTTTTTTTTTGGTACCAGGGATCGAACTCGGGTCCTTATGCTTGCAGGGGAGGAGGCAGTACCACTGAGCTAAATCCCCAGCCCATCATTTCCAATTTTAAAATTAATATTGTAACAACCCTCTTTGGGCCTGGATTTTTGTAGAACAGTACTAAAAATGAAATCTCTAGGCTTAAGGACATACATAAAAAGGCTTTCTCTGTTAGGAGAGAGGGGGAGAGAAAGAGGAAGAAACAAGTCTTCCAGGGACAAATCTTCCTAAAATAATTCCAAATAACAAAAGTAGATTCCCCTACCACCCAAGTAAGGCTTAACCTCCTCTTCTTCCCCTGAGTGTCGCCTGGACTTAGTGCCTCAATTCTAAGTAACAGCACACAGAAAGGAAAAGTAATTTCACAATAGAGAAATGAGCAAGCAGAACCTACATGGTAGACCTGTCTCAAAAAATTAAAGAAAACCTTAAAAAACAAAACAAAACCAACAACTCAAATACTAGTATATAGGAAGCGTCAGTGTATTTACCAAAAGAACATTATACTGTGTAGTAACCGTGTATACAGCAGAACCATCTTTTGCTAACAGTATTTCTAGAATCAATTTGGCTCCTCATACGCTAGCCCACTGAGGACAGGAAATGGATACCCTAAAAAGAGTTAGATATTCTCAGTTCTCATCTCTAGGAAACTGGACTTGGAAGTGGGGTTAGGGAACCTAAGAAATTACTGAATTTAAGCAGATGATGAAAGGGGTGGGAGTATGTGTACCTCTCTGTGACTCCAATCACAGGCTTCTGAATCAGTCATCTATGAGAACCAAACAACAGGGCAAGGAGGATGAACAGATAACTATGAAGCAGAATCCGGCAAAGACTAAACATGTCTCGCTTCTCCTGGATCTCAGAATGAACTTTTACATGTAATTAAGTGCATCAGATCAATTTTCTCAGCGTCAACATCTGACTCAAGCTACAAATCATTAATTATCTATAATTACACGGGAAATTCAAAATACACTGTGTGACCATGAAAACTGAACCATTCACTTTAGAATACGTTCTGTGGGTGGTAGGGATGGTGGCACGTGCCTGCAGCTCCAGTTACGTAAGAGGCTGAGGCAGGAGGACCACTTAAGCCCAGGAGCAAGATCAGTCAGGCAGCACAGCACAGCAACACTGTCCTTTTTTTTTTTTTTTTTTGAGACATGGCCTCATTATGTAGTCTAGTCTGGCCTTAACTCACTATGTAGCCCAGGCTGGGAATCCTCCCACCTCAGCCCCCAAAGTGCTTCGATATAGGTATGCACCATCATGCCCGGCCCAAGACTTTGTCTTAAAAGAAAAGGAAAAAAAGAAAAAAGAAAGCCAGCCAGGCACAGTGGATCACACCTGTAATCCCAGTACTTTGGGGGTGCTAAGGCAGGAGGATCACAAATTCAAATCTCACCCAGACAATTTAGCAAGACCCTGTCCCAAAAGTGGTTTGGGGGGCTGGGGATTTAGCTCAGTGGTTCCGGCGCCTGCCTCAAAAGTGCAAGGTCCCAAGTTCGATCCTAGGTACCCCTCCCAAAAAAAAGTGGTTGGGGATGTAGCTCAGTGGTAGAGCACCCCTAGGTTCAATCCCCAGTCTGACAGACAGGCACACATATACACCCTAAAACTTTTTTCTGATGTAAGTATATTGCTTTTACAATGAAAAAATAAACTTACTCCAGTAAGAGGAAAAGGTCTATGCATTATGTGGAAAAAGCATACTAAAGCAGATCACAAAATGGCACATATATTGTAATTTAATTTGAGAACACAGCATTAAAAGAGAGGCTGGAAAGAACCATGTACTAACAAGTTTATGCTCATGAAAAATTACATCATAGGAAACTCTGAACACCTGGAAAATTTATAGGAAAGTAGGGTTAGAACACTAGTTGCAGGTGATCTTAGAAAATTCCTTATAACTGATTTTAAAAAAGCTTTATCAGTGAGATTTTGCTTATCTTAAATTAATAATAGGTAATTCGAGTCCACAATTATCCACTGATTTTCAGGAAAATGTTGGTATCACCCTTTCTGTCATTCTGCCAGGAGGCCTATTAATTAATTCTGACTTGGCCAAGTGCGCCTAGCAGGCACTCTTGTTCCCCGAGCCCAGCATTCGATTCCTGTGCATTTTCTGACTCCGAGGCTCTGACCTGACGTTTCTTCTCCAGGGTGACACTGGACACAAACTACAAGTAAGACTTGGAGAACACTGTCATTTCCCCTTAAATAACTCCCTGGCACCCTCATCAAAACGACAGACTCTGTCAGGATCTCCTCTCCACACCTTAGATCCCTTCCTTACTTTAAAAACAGCACAGCAGAGGGATTTAGCTCAGTGGTTCCAGCACCTGCCTCACAAGCTCAAGGTCCCAAGTTCGATCCCCGGTACAAAAAAAAAGACCACATTATCCAATTTATCTTTGGGCCGGGACTTAGCTCAGTGGTTTTGCTGCCTGCTACACAAGCGCAAGGACCTGAGCTCAATGCCCGGTACAAAAAAAAAAGCAAAAAACAAAAACAGCACAGCAGGGCTGGGAATGGAGCTCAGTGGTAAAGCTCACCCTCAAAACACATCAAGCCCTGGGTTCAATCCCCAGCACCGAGTAAATAAGCTGAGAAAAGCAGTTAGTTCTAAGGACACAGAATCACTGCGACACATTTGATCCTTCCTTCTTGGATTCTTCCTTAATTTTTCTTGAGACTGTACTATAAAAATATGTACCTTTATCTAACTTAACCCTTCCAGGATCCCTAATTTCCTCTCTTCTTCAATAAAGGTCACTTCCCTGCTCCCTCTTCCAAGAACAACATTACTCAAGAAGAAATGTTAGAAATCCGGCAGGCTTAATGAAATTCTTGTGGTTAAGGCTTTTAGAAGTATGTGTAATTACTATAGTCTCAGCATTTAAATTTAAGGATTATTCTACCTCAAAATGGTTACTATTATTATATGTGTTGCAGAAGCAAACACTCAAAATGGTTACCATTAAGGTGATTAGATCATTTTTTCTTGTTTTATTTTGCTATGCATTTTACTTTTTGAATCATATTACATATTGACACATGGGTATATAAATGCTTATATATGCATAAATTTACATATATATGTAAACAGAACCCAAAATAAAAACCAAATGCTGATATCAAAATTCCGATTCATGGGCCCAGGATTTAGCTCAGTGGTGCCACCACCTGCCTTGCAAGCGCAAGGTCCTGAGTTCGATCCCCGGTACCAAAAAAACACAAAACAAAAAAGAAACTCCCATTCAACGGGCTATGGTGGTGCATACTTGTAATCCCAGCACTCAGGAGGCTGACGCAGGAGGATTGCTCCAAGTTTGAGGCCAGCCTGAGCTACATAGTGAATTCAAAGCCAGCCTGAACTACATAGCAAGACCCTGTCTCAAAAAAACCAAAAACAGGGCTGGGGATTTAGTCAGTGGTGCTACACCTGCCTCAAAAGTGCAAGGTCCTGAGTTCAATCCCTGGTACAAAAAAAAAAAGACAAAAATTTCCATATATGAATAACATAAAGATATATATATATCTATAGAACAATAAATACAAATAGTCCAAAATCTTTAGAATTTAGAGTTTTTGTCTTTGTTTTCTTTTGGTACCAGGGATTGAACTCAGGACCTTGTGGTTGCAAGGCAGGTGCAATGCCACTGAGCTAAATCCCCGGCCCTATTTTTGGGTTTTTTGAGACAAAATCTTTTTTTTTTTGACACCGGGATCAAACTCGGGTCCTTGCGCTTGTGCAGCAGGTGGCAAAACCACTGAGCTAAATCCCCGGCCCCTTGAGACAAAATCTTAAAAAAATATTGGTAAGTTTTCTTTTATGAGTCATGGACCATAATTTTTTGTAGTTTGAGTTACAAGAAAATTTCTTTTTCTTTTACAACTTCATAAGACGGGAGACTCATTCTTTTCTTTTTCTTTTTGTTTTGAGACAAGTCTTGCCATGAAATTCAGGCTGGCCTAAAACTCATGGCAATCTTCCTGCCTCGGCCTCCCAAGTATTGGGATTACAGGATTTTTTGTTTTTTGAGACAGGGTCTTGCTATGCAGTGCAGACTGGCCTTGAACTCATTATGTAGCCTAGGCTGGCCTCAATCTCACAGTGATCCTCCTGCCTCAGCCTCCTGTGTGCTGGGATTATAGGGATGCACCTCTACACCTGGCAGCAACATTTTTCTTATCTTTTAAAGTAGAGAACTTCTACCCGTTCACTTAAAGGTACAATTCACAGCTTCTCTAGCATTTTCTACTTGCTACCATCATTCTTCTGGTACTTGGTAAAGTAAATAAAGGTTACTCAAACACAAGTGCCACTTCTTCCAGTCCAGCCCAATCAGCTGGTGAGTAACTGAGTAACAAACAGGTGGGTAGTGTGGATATGCTTGGACAAAGCAAGGATGCACTTCCTGGGTGGGGTGGGGCAGAGCAGGAAAGCAAGAGATTTCATTACCCTACTCAGAACAGTGTACAGTGTATACGTTTTAAATTTTATTACTGAAAAAGACACATGGCCATTAAGTCCCCTCAATACACACCCCCTTACTTGAAATACTTACCCCATTATTTATGCCACTTTCTGTAGCAGTACTGGACATCCTCCATCCTGTCTTTATGAGGTGTGATCAAAACTACAATGAACACTGCTGCAGAGAGCCATCCAACAGAAAGGCAGCTCATAAAAACATTAGGATGTGCCTTCAACCACATTATTCACACACACACACACACACACACACACACACACACACAAAGTCCCACACATTATTCACCAGATCTGGCACCATGTGACTTCTGACTCTTTCCCAAAGTCAAATGACCATGCAAGATAAACATTCTGAATTGATTCAGGACATCAAGGAGCCAAGATAGAGCAACACAGACATTTTTTTGATCACACCTCATATATAATGGAAAGGATTCTAATTTTGTAAGTAAATTTGTTACTGAATAAACCAAATTCCATAATCAATGAAGAAATGATAAAGTATGTGTATGTGTATATATATATATATATCTCTTATGTGTATGTATATATATCTTATGTACATATATAACATATATATATTTCTTACATATATATCCTACAATGAACATTCCTAAAATCAGCGTTTGACCTAATTCTGAGGCAATCGTTCTTTCCAAAATCAGATTTCTAAGTTTACCTTTCCCTTCCCTACTCACTCTTTGGTAGGATGCAGGAAGCCTACACTTGAGTTTGCTTTCTTTTTCTTTTTTGGTACCGGGGATCGAACTCAGGTCCTTGTGCCTGTGTAGCAGACGGCGAAACCACTGAGCTAAATTCCTGGCCTCTTTTTCTTTTGTGTGGTGGAGACTGAAACCCAAGGCCTCATGCATGTTAGGCAAACACCCTACAATTGAGCCACATCCCTAGCAGTGTGTGTGTGTGTGTGTGTGTGTGTGTGCGCGCGCACATGAGCACACTGGGAGTTGAACCCAGGGCCTTCACACTGAGCTTCATTCCCAGCCCTTCTCTTATTTTTACTTTTGAGTCAGGGGCTCACTACATGGTTAAGTTGTTCAGGCTGGGGGCTTGAATTTGTGATCCTCCTGCCTCAGCCTCCCAGAGCACTACAATTACAGGTATAAGCCACCATGCTTATGGGATATGCCACCACACTATTCTTTGGATTTTTGAAACAAGATATTGCTACATATCCCAGACTAGCCTTGAACTGCACCCTAGACTGGTCTCAAACTCGTGATTCTCCTGCCTCAGCCAGCCAAGTGCTGACATTTCAGACATGTGGACCACACCCTGCAAAAACTATGAAGTTTTAAAATGAGAAAAATTGGTTTAAATAAGCTAGCAGGATGACCACAATCCCATGTAAATGACAGATCGTGGACAGGCAGGAGGTCAAGTCACAGTGTAAACCGCCAGCTGGATCTCACTCCACACCTGCCATGTATGACCAACCATCCTGACTACATTATTTCACCCTTACAAAGACAAATTTAGAGCAGTACAGAGATAGAAACTTTCTACTGACTTCCTATCACATTTTACTTCTTTTTTTGGTTTAAACTATTTAACTGAAATACCACACACTGCCTTCCACTTATTTTGATACATCTTCTTCCCATGGCGATTTAGATCTTCCAGCCAATATAAACGTTTCATAAATGTTTAGCCATGTGGGTCTTCACATGCACACTATCTCACATCTTTCAGCAAGGCAAGATTCAAGTGGGCTGGGGATGCAGCTCAGTGGTACAGTGCCTGCCTGGCAAGTGCAAGGCCCCTAGTTTGATTCCCA
The DNA here is from genome assembly GCF_053883595.1 of Heterocephalus glaber. Lineage (NCBI taxonomy): Eukaryota > Metazoa > Chordata > Mammalia > Rodentia > Bathyergidae > Heterocephalus > Heterocephalus glaber. Next base: position 32,456,040 of record NW_028258325.1, read on the forward strand.
GTACCAAAAAAAAGAGGGAGGAAGGAAGGAAGGAAGGAAGGAAGGAAGGAAGGAAGGAAGGAAGGAAAACATTCAAGAGTAAAGATCTGACACAATTAACTAGGTGCAATGAGGATCTACTCAAAATATTTGTTTCTTTGAGGTAAGAGCACCACACACCTGATCAATTAAGAAAACTACCCTTATAATTCAGGATGCTTTTCATTTTTAAGCCGATAATTAGGTGCTGCATAGCCTGGAACTCAGAGGGCACAGTTTCCAGCAGCTCAGCGTCTTCCCATTGGTGCTTGCAGAGTGAGATCTTAGGCCGGGGCAGGCTGCACTTCATTTGAACTCAGGCACCTTTCTCTTTGGCTTCCTACTTTTTCTGATCATTTTCCCTGATGTGTTCCAGGAAGCTATCTCAACCCTTGGAGTGCTTAATATGGTCAGTACACACATTCTGACATATACCTTGCCCTTAACTTGCTTGTTTACAATGCCCACAGAATCCTGGGTAACACTGTAGATTCTTCCAGGTTTGCCATGGTAACATTTGTGTGGTATTCCTTTTGAGCAGTACCTATTCCCTTGGTGTCTACAATATCACCCTTTTTGCAGATTCCTAGGTATATGGCCAAAGAACAACTCCATCTTTCCTGAAAGGCCTAGAGAACATATACCAGGTTCCTCTCCTCTTTCCCTTTGTATTCATCATTTTGGCAAATCCTGGAAGACGGTTCAGGCTGCAAGGCTAATTTTTTTTAAAGACAGTGTCTTTTTATATTGCCTGGGCTGGCCTTGAACATCATCTTCCTGCCTCAGCTTCATGAGTAGAGCTGGGATTATAGGAATGCGCACTCAGTTCCTATTACAGTTTTTTTTTTTGGTACCGGGGATCAAACTTGGGTCCTTGCGCTTGCAGGGCAGGTGGCAGAACCACTGAGGTAAATCCCTGGCCAGTTCCTATTACTTTTTAATAATGACATAGTTTTTTGGGGGGGCTGAGACAAAGGCAATCCTCTCGCCTCAGCCTCCCAAGTGCTGGAATCACAGGTGTGCGATACCATATCTGGCACTATAATGATATACTTTTAAGCTACATTTCCATCTCTGATGGGAAATAGGCAAGGAAAGGATACTCAAATGTGATAAATTATAGTTTATTAAAAATTCTGCTAAGGACTGGGGATTTAGCTCAGTGGTGCTGTGACCTGCCTCACAAGCACAAGGTCCTGAATTTGATCCCCAGTACCAAAAAAAAAAAAAAAAATCTGCTAAAGCGCTATCTGCCTGGAAGAAGTTAGACATTTAAAAAGTTTAAATGTTGAAATAAACCCCATTACATTCCCTAAACATTACAATTATTTGTGCCTTGGTATTAAAACTCTCTGGACCTACTGTGACAAATTATTTGAGTTCAGATCCATGAGGTGGACATACTGGCTCCCACGTATAATCCCAACTACTCCAGAGACTGAGGCAGGAGGACTGAAAGCTGACAGCCTTAGCAAGACCCTGTCTCAAAATTTAATAAAAAAGAGGGTGGGAAGGGGATGTAGTTCAGTGTAGAGCACTTGTTTTTTGTTTTGTTTTGTTTTTTGCTACCGGGGATCGAAATGAGGACCTTGCGCTTGCAAGGCAGGCAGTGGAACCACTGAGCTAAATCCCCAGCCTACAATGTTTATTTTTGTAAAGGAATGAATTTCCAAAATAGTTTCATAGTATGTCTTCCTTTTTTAAAAAGCCACTTTTCTTGCAAAAGAGCATGAACAAGATAAAATCACTTTCTTTCTTACACCCTCCCCCTCTAAATAACCAATACATATTTAAGTGACTACAATGTGGTCATCAATAAATTTAATGATCAATCATCAATATTAATATTAGCTGCTTTTAAAATAAATACCTATATTTTACATTACTTTGTTAAAAATAAATGTACCTTTTATAAGCCAATCAACTCATCATTTAGTTACTGACTGAATTTTCAATTGCCGTTTTTAAATGTTCTAGAACTTATCTGGCTCTAGCCACAGTGAAAAATCAAATCAAATTATATTAAGAGTCTTGATTACATTCAACTACATCATCATAACACAAACAATGAAAGTGAATCAAACATTTTCCTTCAAATTGGGAAACTGAATGGATTAAATCTTTTGGTTTGGGTTCAATTAAGTTCAAGTATTTACCACTAGTTGAATTAAATGTTTTCCTTAGGTTAAGAACAATCATTAAAGTCAAGTGTCTGAGAAAAATAAATAAAGGCAATAAGAGTTAAATAATTCTATATTAGCACTGCAAAAACCAAAATGAACATACACACACATATACATACACAGTCATTTATTTTCATGATAATATAGTAATTTTGATAACCAGAATGCTTGGATTAAATTACCTTATTTCTTCTCGCTTTTTTAAGAAAGACAGAAGTTCAAAGCACTTAAACTGCTGAGTAACCAAGTGTGCATGTAAACTTAGTAAAACTTGAATAGGTCCAGAAGAGGCCTATTTTAGAAGCATGACAAAACATACTGCATAAGAAAACTGATAACGTCAGGTTCTGAATTCGGGAGATTTTACAGATAAAAATAACATATTTTTCTTAGAAAAAATAAAAGGGAAGCAGACAGCAACGTTAAAACGATTTTCCTTATAGATCTCATCAACAGTATCAGCCTAGTTCAGTGGTGGCAAACCTATGGCATACATGCTGCAGTACCTGTATCACTGAAAGCTCTAAAAGGTTCAACATCACTGACCTAGTCATTTATCAATGTGAATTCTTAGAAGAATCTCATCCTTAAAGGAGGTCCACAATAACTGCCTTAAGCCTTATTACAAAATAAAAAGAAATAAGGTGATAAAATGCTAAAATAGAAATAAGTGACATCTAAAAAAAAATCTTAAAATCCAGGAAGTATATTCCATGATCAAACTAATGAAAAATCCTCAAAATGAGTAAAATACTTCATCACTAGTAGATGACTGCATATCTAAAACAGAAAATGTCACTTTTAATATCCTAGAGAAAAGATCGTGTCAACAATTTAGAAATAAAAACCCACATAGATGTAGACATAAGAAAAAAGTACAATACAAAAAAATGTTGAGAGTTATTTACAGATTTAAAAGCAGTTCCCATCTTTTCAGCAAAAGTGGCAGCATAGGGCCAGGGATTTAGCTCAGTGGTTTTGCTGCCTGCTGCACAGACACAAGGACCCGAGTTCAACCCCTGTACCAAAAAAAAAAAAAAAGTGGCAGCATATTAAGTACACCAAATGATCACAGTCATCATTCCACAGAGAAAAATACTAATGCAAGCTACAAGATTTCTGAAAAGATTCACCACTATATCTATAATTTTTATTTAAAACTTTAAGATTTTATCCATGGTTACATTGCAGAAGAAAAATCTTGGAGTAAAGACTAAATTTTAGTTTCTTCTAAAAAGAAAATATGACACCGAAACCCTGAATAACAATTACAATTCATAAGGAAACACAAGAACATGCCAATTCATCCTATTAGTAGATATGATGCTGGGTAGCAATGAAGATTGCTTATCTAGTCAAAGGTGTTTGACAAACCACACCTTTATTCAAGCTTTCCATTCTGAAGACTATTATTGGCTTTCTCTTGTCTGATGACTTTGATGCACCCTTTAGAGATTTTGATCATTCACATGACATTCATCACATCCAAAACAATACAACTAGAGATCCAGGAACACTGAATTACAAATCTCAGCCTGATGTAGGGTTCTGTTCCATACAGGGAATACGAGAAGCTATAGAAAGGAGGTATTACAGCAGTCCCCACAATGAAGAACACCACTGTCATGAGAATTCCATTGATGACATTAGCTTTGGAAAACTGGATACTTCAGAGCTTTAAAGAACCACCGCTGATTCACAAAAGGGCTGGAAAGCTCTGCAAGCAGTCAAAAATTTGCAATGTACCCCAGCACTTGATATTTCAGTATAAAGCAGTATGCATACAGTGCTGCACAATGATGAATTATGAACAATTTGTCACCAATCACTTCCCAATAGAAAATGAGAATCAACAAATCAGAAATGAGGTAGCCTGAAGCAGTAGCAATGTTTAGTTTCACAAATGATGAATTGCCCCAAAGTGGATCAGCTCTAGTAGGCTGATCAAAGAAGAAAATACATAGGCCCAAAATTCCAACCACTGGAGAATGACATGTAGATATACTACCCTTGAGCTCCATTCAATCTTCTTTTCCAAGCTGAGACTGTTAAAACCTGAAGAAACTTTTGCAGAAAAACAGTAACTTACAAAGTGGAAAAGAAACTGAAAGGTGAGAAAGCTAGTACAAAGAGTGCTGATAACCAGTTTGGTGTCGGTATCCGTATTTCATCAATAGGTTTCAGTCCATAATAGGCTGTCCCAGAGGCAGGGTGCAGAGGAGCAATAGTTCACTGCAGCAGAAGCAGCAAAAGCAACAAGGGACGTGTAGAGCACTTGTTTAGCATATAGGAGGCCCTGGGTTCAATCCCCAGTACCACACAACACAAGAAAAAAAAAAATCAAATAGCCAAGCCATTAAAGTTACAAATTTCTTATAAAACCCGCTAATTAGGGTTACAGTATAGCTAGGCTTTTTTTTTTTTTTGGTACTGGAGCTCAAACTCAGGACCTCGCTCTTGCCAGGCAGGCACGGTGCCACTGAGGTAAATCCTGGCCCTAGTTAGTGTTTCATACAAGAGTAAAATACAGGGCCGGGGATTTAGCTCAGTGGTTTCGCCGCCGGCTGCGCAAGCGCAAAGACCCGAGTTCGATCGCCGGTACCCCCCCAAAAAAAGAGTAAAATATATATACACACACACACACAACTGTCTGATATTTTTATATTTTTAGAGCCAGGCATGGTTGCACTTGGGAGAATCCCAGCACTTAGGAGGCTGAGGCAGGAGGATGGCAGTGAGTTTGGGGCCAGCCTAGACTACGCAGTGTGTTAAAGGACAGCCTAGACTACACAGTGAGATCCTGTCTCAATACCCCACCCGGAAAAAAAGATATTTTAAAAAGAACACAGGGGGTGTGAAGATACCCTTTCAGAGAGCATACTTTTCTCCAAAAGAAGAGACTAAAGCCAGCTGGAAAGAAGAACAAAAGTTTATTTTCCAATGAGTGGAATGGGAATATTTAGAAGCAACAGGTGAGTGTAGCTAGCAGGGCTGTGCAAGGCATTGCTGCAGAGATGAGAATGTGAAGTCTTCATTAGTGACCCTATTCAGCTCATCACAACCTCCCAGCGCACTATTACAACTCAGAAGAGCAGCAGCTCCCACCGGCTCATCAGAGGAAGAACTGAGCCCAGAGGGATTTGTGACTAGCCGGAGCTGCAGCACCCACAGAGGGGGATTCAAAACCATGTCTTCTTTCACTTCCCCTTTCCTGGAAAGGACACATCCAACAAGTCCTCAGGGACTAGTTTACAGGCAGAAAAGTTTAGAGGCAAATATAGAAGAAACAAAAGGTAGCCCCTGACCATTGAGGGTTTAATTATTAAATTATTCAATATAATAACTACATACCAGAATATAATCAACAGCCAAAATAAATATTACAAATTACATTAGTCATTACCTCTCTGCAAAAAGCTAAAAATTCAGGAAAAGCACCCAGGTATAGTGGCGATGTCTGGGCGTGGTAGCACAAGGCTGTAATCTCAGCATTTGGGAGGCTGAGGCAGAACTCCCACAAGCTTGAGGCCAGCCTAGACTACATAGTGAGTTCAAGGCCAGCCTGAACTTCATAGTGAGACCCTGTGTCAAAAAACAAAAACAGCTTTCCAGCCTTGGCCTCGGACGTTATAGCCATGGTTATATTTATTACAAAGTCCATGGGGCCGGGGATTTAGCTCAGTGGTTCTGGCGCCTGCCTCTCAAGCGCAAAGTCCCGAGTTTGATCCCGGTACAAAAAAAAAAAAAAAAAAAAGTCCTTTGTAAGGAGGGGTGATGGTGTCCAAGAAAGACGTCCACATGCCCAAGCACCCAGAGCTGGCAGACAAAAGTGTACCCAACGGGCTGGGGATTTAGCGCAATGGCACCAAACCTGCTTTGCAAGCACAAAGTCCTAAATTCAATCCCCGAATCAAAAAAAAAAAAAGTGTGCCCAACCTTCACATCAGGAAGGCCACGCAGTCTCTCTCTCAAGTTCCGAGGCTATGTGATGGAACCTCCAAGACACTTTTACTAGTACCTTACCAACAGGGCACCCAATATCTCTGCCATTACTTCCCCCTACCCTGAGACTGTGCCTGTCACCCAAGTCCGCAGCTGGCCCGAGACTGGCAGATCCCAGCCCAAACCCAGGACTTGGGAGAAGAGGTCAGAAGACACTTTCGGACAGGGCTCGGTGCCCCCTGGGGCTGAGAAGCAAGCCAGGCTGGCAGGTCAGCCACTAATTCCAGTCTAGACTCAGATTTGGTAGTGGACATGGTCAGCCACCTCAGTAAGGTGAGAGGACGGTATATTCTGTTGAATAAACGTGTAGCCAGAAAAACTTGAAAACAAAACAAAAATAAAGTAAAACAAAATGCCTCCTGGGTCACTCTTCCATTTTGTATTTACTTCAAACTACTGGGAATTGAATCTAGAGACTTCATTCCTCGTCAGCTACATCCCACGCCAACCCCATCCCTTCTTGAGACAGGGTCTCAGCAGTTCGCTAAATTGCTCAGGCTGGGCCTGAACTTGAGGCAGACTGCTGAACCACTGAGCTAAATCCCTGGCCCCAGGGCCTGAACTTGAGCTTCTCCTGCCTCAGCCTCGCTGGAATTATAGGCACATGCCTGACTTCTTCTGACTTCTGGCTTTCTTGTTTGCTTCTTTGTGGGGTTTTTTTTTTGGTACCGGAGATCGAACTCGGACCCTTGCACTTGCAAGGCAGGCACCAGAACCACTGAGCTAAATCCCCAGCCCTGTGGATTTTTTTGTTTTTTGAGACAGGGTCTCATTATGTAGTTCAGGCTGCCCTTAGATTCACTATGTAGCCCAGGCTGGCCTCAAATTCACAGCAATCCTCCTGCCTCAGCCTCTCAAGTGCTGGGATTACAGGTGTGTGCCACCACACCCTGATTAGCACCTGGCTTTCTATTCCACAATAATTGTCTTATGAAAAGTTTATAGGGGGCTGAACATATAGATATACTTCAGTGGTAGAGCAAAGATCAATGGTGGGGAACCTATGGCACACATACCGCAGCAGGCACATAGAACTCTCTGTTGGCACACAAGACAAGTCACCCCAGCAGTGGAGCTTTCAGGTTTAACTGCAGTCTTGAGTTCTGGTCTGGGCACTCATTCTCTAAAAGGTTCGCCATCACTGGCAAAGAGCATGTGCTTAGCATGCTATGGGGAAGACCTCGGATATTTCAATCCCAAAGAATATATCAAAAAACAATTTTTTTTTCCCTTGGCCACAAATCTTGTTCTCTCCCAAATACAATCATACTTTCTCACTCCTTTCAACTTAGTCAAGCTAAGAACCTTCCAAATGCATACATCCTTCTTCCTTTTCGATTAAAAATTCAGTCTTTAGCAAGGTCCCAAGTTTGATCCCCGGTGCCAAAAAAAAAAAAAGTCTTTAAATTGTCTCTCTGAAAGCCAGGCATGGTGCCCCACTTCTATAATGCCAGCATTTGGAAGCCTGAGGCAGGAGGATCGCCACAAGTATGAGGCCAGCCTGGGATACATAGTGAGTGCAAGGTCAGCCTTAACCTACATACCAAGACCTTGTCTCAAAAAACAGATAGATATAGATAGATAGATAGATAGAAAGAAAGAAAGAAAGAAAGAAAGAAAGAAAGACTCTCTAAGACAGGTGTGATGGCACATACGTGTAATTCCAGCTACTCTAAGAGGCTGAGGCAGAAGTACCACATGGTTCAAGGCCAACCTGGGCAGCTTAGCGAGACCATGTCTCAAAATAAAAAGGGCAGCCAGGGGCCAGGAATGTAGCTCAGTGGCACAGCACTGCCTGGCAAGCTGGAGGCCCTGAGTTTGATTCCAGGTACCTAAAAAAAAACAAAACACAACAACAAAAAAAGGGCAGCCAGGCATGGTGGTACATACCTGTAATCCCCAGCACTCAGGAGGTAGAGGCAGGATGACCACAAGTTTGAGGCCAACCTAAGCTACCTAATGAATTTAAGGCCAGGCTGAATTGCAGAGCAAGACCCTGTCTCAAAAGCCAAAAAAAGGGGTGTAGGGGGGAACTCCTGGGGATGTAGCTCAGTGCTAGCCTAGCATACACAAGGCCCTGAGTTCAATCTTCAGTATCACAAAAATAGTTTCTCATCGGGCCAGGGATTTAGCTCAGTGGTTCTGGCGCCTGCCGCACAAGTGCAAGGTCCCGAGTTTGATCCCTGGTACCAAAAAAAAAAAAAAAACCAACAAAAAAAATAGTTTCTCATCACATTTTTTGGGGGGGGCGGGTACTGGGGATCAAACTCCGGACCTTGCTTTTGCGAGGCAGGCAGCAGAACCACTGAGCTAAATCCCTGGCCTCTCATCACATTTTACTATGAGCATTCCAAAGAAGGCAAGCTACAAATTCAATACTTAGTTTGGAAATGTCAGCCAACTATCATTTCATTGTTACAAATTTTTCATCATTACAAGTTTTATCTTCCACAGAACACTAGGACTTGAACATAATTCAGCCAAGTTCTTTGAGATTTTGAAAGATGTTTGCTCTACTTTCTGGTGCCTTCCATCTGAGACCTCATGAGAATGGCTCTTACAGACCTATTTCCATCAACGTGCTCTTCAGGACTATCCAGGTGCTCTCTAAGATCTAGGCCTCACCAAAATCACCTATAGGGGTCCACTTGTGGCATCTAGCACATACTCTAAAACTTCCAGTTACTACCACTTGCTCAGGTCCAAAGCCACTACTTTTTTTTTTTTTTTTTTAGTATCGGGAATTAAACTCAGGTCCTTGCGCTTGCAAGGCAGGCGGTGGAACCACTGTGCTAAATCCCCACCACTACATTTTCAGATGCTTGTTGAATCAGGCATGGTGGTGCATACCTGTAATCCCAGCACTAAGGAGGCTGAGGCAAGAGGATCACCATGAGTTCAGGGCCACCCTGGGCTACGTAGTCAGTTCAAGACCAGCCTATACTATGCAGGGAGACTCTAAATACATACATACCTACATACGTACATACATACGTACATACATGCATACATACAAACAACAATAAAACAGATACTTGTTACAGCAACATCCTACTCCTGGTTCCAGTTTTGTCTTGGTCCATTTGGGCTGCTACGCTTAAACACCAGAGACTGGGTAGCTTATAAAAACCAATTTATTTCTCACACTTTTTCTTTTTGTTTTTTGAGACAGGGTCTATGTAGTTCAGGTTAGTCTTGAACTCATTATGTAGCCCAGGCTCGCCTTGAACTTGTGGGGATCGACCTGCCTCACTCAGCCTCCTGAATGATAGGATTACAGGCATGCATCACCTCATCCGGCTTTCTCACACTTCTGCAATCTGGGAAATCCAGGATCACTCCATGTCTGGTGATGGCCTGCTGATTCACAGGTGGTGCCTTCTCGCTGCATCCTCACAGGAGGAAGGAACCAAGGCAGCTCTCTAGCACATCTTTTATAGGGCCCTGGTTCTACATATTCATGAGGTGGCCTCATGATCTAATCACCTGCCAAAGTCCCCAACCTTCTAACACTATCACACTGCAGGTCATAGGGATTCAAATATGTAGGCCCTTGCACTGCCTTAGACATTACCTTTTTCTTCCTCGGTGATCCTTTTATCCTTTCTGTGTTTGATTCATATTCCAGGAATCACTTTACACAGCACATGGGACAGCAGAAAGAATATGCCTTAGATAAGACTCCAGGTGTACTACTACTGAGAAATGGAGAAATCACTTAGCCTGTGACTTGGGTTTTTCAAGTACAAGTGATAACTGAAGCCATTCATCTTAAGGGTTGTGTGAGGATCGAGTGAGAATTTGTAAGGGTGATTTATACACTGAGAATGAACTGGGCCAACTCAAACCTCAGCTTTCACCTTTAGCCACACGATGCTCTGAAGTGTTCTCCTTCCCTGGGGCACAGCTATCATTCTTCTGCAGAAAAGGGAACAGGAAGAAAGAAGTCTACTCTGAAGCTCTGTCCTCGCCTATTACTAATTTCTTGTCCTTTCCTGGCTGTACGTCACTCACGAATGATTGCAAAGGCTCTACCTGGCCAGAGACCAGAGGTAACATTTATCACAAACGCTCAAATTAAACTCTTCAATTCATTCTTCATTTATATTCAATATCATTAATCAACAATTTCCAATTCTGAAAATATTTACTGCAATTTGTACTTGAGAGTATTATCAGGTTGAGGGCAAGTACAGGGCCTGGGGTCAATCCTCAGCACCACAAAAAGGGCATATATTAGTCATGTTCAAAATATAATTTTTTTTTGACACCGGGGATCCAACTCAGGACCTTGTACTTGCAAGGCAGGCGCGGTGACACTGAGCTAAATACCTGGCCCCAAAATATATATGAACCTCAGGAAAAAGGGCTGTTTTTCCTAAGTTAGAAACAAAAATGCAACATAAGATATAGAAAATCCATACCCTACGATTCCCAAATCACAGTGGATGTAAGTTCCTTACAAATATTAAGAACGCCATTTTTATAAACAGCTGTATTATAAAATACTGGTGAGTTTTGAAGTTGTGAGGTTAACTTCTGGAATTTCTACACTTGTAGTATTGGTAAGTGCAGGCAAGCATAAAGCAACTTCACGCTGTATTTTCACAAAACTGACTCCCATCTGTGCTCTGACTTAAACTTAGAAAAAGGAGAAACGAAAATTCAATATGAAAATAAGCAACAAGGAAACTTTCTTCACAATCAAAACACTGAAGTGTAAGACGTTATCAAACACATATAAACCCTACTATGCCCCTAAAAACTGATTTTTAGAAAATAGCTTTTAAAAGAATTATTTTATAATACACATTTCATGTTAAAAATTTCAAATATCTGCCCCCTCCAAAAAAAGCCAAACAGAAAAATGAAAGATACTCTCCTTTCCCCACTACCATGTATTAGAAACTGAAATGTAGCAAGACACAGTGGCACTTGCCTGTAATCCCAGTTACTCAGGAGATTGAGGCAGGAGGACTGCAAGTTCAAGGCCAGCTTGGGCAACTTAGTAAGACTCTATCTCAAAATGAAACACAGAAAGTGCAGGAGCTGGGTGTGATGGCACATGCTTATAATCCCACACACTAGGAGGATAAGGCAGAAAGATCTCAAATTTGAGCCCAGCCTGGGCAAGTTAGCCGCCTCAAGAGATCATCTCAAGGGCCGGGAATTTAGCTCAGTGGCTCCACTGCCTGCCTCGCAAGCACAAGGTCCCGAGTTTGATCCCCAGTACCAAAAAAAAAGAGAGAGAGATCATCTCAAAATAAAAACAAAAAAGGGCTGGGGATGTAGCTCAGTTCTGAGGTCTTGAATTCAATCACAATTACTGCCATTCTCCTAAAAAAACCCACAAGGGATGGGCAATGTAATTCAGTGACAAGAGGACCCCGATGCTCAATCTACAGTACCCCCAAAAAGAAGAAAATAAAAGAGGGGGCCGGGATTTAGCTCAATGGTTCCGCCACCTGCCTCGCAAGCTGCAAGGTCCTGAGTTTGATCCCCAGTACCCAAAAGAAAAGAAAAGAAGGTGCTGAGGATGTAGCTCAGCATTCCCTGGGTTCAAATTCCTGTAGCAATGAAAAAAGGAAGAGTAAGATAGAGGGGAAGGAGGAAGAAGAAACTAAGTTTTCTAGGCACACTGAAGTACATGTACATTGTAGATACTTGTTGAACTATGATTAAAATCACTTCATTTGGGGCCCAGGGATGTGGCTCAGTGGCACCTCACCTGCCTGGCAAGGACAAGGTCCTGAGTTCGATCTCTGGTACCGGGAAAAAAAAAATCACTTCATTTGGTTTTTGAGGTTTTTGAGTCAGGGTCTCTCTATGCAGTTCAGGCTGGCCTTGAACTCACTATGTAGTCCAGATTGGCCTCAAACTCAAGGCGATTCTCTGGCCTCAGACTCTCAAAGTTTAGAACTACAGGCATATACCACCATACCTGGCTTCTTCATTTTATACCATTAAAATGTCTTCAAACTGAGCATGGTGGCATATGCCCATAATCCTAGCACTCTGGGAGGCTGAGGCAAGAAGACAGCAAGTTTGAGCCCAGCCTAGGCAATTCAGCAACTCACCAAGACCCTGATTAGGGCATGACATGTCAATCATAGAGATCCAGGACACATGTGCAGAAAGTTTCCAAGGCCTGCAACTGGGGCCAAGCAGAAGGTGCTATCTTCAATTCATCTAGTGGGAAGTCACTCTAGATCTGACAACAGCCTGAAGAATAGGCCATTAAAAGACTCGGGCCATTAACCTCTAGGCCACAGTGAGCTTTCTCAGCAGCCTGTTCTCACTCTGCAGAGGGTACTTCTTTCTCTTTAATAAATGTAAAACCTTGCTACCTTTTGTGTGTCTTGTCCAATTATTTGTTCAGGACAACAAGAGCCCGGGAAGAGCCCATAGCACCCCAGAACCCAGCAACATTATCTCAAAATAACAAATGAAAAAAGGGCTGGGAATGTAGCTCAGTACACAAAGGCCCTGGGTCCAATCCTTAGTACCAAAAAAAGTCTTTAATATGGCTTATGATTAGTTTCCTTGCTGTACTGTAATTTGTTAAAGCATGGACTATCTAAAATCATGATTCACCACAACACTATTTGTCATAATGAAAAACTAGAAATTATATTCATGTCCAACACGAACTGAAAACTTCAAGTAAATCAGCTTATTAAAAATATATGTTTCAGGGGCTGGGGATTTAGCTCAGTGGTTCCGCCGCCTGCCTCGCAAGCGCAAGGTTCTGAGTTCAATCCTTGGTACCAAAAAAAAAAAATGTTTCAAGGCCTGGGATTTAGCACAGTGGTTCCGCCACCTGCTTTGGAAGCGTAAGGTCCTGAGTTTGATCCCCAGTACCAAAATAAATAAATAAATATCTATATCTATATCTATATCTATATCTATCTATTTCGGGTGGGCTAGGAATGTTGTTCAGTGGCATAGTACTTACCTAGCATTCACACCTAGGTTTGATCCTTACCACAAGCACACACAAAAAAATTCCCATTTGGGAGGAGATACAATACCCACACAGTACGCTCACAGTACTGTACACAGTTCTGACTGCAGTTCTGAAGCACTAGGATATAGAGATGAAAACAACACACTGGGCTCAAATTTAAGTTTTTGTCACTTACTATGCTGTCAGTATCTTTTTTATTTATTTTTTTTTTTTCTGTACCAGGGATCACGCTCAGGACCTTGTACTTGCAAGGCTGGCAAGCTGCCACTAAGCTAAATCCCCCATCCCCAGCTTTTTTTTTTTTAGCCAGTTCTGGGGATTGAACCCAAGATCTTTGCACTAAGCTACATCCCCAGACTTTTTATTTTAAATCTTTTATTTTGAGATAGTCTTGCTAAGTCATTAAATTGTCCAGGATGGGCCAGAACTTGCAATTCTCATGCCTCCACCTCACAGAATGCTGGACTACCATGCCTCCCTTCCTTACCTGTACAGTGCAAGTAGGAATACTGCACTAGGTTTCTCTGCAGTTAAATGAAAACTATATAAGAGCAATTTTTAGCATAGCACCTGACACACATAGTGTTCAAAAAAAAAATAGTAGCTACCATTACCACTACAAAGCAAGAAGCAATCTCCCAGGGAAAAAAGCCATTAAAATACTGAGATGTAGGGGCAGGGATGGATTTAGCGCAGTGGTTTCGCCGCCTGCTGTGCAAGCACAAGGACCCGAGTTCGATCCCCCGTACCAAAAAAAAAAAAAAAAAAGAATACTGAGATGTTCTCAAACCACTAATGTGCATTAAAATCACCCGAGGGGTGTGTAGATTCAAGAAACCAATTTCTCCAGGGCTTAAGTTTGAAGTCAAATGAGGGTGCTGTAGCCCAAATATCGAGGAAGGACAAAGAGAGCTCAGCAGTAGAGCGCTGGCCTACCAGGCCCAAAGCCCTGTTTCTGATCCCCAGCACCATAAAAAAAGAAAAAGAATTACTGAAGTAAAAGAATTAAAGCACTATCTTATAAAAAGTCTGAAAATTAGGATTCTTATCCTAAAGAATGGTTTCAAGCAAGAATATGAACATTCATTCAGCCAACACTCACTGTACACTCCACTCTGCTGTGCAAATGACAAAACAACCCCATTCTCAAAGAACTGATTTCCAGTGGAGACAGAATATAAAGAATAAGAAAGCTGCAGCTAATGACAAATGTTGTAAAGGAAATAAGAGAATGGAGATACAGGGTAATCGCTTTGAAACCCCAACACCTGAACTATGACTTGTATGACACGATGGAAACATCCAAAGCCCTTGCAGAATCCTCAAACCATAGGGCAGAGCAAGTGCAGAGGCTCTTAGGCAAGAGCTAGCTCAACAGGTTCCAGGGAAAACAGCTGTAACGGAGCTGAAATTTGGAAGCCACTGATGTGGCCAAGCTCCTCTGTAATGAAACAGGAAGAAGGAAAGGCAAAGCCAAACTGCATGGGCTTCCTAAGGAGTTGGTTCTCTGTTCTGAATGCAGATGACACAAAGTTACATTTTAAGTCATCTCTCAGGCTGAGGTAAGAATGCACCATAAAAAGCCCAAGTGGAAGCAGGGAGACAAGGCATTTACTGGAGTAGATCAGGAGAGATGGTGGCAGCAGGGATGGGAAGCAGTAAATACATATTGAACACTGAGGAAGAACAAAGAAAAAGAACCTAGTTACATAATGAGTATTAAGAATGACGGGCCAGGGATTTAGCTCAGAGGTTCCAAAGCCTGCCTCACAAACACAAGGTCTCGAGTTCGATCCCCAGTACCAAAAAAAAAAAAAATGGGAATGAGATTTGCCAGCTTTAGGTAAGCTTATGAAAAACTGACCCTAAATAGGTTGTTAGCAGTTTTAGGACACTTCACGGCACTTATTCTCTGAAACTGAAGTGAAAAGGACATTTCCTTCCATAGTAAGCTCTTTTGCTGCCAATGGTTTAAAAAAAACAAACAAACAAACAAAAAAACAGTATTAAAGGTGCACATATCTAAGACCCAATGTTAATGAAGCACGTTAAGTGTGATGTGCAAAGTAAAATCTTGCAGGACCTTACTGGTGAGTCCTGAAATGCTGATCCACATTTGTAGCATAGTATAACTAAACTTAACCTGAATAAAACCACTAAATAAGCCAAAACTTTAAACTTCCACAAGGTCAACTCAGGCTGTACCTGTGCTTCCACAATAAGCAAGATAGCAATGTCACCACAGAGATCCAGGAGAAAAACTTTCAAACCACTGATTTCAGTAATTATGGATTGCCAACACAGTGAATAGTCTCTAAAAGTCCAGATCCAGGTGTGGTGGAGCAAACCTGCAGTCCCGACACTCTGGGAAGCTGAGGCAGGAGGATCACCATGAGTTCGAGGCCAGCCTGAACTACATAGTGAGACTCTGTCTAAAAAAAAAACCCTAAAGTCCAAAGTCTATCTGCAAAAATTTAAGTTTTAAAAAGTATTGGTACAGGGGCTGGGGATTTAGCTCAGTGGTTTTGCTGCCTGCTGCGCAAGCTCAAGGACCCGAGTTCGATCCCCGGTACCAAAAAAAAAAAAAAAGTACTGGTACAGCGCCGGGGATTTAGCTCAGTGGTTTTGCCGCCTGCTGCGCAAGCTCAAGGACCCGAGTTCGATCCCCGGTACCAGAAAAAAAAAAGTACTGGTACATGAAAAAGCAAATTACAGGGCTGGGGATTTAGCTCAGTGGCACAGCCACCTGCCTTGAAAGCCCAAGGTCCTGAGTTTAATCCCCCGTACCAAAAAATTGCAAAGCAAAAACAAGTTATAGAAAAGCATGTATAATATGACATCATATTTTTATAAAATAAATGCAAAAAACTCTGGAAGGATATACAGTACTAATGTTTTGGTGATTTATGGGTGGCAGTATTTTTTTTTTTTTTTTGGTACCGGGGATCGAACTCAGGACCTTGTGCTTGTGAGGCAGGCGGAGGAACCACTGAGCTAAATCCCCAGCCCGGAAGGCAGTATTATTGATGATTATTCTTTTTGCTCATCTGCTTATTATTTTCTTTATTTTCACAAAGAATTTCAAATAAGCAAAAATATTTAGCCCCAGGTTACCATAAAAGGTGAAAACCTGAAAAAGAGGAACTTGAAAGTAATTTCCTTGGGGCCTGGAATGTAGCTCAGTGGCATTGAGCCAGCCTGGCAAGCACAAGGTCCTGAGTTC
The DNA here is from genome assembly GCF_053883595.1 of Heterocephalus glaber. Classification (NCBI taxonomy): domain Eukaryota; kingdom Metazoa; phylum Chordata; class Mammalia; order Rodentia; family Bathyergidae; genus Heterocephalus; species Heterocephalus glaber. The sequence continues at coordinate 32,472,433 of NW_028258325.1, forward strand.
GATCCCCTGTATCAAGGAGAAAAAAAAGTAATTTCCTAACAATAAAAGACCCAAAAAATGAAAAAAATTTAAAAAACAATAAATAAAAAGATCTCAACCCCCCCAAAATATTCCTTCATCTACATTAGAATTCCAACCTTGACAAAAGAAAAATCAAATCTCAATGGCACAGAAAAATCTCTAAGAAGTCCATGCCCTACCAGCACAAGGACATACCCTTCAAGGAAGCACAGTAATAGCAAAGCCTAAGAACTCTTCCAGTATTTGAGAGGGCGAATGCATATTTTTGTTCTTTCTTGCAGGTTATCACAGAACACTTCAACTGAGTTCGGAGTGGGGGAATGTTCTTTTTAAAAAGCAAGGAGGCCAAGGAAGTTTGGTTTTCTGGTCTCCTTATCGTGGGAGGAAGCAGGCTTGCCGCAGGCTGCACTAACGGCTCCCGAAAGAGCCATCACCTAAAGCGGAAGGGACCTGACCCCTGGGCCAGCTCCACAGCACTGGCAACACTAAAGCGCCTGGGAGAAGCCTTTCGTTTCCGAATTAGAGCTCGCATAGCTGCCAAAGGTTTCGGTGAACGCAACCCCTCCACTGGAAGGTCTCTCCTACAAAGGCATCAGTGCGTGGAGCTCACAGACTCTCCAGATGCCAACACTATGACATTCTTTTATTTAGGCCACATCCTCGATTTTGTACGCCGGGGCAATTGAAAACATCCTACCGATTCTCCACGGCTGACAAACTGATCTGGGCTAAAATCCTAACATTCTTAAAGAGCCACTTTGGAAAAACTTTGGCTTTCAGCAACAACACAATACTTGAAGTCCACGGCACAGTACTCGTTCCAATAAAGGGCGCTGCTACTTCCTGACCATCGGCCCTGGTTCCACTTAACAAACAGGAAAAAAGGAATCCTTTAAACTAGCAACCCAAGAGGGCTGAAAAGCTCTCGCTTTCAGGATGGTAGCTTTCCTGTATCATCAATCACAACAAAGGACGCATCCCGGTGACTTCATCAGCCCCAGGAAGGGCTGAGACAGACAGGCAGACGAGACAGTGTGTACATGGCAGGGTTGTGGAGTTTCTCCTTTCCAGCTGCGACTTTTGACTCCATCAGACGCCTCCGCCCGGGCAGACCGTGTAGCCCTAAAAATAAAACCTCCCGTGGCTCGCGTTCACTTTCCAGCCCAGCCCCGGTGCCCTGCTCAGAAAGCCCAGCTGCGGGCTGCCAGCCTCGCTCCGCTCCGGAGCCGCCCGCCCGGCGACCTGAGCAGCACCCCGCTCTGCCGCAGTCCCCGGCCGCCTGAGGGGGCCCCCCAGAACAGCCGGGTTGACGGGAAGGTGGGCTGACAAGCAGCGGTGGGATAAGGAAAGACACTCACCCGCCCAGACAACAACCGACGGGGCGGGGAGGGTATGGGCCGGGACCCAGTCTCGGCAGAAAGACCGCCTGGGGTTTCCGGAACGCTGCGGCTGCTCCGGACGCCGCTATCGCTGCTGCTCCCGGCCGTCGGCTTCCTCCTTCAGCTCTGTTTGGATTCGGTTGACCACGTCACTGTCAGCCACGAGACCCGGATCTGCCGGCTCCAGCTGGAGGCGGTGCAACAGATGGCAGCGCCTAGAGATTCCGGCCGCCCCGCCTTCCGAGCATGCGCGCCACGAGTCTGCCCCGGGAGTCAGGGCGGGGAGGGGGTGTGTGCGAGCCGCGTCTGGTGTCGGGCGCTCTGTCTTGCCGTCGGGGCAAGGAGCCGGGGGCGGTGGTTCCAGCGGGGAGGGTGGGGCCGAGGACTGTGAAGGAAGCAGGGTGAGGTCCCGCGTTTGTTCAGTTGTCCCTCATCGGCTCTGTGTTTTGTTGGGTGGGCATTGTCATCTCACGCGTGTTTCCCTTTGCTGAGCCAATGGCTTCCCTCGGCCGTACGGTTTAGAGTGTCGGAGTGGCAGCCAGGCATGGTGATGCAGGCCTGTAATCCTAGCACTGTGGGCTGCTGAGACGGGGGTCGCAGATTCGAGCCCTGCCTGGACAATTTACCGATTTAGTCAGACTTTGTCTCAAAATTTAAAAAGGGTTGAGGGTGTAGTTCACTGGGATCAGTCTCCAGTACCAACAAAAGAAAAAAAAAAGCCGCTGGGTAGAAGTGGGCTCACAAATTGCTGGGACTGAATACACCTGTGTAGATGGTGCCCCGTTTGATCACTGAGGTGCAGATAAAATTTGAACTTTGTTTTTATTTTTTTTATTTTTTATTTTTTTTTGGTACCGGGTATCAAACTCGGGTTCTTGCGCTTGGGAGGCAGGCGCCAGAACCACTGAGCTAAATCCCCGGCCCCTGAACTTTGAAGATTACTAAAGTATGTCAAGTGTAGAATTATGGATCCCCTTTACTATCCGTGACGTTTTTGCACTAGAAAAGTGACCAAAATTAAGTTCAACAGGCACTTTTTTAAAACAGTGTGTCCAGGGCTGGGGATTTAACTTAGCCGCACAGGGCCTGCCTGGAAAGCATGAGGTCCTAAGTTCGATCCCGGGTACCAAAAACAAAACAAAACAATGTGTCCAAAGGCGACCTGTTGGTAAGGAGGTGGCCATCAAGGGGACAGGGAAGAGAACCTTGTTGTTGGGCAGCCATCCCAAGCTTTGGTTTTAGTGGCTTGCAGTAAGGATGATGTTTCTAGTTTATTTTTGTTCTTTTGTGGTTTTGTTTTGTTTTTTGTTTGGAGACAGGGTCTTCCTATGTAGTTCCGGCTGGGCTTGAACTCACTGTGTAGCTCAGGCTGGCCTCAGCGATCCTCTTGAGTGCTGGTGTTACAGGCGTGCACCACCATGCCCAGATAGAATGCTGTTTTTGAATGAAGAACTTCATTCTTTTAGACTAAATTGGTGGTTCCTACTCTCACACTGAGAGAATTTCTCAGGAAATGACCCAACTTAATCTTAAATGGCAAAATTTAGAATTACTATATATTTTTTTAAATCTGTGAATAGACTAATTAAAATGTGGGCCCGGGATTTAGCTCAGTGGTTCCACCGCCCGCCTTGCAAGCACAAGGACCGGAGTTCGATCCCCAGTACCAAAAAAAAAGTGCAACTGGAGCTATTTGTGATGTTGAACACAGGTAATCCCAGCTACTCTTTAGTCCAGAAGTTCTGGTCCAGGTTGTGCATCGCAGGGAGACCTGCCCCCACCTCCCCATGGGACCAGCGGTGAAAGTAAAATGTTAGTCCCAGAGGTTTCACTGGGGCACCTCTGGGCCTTTCCTGCAGAAGTGAAAGCTGTAACTAAATCTTTTCACCAGTGCTGACTTCTGCTACTTGGCTAATTACCCCTCTGCAAGCTGAATCACCTTCAGCAAGTTGTATAATCTGCAAGAGTTTTTAATTAAAGTGGATATTGAACGTAGGTAAAGATTTCTAGAAAATTAAAGATTTATGGTATAACTCAAAAGTGTATCCTGTTAACAGTGATCACAGGTTGGCACAAATCAAGCTCCTTGGCTTTTACTGTGCAGTCTTGGACTTGAATTTAGAGAGTTTGAAATGGAATCCAGTGCCCTCAGGAAGCTCATAGACTGACCCTGTCTGTAGCAGAGGGTCTTTAGTTTGTGAGACTCTAAACAAAATCCTGTATGCTTGGATGCACCTGTGTGCACGTATGTATTTGAAAACTCAGCTGTGAAAAAAACACAGCTGTGTTTAAGCAAAACTAGAATTGTACTGGTTGCTACAAAATTCCCAGTCGAGTACTTGCTTTATGAAGTGAATAACAAGAAAATCAAGGAGGAAGTTAAAGTCCTCAATACTATAAACAGCTAAGTTAGGTAAAAATATTATAGGCAGTCACATAGGGTCAGGGCCTCAAGGAAGTCAGTGCAGAAGTCAATGCAGAGGATAGAAACACATTACAACAGTGGTTGGAGCCACATCCATTGAAGGCCAGGCCTCAAGATAAAAACAGAATGACCATTTGAGATGCAAATGCTGAGATTCCATCTCATTCTAGAAAGAATGGCTGTTATCAAGAAATCAACCAAAGTAGCTCAGTGGTGCAGTGCCTGCCTGGCAAGCACAAGGTCCTGAGTCCCATCCCTGGTACCACACACACACAAAAAAAAACAATAATAACAAATGCTGGAGGGGCTGTGCAGAAAAAGGAACCCTTCTCCACTGTTAATGGGAGTATAGACCGGTGCAACCACTGTGGAAATCAGTGTGGAGATTCATCAAAAAACTAAAACTAGAGATTCCATTCAACCCAGCTATTCCCTTCTTTTTTTTTTTTTTTTTTTTGGTACCAGGGATCGAACTCGGGTCCTTGCGCTTAGAGGGCAGGCAGCAGAACCACTGAGCTAAATCCCCGGCCCAATGTGTTTTTTTTTTAATATATACAATGGAGTACTATTCTGCCATAAAGGATGAGGTTGAGACATTTGAGACCCTAATAGATATTGGGAAATGGGAAGAAAATGTTTAAACGAGAAGGGGAACAAGGGAGGGGGAGAGGGAAAGGGAAGAAGGGACAAGAAAAGAGAAAATGGAAAAATGAAAACAAAGCTTTTGTGTATAAGGAGAAGAAGAGGGTTGAAGGGGGGATGGGGAAAAAGAAGCAAGATTATCATGTACAGGTATAAATTCCCTATGATGAATGCTATCATTATGTATATCTAAAAATATACCAATGTTTGGCTTTAAAAAATGGAATGACACGGGCCAGGAATTTAGCTCAGTGGTTCAGGCGCCTGCCTTGAAAGCTCAAGGTCCCGGGTTTGATCCCCAATACAAAAAAAAAAAAAAAAAAAAATGGAATGACTAGGCCTACATGCTTCCCCAAGGGATAAGCAATAAATTGAAGATTATACTCACCTGGACCAATAAAGTCTAGCTAGACATCAAGACCCCCTAATTCAGCTCTTCCTAAAAAGATCCTTGTTCTTTCCATGTACACTTGCTACAGACTTGCTTCCCCATTGGATCAATATTACGTGAGTGGCTAAACTTAAAATCTTTTTTTTTTTTGGTACTGGGGATTGAACTTGGGTCCTTGTGCTTGCAAGGCAGGCAGCAGAACCACTGAGCTAAATCCCCAGCCCTAAACTTAAAATCTTATTGGTTGATCATGGTTTTGTCCCATGTTGTATGCCCCTCATGATTTTGCTCTATAAAACTTTCTCTGTAAAGTAGGGTCCACAGCAACCCGCTTTCAGGTCCCCTCCTGTCTCTCAGGAGCTATCTCTCCGAATAAATATTTCCTATTCCTTTTTTTTTTTTTTTGGCACCGGGGATTGAACTTGGGACCTTGCACTTTCGAGGCAGGCGGTGATATTTCCTACTCTTGACCACCATTGTTCCTTAGAATTCATTCCTTGATTTGGGGGAATGCTAACTTGGCATATTGACACCTAGAAGGTTGGGAGTTACATTTATTTCCCCTGTTTCATTGGGAGCTAGCCTGTGAGATGACCTTTGGTGATCCTTAGGAGACTGAGTCTCCACCAGCTGTTTAAACTAGGGTTACTTTGACCGCTGGAATACGGCACGTCTCATGCAGAAGACATGGGCACTGGTGGCAGCTTTCCACAGCGTTGTCTTAGACTGTATGTGCTGGGGAAGCCAGGCACTGTGGAAAGGTCCAGAAGAATGAAAGTCTCTACCAGAAGACAGCACCAACTTGCCAGCCATGTGAGTGCACTACCTTCATTGATCCAGTAGCCCCAGTCATCCATTCAGATTTCATCTCTGCCCAGCATCTTACCACAGTCTCATGAAGTTTCTAAAGGACAGCTCTGACCCCAGCACTGTGATGTGGGATCCTGTATGGTTTTTGCCCCAATCTTTAAGTTCAATCTTGTGTGTGTGATTCTATATATAGTTTAGAGAATAACTAAATTCCTGCAACAAAACCAGGAACATAGTAGACACTGAATAAATATCTGTTGAATGGACACAGAGCTAAAAAAGAACCACCAACTGAAAAGTGTTTAGAACAAAGACTGCTAGATAAAGGAGTAACACTGTAACATAACAAATTAATGTGTTGTGATGCCTACAGTACATGTATGGTACAGAATATAAACAGCTTACACGTAAAAAGGAGATACAAATGATTGGTACTTGAAAATTTCCATGATTTCAAGAATCAAAAAAAAAAATACAGAATTGACCCAGGCATGTTGGCACCTGCCTGTAATCCCAGTGCTCAGGAGGCTGAAGCAGGAGGTTCACCATGAGTTTCAGACCAGCCTGGGCTACATAGTTAAGATGCTGTCTCAAAAACCAAAACCAAATTGTAACAAGATTTTTTTAATTGTAACTACATTAGATTTTTTTTTTTGGTACCGGGGATCGAACTCGGGACCTTGCGCTTGTGAGGCAGGCGCCGGAACCACTGAGCTAAATCCCCGGCTAGGAGAATATTTTTAAATAGGAATATATTATATCAGTACTGTTAGCACTACTGAGAGAAATGTAAATTGACAAGTACTGTTTTGGAAATCAACTTGGCAATATTTTAAGTGCCATAAAAATATCCATATCCATTGTCCTAATTTCACTATTAGGAATAATTTTTGTCTTTTTTTGTTTGTTTTTTTGAGACAGGTTCTCACTATGTGATTCAAACTGACCTTGCACTCACTATATAGCCCAGACTGGCTTCAAACTTGTGGCAGTCCTCCTTCCTCAGCCTCCTGAGTGGTGGGATTACAGGTGTGTGCCACCATGCCCAACTGTTATGGGGTTTTTTGGTAATAGGGATCAAACTCAGGACCTTGTGCTTGCGAGGCAGGCTATGGCACCAGTGAGCTAAATTCCTGGCCCTACCAACTGTTTTTGAGGCAGCATCTTGCTATATAGACCAGACTGGCCTCAAACTTATGGTGAACCTCCTGCCTTAGACTCCTGAGTAGTGGGGTTACAGGCATGTGGCACTATACCCAGCTTCTAATGAAGTAATTTAAAATAGTAATTTTATAAAGATACTCATTTTTGTTTATATGATTGGAGAAAGTATAGAAATAACCTACATGTACAATGATAATGGGAAAGATGAATATGTTACAATATATCTTAGGGTCTAAAAAGCTTGATGTTAGTCACAGTTTGGGGAATATATTCTAGAGTGCTTTTATGAACATATAAAACAGGTATGTCAGGTGTGGTGGTATTGCAGATAGCTAAGTTAGTTAGAAATTCTGTAGACAGGGGCCAGGAGTTTAGCTCAGTGGTGTCACCGCCTGCCTCAAAAGCAAAAGGTCCTGAGTTCCATCCCAGGCATCAAAAAAAAATCCTGTAGACACCTAGATAGGGCTGGCCCCTGAGGGGCCAATTCACTGAAGGTTGACATTGTGAAAGAAGAGAAACTACTACACCCACTTGCTTCCCCTAGGGATGACCAGCAGTGATTGATATTCTATTTTTTTTATTTTTATTTTTTGGTACTGGGGATTGAACTCGGGTCCTTGCGCTTGCACAGCAGGCAGCAAAACCACTGGGCTAATAGGTATCAATCACCCAGGTCGGGGACCAAGATCTTAAGCCGTCCCTAGCAGGAAATATCTCTAACCCATCCCTTACCAAAAATCCTTCTTCATTCCTTGTATGCTTGCTACTGTGACTTGCTTCCACATTTAATCACTATTACCTAAGCAACTATACTTGTAATCTTACTAGTTGACTATAATTTTGTCCCACCTTGAACCTGCCTCACCTCATGGCTTTGCTTCATAAAACTCCCTGGGAAACAGTCCATAGGCAACTCATTTTCTAGTCCCCCTTCTATCTCTCTTAGAAGCTATTTTTCTCTCAATGAATTTTTCCTACTCTTAACTTCTGTTCCTAGAATTCATTCTTCGATTTTAGAGAACATGAACTCTTGGATATCTAGCAGGTTTGGGAGTTAACATCTATTCCCCCCTGTATTAGTGGTGTACACCTGTAATCCCACCACTTGGGAGGCTGAAACAGGAGAATCACAAGTTCAGGCTCACGTTGGGCAACTTAAGTGACTTGAGACCCTGTCTCAAAATTTGCCAAAAAAAAAGTTGCCAATAGCATGAAGCTTTTGGGTTCAGTCCTCAGTACTATAAAAAACATAAAGCAAAAAACTCATGAAAAACTAATGTAAACCAGGGTGCACACAGCAAAAGCTAAAATGTGGTAAACTACATTTCAGACTGACCCTTTTCATTGTAAAAGACAAAAAGTGAAGGAAAAGCCCTATGAGATTGTAAGATTTAAAAGACAACAACCTGCCTTGCAAGCACAAAATCCCAAGTTCGATCCCTGGTACCAAAAAAAAAAAAAAAAAAAGACAACAACCTAGTACATGTAATGGGTCTTGTTTGCATTGATTTGATTAAATCTACCTCTAAAAGTTTTAGAGAAAGTTAGGGAAATATGAACCCTGAGTTGATACTAAATAACATTAAAGAGGTACCAAAACTGAGCATGGTGACACATGTCTACAGTCCCAGCACTCTGGGAAGCTGAGGCAGGAGGTTTTTTTGTTTTGTTTTGTTTTTCTGAGACAGGGTCTTGTTTTATATTTCAGGCTGGCCTTGAACTCAGGGAGATCCTCCTGCCTCAACTTCTCCAGGGCTGTGATTACAGGCGTGTGCCACCATGCCTGGCAAGTGTAAGGGTTTTGATAAAAACTGTTTTCAGGAGGTATAAAAATGAAAAAAAAAATTTTGGGTACTGATTCCAAAACTAATCGATGCCTATCAGTCAATAATCATTAAAAAAAAAATCATTGATTGCTCTGCAATCATTTTCACACATTTTGCTTTCCTTTTTTTTTTATTCTTTTATTGGTACATTGTAGGTATACAACACAATTACATTTCTCATTGGGAATTGTACCTTTACATAATGCATCTTGGTTCTTATTTTTTCCCTATTCCTAGCCCTCCCTTCACCTCCTCCACCCTTCCCTATTTACAGAGACTTTATTTCCATTTTTTCCATTTCTCATCATTTTTCCTTTCCCTTCTTTCCTTTCCCCTGACCCTCCCACTACCCCTACCCCTTTGGACCTTTTCTTCCTATTTTGCATTATCGATTATTCATTCTAATCATCGGTACATTTTAGGTATACAATATAATGACATTCATCATTGGAAATTTTCACCTTTACAGAGTCCCTCTTGGTTCTTATTTTTCACCCTTGCCCAGCCCTCCCTTCAACCCCTCCATTCCTCCCTATTTACAAAGATTTTGTTCCTATTTTTCCATTTTCTCATATTAATCCCATTCCCTTCTATCCTTTCCCCTAGCCCTCCCACTTCCTTCCCCTTTGCCCCTTTTCTTCCTATTTCACATGACCTATTATACATTTAGTCCTTATTTACACAGGAAAGAATTACTCTTAATTCATCTCCCTTCCCCAAGCCCAGAGCAATCCCTAGTAAACTTCCTGTTTCTGTAGACCTGTGGGTTTGGGCCCAGCATTGGAATTGCTAAGGGAATTGGTAGTACTTGAATTAATCACCCTTTTTAAATATGTTTCTTTTTTTTTTGCACCAGGGATTGAACTCGGGTCCTTGTGCTTGCACAGCAGGCGGTGAAACCACTCAGCTAAATCCCCGGCCTAAATATGTTTCTAATGGGAAATGCATATCATCAAAGTATGTTATATGCATGTGCAGAAGTGCCACAGTGACACCCAATCTTTAAAAAAATATTTTCCAGCCAGGCAGGGTGGTGCATATCTGTAGTTAAAAGCAAGGTCAATATGATGCAGCAGGAGCCCTAAAGAAGAAAGTTGAGAAGCCCTAATAGCTCCAGGATAGGCCCTGGGACCCAAGCTCATGATTCCTGACCTTATCTCAAGTGAAGAGAACCAGTCATCAGATAACTAGCAGCAGCAGCAGCAACACTCCTGCAGCTCACCAGGTCCTTGGCCTAGGAGACAATGTGGGCTGTGCACAAGGACCTTTGATTCTGTCTGAGATGAAGGAGTTTAAAATATATGCATACTCTTTACTTTCATTGACACACAGTAATCACACATTTATAGGGCATGGTGTGATATTTCAGTACAATACAATGATCATATAATGATCAGATTTGGTAACTGGCATATCCATCCCTTCAAAAATCTAGATAAAAAAGGAATTGGTGGTGTATGCCTGTAATCCCAGAACTCTGGGAGGCTGAGGCAGGAAGATCACAAATTCCAGCTCATAATGGGCAGTTTAGTGACTTAGGGAGATCCTGTCTCAATAAACTTTTAAAAGGCTTGGGAGTTAGCTCGTGCAAAGGCCCTGGGTTACTCCGTAGTACCACAGGCACACAGAAATTTAGCTTATCTTTATGTTGGGAAGAGCCAAAGTCTTTTTTATGCTCTATTTTGAAATATACAATTAATAGAAATGAATGTCCCCCCCAATCTATAGTCTGAGCACTCAGGAGGCTGAGGCAGGAGGATCAAGAATTTCAGGGCAGCCTGGGTGGCATAGTGAGAACCTGTCTCAAAAAAATATTTTTTAGGGCCAGAGGTTTAGCTCAGTGGCACCAGCACCTCCCTGGCAAGTGCAAGGTCCTGAGTTCGATCTCCGGTTCCACAAAAAAAAAAAAAAATTTTAATCTTAAAAAAAGTATACAATTAATTGATGTCAACCATAGTTACCCTACAGTACTATAGGACACTGGCAGTCACTTCTTTTATCAAACTGCATTTCTTTTTTTTTTTTTTTTTTGTACTGGGGATCGAACTTGGGACCTTGTGCTTAGAAGGCAGCTGAACCACTAAGCTAAATCCCCTGCCCTTGAATTTCTTTTTTTTGAGACAGGGTCTTACTATGTGTCTCAAGCTGGCCTTGAACTCACTATGTAGCCCAGGCTGGCCTCATCCTCCTGCCTCAGCCTCCCAAAGAGTGCTTCAATTATAGGTGCGCACCATCAAGTCTGGCTTTTTGTAAATTTGTTTTGCAGCAGTCTTGCTGGATAGTCCAGACTGGCCTTGAACTTGCACTCCTCCTGCCTCAGCCTCCCAGGTGTTAGGATTGCAGGTGTGCTCCAGCACACCAGGCTTCAAATCTGCATTTCTATCAGTTGCCTTTTGGGGGCTACTTGATAAGGAATAGAATGTAGAGGAACAGGGAGATGAGGTAAAGTCAGAGATAAGGGTGGGTTACTGAGTGTCTGTTGAGTGAATGACTGAGCTTCAAGACCAAAGAAGTGTAGGACATGAGTCCTAGAAGTTCCCCAGAGAGCCATGGAGGTTTTATATCTCAGTTCACTTAGCCAAGTTCCAGATTGGCCCCAGGAATGATTTGCTTTCTGCCTATTCATTCATGGCAGAGCTAGGAACCCAAACCAGCTGTGCACCATTTCTCCTTCCTTTTTTTTTTTTGCTGGTTCCAGGGATCGAACTCAGGACCTTGCACTTTCGAGGCAGGCACCGGAACCAATGAGCTAAATCCCTGGCCCTCCTCTCTTTTGAACGGACCTTCTCATGTGACTCAGTTACTTTTTTTATTAATTCATTTTTTTTGAGATGGAGTCTTTCTATGTTGCCCAGGCTGGTGTTAGAACTCCTGGGCTCAAGTGATCCTCCTGCTTCAGCCTCCTGAGTACTTGAGTACCTGGGTGTACAGATCTGTCATCACCTGACCTCGTTTTTGGGGGTTTTTTTTGGTACCGGGGATGGAACTCGGGACCTTGTGCTTGCGAGGCAGGGGTGGCGGAACCACTGAGCTAAATCCCCAGCCCCCATTTTTTAATTTAAAAAAGCAATGCCTTATTAAATGATGTATATAGAAACTTCATAATACTATTCTCTCTATCTTGATGTTCGGAAATGTCGATAGCAGTTTTTATAAGAAGCAACACTACTCACTTGGTTCGCTGTCCCCGGGCGCACGTGAGGCCTGCCGCGCCTGGTCAGCACCCCCCGCCTCCTATGCCCCAGGCGGGGCCAGGGACAGCCCAGGCTGTCCCCGCAGGAGGGTCGTCCTGTCCCGCTGGTGCGGAGCTGCGCTGTGAAGCGCCAGCCATTCCCCGACGACCGGGACGAGAGGGCAGAGCCCGGCCACAGGTGACTCTCGACTCTCTGCCCGCCACCACGCACACGCCAAGGCCAGGCCGTTTTCCTGCCCAAATGTTGATCTGAGTGGAGATGCCGATGGCTTGTAGGCAGCCTTGCCTACTGCTTGATGCAGTGGTTGGGGTGGGCCAACATTTCACCTCACGATTTAAGAAATATCTAGAATTGATATGAATAAAGAGCCATTTGAAGGTTTAATATCTTCCTCTGGTTAGCACAAGTCAGTGTTGATTGAGGTGGATGAGATGTTTCCCCTTAGTAAAATGGAAGAGAAGTGTTCAGATATTCCTTGGACAGAAGACTAACATCCTGAATATGCAAGAAAGAATTGAAAAAAATTGGAGCTCCCAAAATAAAAGATAGAATTAAAAAATGAGTAAGTGAAATGAATAAACACTGCTCAGATGAAGGCCATAAGAAAACAGTACCAAAAAAAGAAAAAGAAAATCGCCAATAAGTACATGAAAAAATGTTCAACATTGCTGAAGAAATGCAAATTAAAATAATACTGAGGTTACATCTTACTCCAAAAAGAATGGCAATTATTAAGAAACCAAATAATAACAAATAATGATGAGGCTGTAGGTTGTGGGGGAGGGTTTCTATGTTCTTGTTGGAAATGTAAACTATTAGACCACTGTGGAAATCAGTGTGGAGATTCCTCAAAAAACTAAAAATAGAAATTCCATTCAATTCAGCTATCCCCCTACTAGGTATCTTCCTGAATTAAAGACATTATATTACAGTGATACATGCATACCCATGTTTATTGCAGCACAGTTCAGAATAGCTAAATTTTTGGAAGCAGCCTATATGTTCATCAGCAGATGAATGGAAAAAGAAAATATTTATGTACAGTGGAATACTATGCTGTAAAGACAAATTTGAGTCATTTGTAGGAAAAATGAATGCACCTCAAGACCATAATTTTAAGTAAAATAAATCAGACACACAAGCTTAAATATTGCATGTTTTCTTTTCTTTTTTTTTTTTTTTTGGTACCAGGGATCGAACTTGGGTCCTTCCGCTTGCAAGGCAGGCGGTGGAACCACTGAGCTAAATCCTGGCCCAATTGCATGTTTTCTTTTATATGAGAAAACCAAAATAAAATGAAAGTGCAGAACCTAGAATTATATCTATTGGAAGTGGGAAAAGGAACAAGAGGTTAGGAGGTGGTGGTTAGGGAGGTAAGGGAAGGGATGTAAAAAGAATTAAGTTGTATTATGTACATGTACCAATTACTGGAAATGGGTGTAATCATTATGTATTGCAAACATGAACTAAAAAAATAAGGAAAGGGATCTAGAGACGGGGAGAGGAGGAAGTTGAAGGGAAGTGGAATAAAAAGTTATGTTAAGTACATATATCTGCTCCATAAGATGAATGTAAACATATATTGCAAATTTGTACTAATAAAAAGTTAAAAAAAAGAAGCAACACTAGCTGAGCATGGTGGCACACGCCTGTAATCCCAGCACTCAGGAAGCTGAGGCAGGAGGATTGCCAGTTCAAGGCCAAGCTGGACTCCATAGTGAGACCTTGTCCCAATAAAACAAAAAGTGAAACAAAACAAAAAGAAGCAATGCTTTAAAACTGTAATAGCATAGATACAAACTCAAGGCCAGTTTGGTCAAGGGCTTTCTGGCATACCCATGCCTACTTCCCTCTAACTCCTAATTGCAAGGCCCAGCTGGTTAGGGCTTGGAGGATGAGGCCACAGTCCCATGCCCAGTGTCACATTACTGGCCTCCATGGGGCTGGATTGAGACAGATCATGTAACCCCTCTGGCTCCTCTGTATCACAGAGTCTGTACCTGTCATGGTGTTATGACTTGTGTCTAGATGTCCCCCCAAAGCTTCATGCAGTCATAGGTGGGCCTTTTTCAGAGATGGCTGGATCTAGAGTGTGTGATTGATTTCATGGGGCTATCCTAGGCTTAAGGGCACTAGGATTAAGGGTGTGAATGCCCTAAGTAGCCTGGATAAGGTATAAGGGACAAAAAGCTGTGGTCTGTTGGGGACCAGGCTATGTGAGGGATTATTGGGGGCCAGATTGTGTGACTATACCCCCCACAGTCCTGAGGCAGATGTAACCAGAAAGCTGTGTATTTTCTGGCTGTGTGGAGAATTTTTTTTTTTTTTTTTGGTACCGAGGATTGAACTCCAGTCCTTGCACTTGCAAGGCAGGCGCTGGAGACACTGAGGTAAATCTCCAGCCCTGGAGAATGTTCTTAATCACAGTACTATCGTGGCAAGATAACTTCTGCTGAGGACAATGTAAAGAATTCTAGTTCCTTATTAATTTGGGCAGGCATCCAGGTATAGGGAAGAACCTCCTTCTTCAGTCTAATGCTCTCCCAACTGAGCTATTTTGGCAGGGAAGAACCTCTTCCCCTTTCATATTCTCCCCTTGTAAAAGTTTAACCTGTTCCCTATTTTTCAAAATATCTTTTCAACCATTATTATTCCATGAATGACACACAACCCCCTCCAGCTATGCTTCTTTTTTTTTTGGGTACCAGGGATCGAACTTGGGTCCTTGCGCTTGCAAGGCAGGCGACAGAACCACTGAGCTAAATCCCTGGCCCCCGCTATGCTTCTTAAATGGGTCAACCATGGAGATTGTTGAATCTGTCCACTAGTGGCAGGCTCATCCTGGTCCTGCTTGCATCTTGAATATTATCTCTGTTTCTCTTTATTCCCTGTCCTTTCCCCCTCACAGGTATCCGAGGGTCTGATCAGCCCACGGCAGTCACCCCTTGTTGCTTTGCTGTCTTCTGTCCATCATGGACTGTTTCTGCAATGCCCCTTTGCATTGCCACCCTGCCTTGCAGCCAGCCAGTTATGAACTGAAACCTCTACAAACTGTTAGCTAAATAAACCTTTCCTCCCTTAACTTGTGTCAGGTATTTTGTCTTAGCAATGAGAAAAGTTAACTAAGATGCTCAGAATCTGAGACTCAAGCAAGCCAATATCCATGATCAACGAACACTACTTGTTTCCTTTTACCTCTCCTTTGAAATTGAGTAGTCATTCCGCCGCTTACCTCGCAAGCACAAGGACCCAAGTTTGATCCCCGGTACCAAAAAAAAAAAAAGAAAGAAACTGAGTAGTCAATGTTACCACAGCTATGCATAAACCATCAAGAGTGACCAAATAGTCTTCTATTCATGATGTTGTGTTTTGTTTTGTTTTGTTTTGTTTTGTATTTGAGACAAGGTCTCTTTATGTAGTTCAGACTGGCCTTGAGCTCACTTTGGAGCCCAGGCTGGCCTCAAACTTCCAGCAATCCTCCTGCCTCAGATGATTAAATGATTATAGCACAGCAGGATGCATTCTATCTCTGTACTAAATATCTGGCCCAGTGGATTCTTTGGGAAAATTACTGTGAGGATTGAGACCAGAGTGAGTGAGGGTATTTTCTGGAAAATTATCGATTGTTTGGCAGCAGACAGACAAGCAATGGGGTGGGGAAATGACTTGGCTTTTTACCGCCTTCCATTCTGCATATTGGTGGGCTCTGTTTCACAGTGAACAGAGGGACAGAGAGGTAACATCTCTGGACAGAGACCAGGGCTCAGAGCAGTGAAAGGGATAAAGCAGTGTAACCCTCAGCCAGTTTCTCCCCAGGCTGATTTGCTCCCAAGGCAGTGTTGCTGTATTTAACAAAGAAAAATAAAGGATCCAAACTACCAATAGCACATGGGACATAGCTACAAAAAATGACTTGTTCCCCAAGCGTGGTAAGACATGCCTATAGTCTCAGCTACTCAGGAGGCTGAGACAGAAGGATATCTTGACCCCAAGAAGAGGCCAGCCTAGGCAACATAGTGAGATCCCAGTTTCAAAGCAACAACAGTTACAAAATCAAAAAACAAAAAACAATGCTGTTTATCTGAAATTCAAATTTAGCTCAGTCCCTGTACATGGCAAAGTTACCTCTAAGAGACATTTGCTAATGTCTGGGATCACAACTAAGAGAGGATAGTGCTAGGGCATCTTGTAAGTAGAGGCTAGGATGCTGTTAACATCCCATAATGCAAGGAGTTGCCACACAATCGAGATCAAGAATTATCCAGCCCAAAGCCGGGCATGGTAGCACACACCCATAATCTTGGCACTTGGAAGGCTGAGGCGGGAATTTGCTGTGAGTTTCAGGTCAGCCTGGGCTACATGGTGAGTGCAAGGACAGCCTGAACTACATAGTGAGACAGTGAGACCGCATCTCAAAATAATAATAAAAACAAATGTGAATGTGTGTGTGTGTGTGTGTGTGTGTGTGTGTGTTTGAACACCCATGCCCCATGCTACTTCCTTACTAAGAGACATTTGGGCTGATCAGATTGTTATTTGTTTTTTGAGATGGAGTCTCACTATGCAGTCCAGGCTGGCCTAGAACTTACTACATAGCCCTGGCTGATCTCAAACTGGCCTCAAACTTGCAGTTTTCTGTCTCAGCCTTCTGAGAGCTGGAACTACAGGCACATGCACCTGCCTGGCTCTAAGTAGTTCTCCCAGTGAATGGAAAGCTCCTGGTGTGGCCCAGAGCCAGCTCCTGCTCTGCCCGGCAGCCTCCTCTGCTCCAGCCCTTTTGGTGCCCTCCCTGCCACCCAGCTCCTACTGGCGCCTATTTGGCTGCTCTATGTGGCTTCTCCATGCTGCCTTCATCACCTCTGTAAGCATTTCCTCACCTCAGAGACCCTCTGTTTTAAATCCTTATAGGGAATCCATTTCTTGACAGGACTCCAGCACAATTACCACCCTCATCGTCCTATGTGTTTTTTCTTAGCACATTTTCATCATGTGTTCACATATTTCTGTTGTTATATTACACCAAGTACTGGGAATTAATCCAGGGCCTTTGAACTAAGCTACATCCCTACCTTTTTTTTTTTCTTTTTGGTACCAGGGATGAATTCTGGTCCTTGCACTTGCGCAGCAGTCCACGAAACCACTGAGCTAAATCCCTGCTCACCCCTTTATTTTTAGACAGGGTCTTATTAGTCTGTAAGTCACCCAGGCTGAACTAGAACTTGCAGTCCTCCTGCCTCAGCCTCCCAGAGTCTTGAGATCACAGATAAGCATCACTATGCCTGGCTTTAATTTTTTTATTATTTGAGGCAGAATCTCTCAAAATTATCCGACCTGGCCTTGAATTTGTGATCCTCCTGCCACAGACCTCCAAGAAGCTGGGATTACAGGTGTTCGTCACTGCATCCGGCTCACTGAGTATAGGGAACAGGGAAAGGGGATGTTACTAGAACTTCTGCAGTAAGTCCTAGTCTCCTGTGAGCCATGGCAGCACAAGGTGAATTAACTTATTATACTAGAAAGGTAGAAAAAATGAGACTGAGAAGAAGCTGAGCTTTGGGGCTGATCAGTGCTGCCCTGGGCGGCAAAGACAAAAGCCCTGAGCTTGCCGCACCTTTTATTCAGTACTTCGGGAGAAACAAATGTAACAGATGATAACAGATGAGTGGGGAGGGGTGGAATTCCTAGATCAATGAGGAGCTATGCAGATGAAGATTTGGTTCCTCCGGAGGATGTCTCCCTCTCCCGCAGATGTGGTCTTGCTCTGGAGCATCACACCATCACGGGATCATTGAGGTCTCAGTTGTGACCTGAGGCCAAAATGGAATCATGTCTGGAAATGCCATAGCTGGCCTGTAGTCAGGAGAACTAGGCCTACTCAATTATGTAAGCCTAGGCCTAAAATTATGTAGCATTGCTCCCGACAACTGAGTTGTTTTTTTTTAACTGAGTTTTAAATTGTCATAGTCATATAAGCCAATATTTTGTTTTCTGCTTTCCTCATTTACCATTGTATTGTAAGGCTGGGATGCAGCTCACAGATACAGCATGCACTCAGCCCTT
Source organism: Heterocephalus glaber (assembly GCF_053883595.1). Lineage (NCBI taxonomy): Eukaryota > Metazoa > Chordata > Mammalia > Rodentia > Bathyergidae > Heterocephalus > Heterocephalus glaber. Next base: position 32,490,345 of record NW_028258325.1, read on the forward strand.
GCAGGCCCTGTGGGGTTTGGCCCAGCACCACCAGGAAAAAGAAGTGCTCACGGTCAACAGCGGAGAGCAAGAGGGTGCAGGAGGCTGGGTTTGACTCTCTGCACTGAAAAATAAAATTATTTTTAATCATTATCATACTTACTGACTGATACCATATTTGACTTTTTCATGTACTGCGACTTTTTAATCTGATCCTTTAATGTGTATTTTTTGTTTGCCATGAGCCCTAAAACTAAATTACTTTTTTCTCTGCTAAGTGATTTTGTGAACTAATACACTCTCCTCTTTTTGTGCTAAACAATGCTGGAATCAGGCAAAAATAACAGCTATTTGCTCTACAAAGTACTTTTTTATTCTCATTTTCTTTTACTTGTGGTACTGAAGATTGAGTCCAAGGCCTTCACACTAAGCTACATCCCTATCCCTTTACTTTCTTTTTTCTAATTTTGAGACTGAGTCTCACTAAATCTATAAATTTTTCAGGCTGGGCTCAAATTTGTGATCCTCCTGCCCTAGCTTCCCAATTACAGGCATGTACCACAATACCAGGCAAACCTTGCCATTTTATTATTTTATCTCTAAATATATCATTATTTATCTGTAAAAGGTAAAACATTTAAAAACTACTATCATTTAACATTTTTTCCCCTGGTACTGGGGATCAAACTCAGGACCTTGCAATGGTTGCAGGCGCATTGCCGCTGAGCTATATCCCCAGCCCTTATCATTAACATTTTAAAAAGCTACTATCACATTGGGCCAGGGATTTAGCTCAGTGGTGCCCCCCCACCTGCCTCACAAGCACAAGGTCCTGAGTTCATTCCCAGTACCAAAAAAAAAAAAAAAGCTACTAGCACTTTTTTTATTTTATTTTTTAATTTATTTATTTGGGGGTACTGGGGATTGAACTCGGGTCCTTGCGCTTGCTCAGCAGGGGTCGAAACCACTGAGCTAAATCCCCAGCCCCTTACCATCACTTCTTTAAAAAAATAAATTTGGAAAAAAAATAAATTAAAAAAACATAAAAATCAATTTGGGAGATGCATGGATCTCTGAGGATTGAACCCCAGACCTTTGCCTTGGGTTACTCCCCAGGCCTTTTTTTTTTTAGATGAGAAATTCTTTTATCAGATTTAGAATCAAAATATCCCTTAAAATATTTACATTTTATAGTAAAAAGGATAGCAAAACACAAGATCATGTACAAGCTTAAGTATTCAAGTTTCTGAAGAGCCAAAAAATGAAAAGGAAAACAACGGCCTACCACAAGCTGTCGTGTATAATAAATTTCTTCAGTGGGTGTAGATTTAAAGCAAAAAATATACTTGTTGGCCTTCGGATTCCTGGTCAAAACTGCTCAACTGAATGCTTAGTAAAACCTACTTATGCAGTGGGGCTCGGCTTTTTGTTGCTCCCCTACAGTTTCTTTAAAAACAGTGCAATTTTAAATAAACTTACAGAGCACATTACTCTCAAATTAGTCATTATGTAAAGGACATTCACTAGTGGCAGTACATATATTCCATAGTTAACCATATTTACCAATTAAGAAATAAAAACTAAAATTTCTCAGCCTTTATTGCATATTAATAAAACAAATCTTTGAATATACAGCAATGTAAAACTTTCAAAAATATTAAATTCCTGTAACTAGATTCAGTGTGGAGGGACAGTGAGCAGCGGACAGGGCCCAGTGTCCTGCAGTCCGACAGCGAGGTGGGAAGGCAGCTCCGTCTCGACAGCAGGCTGAGCAAGGTACGGTGTCCAGCAGCCGTGTAAATGTCATCCTGTAGCACCCTGCATGCTTTACCTTTTGCTTTTAGCTCTGTCAGTGTGGTCCCTATCTTTGTGATACCTCTCCCTGTCCTTTTCCCCCTCTCTGTGTTTACATTTCTCTCGTTCTTTGTCCTTTTCGTGCTCTTCACCTTTAGGTTTGTCTGGTTTCTTTTCTACACTTCTGTTATCTCGGCCCACCTTCCCATCTGCTCCTCGATCACCATGCAGCAACCGTGGCCTGTCTTTATCTTTGTGCCCTTCCTCTCTACTTTTTCTGTCTCTGTCTTTGTCCAGGCTTCTGTCTCTGAGCCTGTGCCTTTCAGAGTCTGGCTCCCATTCTTTTTCATGTCGCTCTCTTTTCAGGTGGTGTGAATCGCTGTAAAATCTCTGGCGATCCCCTTTGCCTCTGTTAAATGGCCAATCCAGTTGTGGTTGGTCCTGCCACAAGGGTCACTGTGGCGCCTTTCAGGTCTCCGAATGTCTTTAAACTGGTAAAAGTTTTGTGGGCCCATATATCTCGATGCTTGTGAAAGGGGACCCATCATGCGCTGTGGTTGGCCTCCCCAGGCCTTTTTTATTTTTCTTTCCAAGACAGGGTCTCTAAGTCATTGAGTTGCCTAGGTTGGGCCAGAATTTGTAATCCTGCTACTTTAGCCTTCCAGAGTGCTGGGATTACAGACCTGTGCCACCACACCTGACTCCTAGACCTTTTCACATTAAAAAAAAAAAAAAATCTGAAAAACAATTTTGCTAAATTGTCCAGGCTAGGCTTGAAATTGGGATTCTTTTGCCCCAGCCCTCATCAGTACTTGGATTACAGGTGTACATCACCATACCTGGTTTCTACTTTCATTTTTTTTTTTTTTTTTTTGAGACAAAGTCTCACTATGTAGTTGAGGCTGGCCTCGAACTCATGGTGATCCTCCTGCCTCAGCCTCCCAAGTGCTATGATTACAGGCATGCACCACCATTGCTGGGATTGCAAGGATGTGCCACCATGTTCAGCCCTGCTATTTAACCAGCTTTGGTAATTGTGTAAACTGAATGAGGTGGCATGTCCAGAAGGCTGGGGGAGGAGGATACCAAGTTCAAGGTGAGCCTGGGGAAATTTTGTGAGGCCATGTCTCAAAATGGAAAGTAAAATGCAAAAACAACAAGAACAACAAAAACAACAGAAATACAACTAAAGCGAGCTGGGGATGTAGCTCTGAGCAGAGCAGCGTAGATTCAAAAACAAGCAAACACAAAAAGAGTACTGTATCATATAAACCATGTGTGGTGGGTGCGCCTGTAATTCCAGTATTCTGGGAGGCTGAGGTAGGTGGATGGCAAATTCAAACCCAGCCTGGGCAATTTAGCAACCCAGAGACTCTTGTGGGTTACATCTAAAACTCCCCCAGAAGCCTCATATGATCATAGGAGGGCCTTTGAGGAGGTGACTGGATTATGGGGCTCATAGCTGACTTGCTATTAGAAGGGGGTCTGCTTGGAAGAGGTGGGTCACTGGGGACATGGCTTGGAAAGCTGCATCTCCCTTCACAGTTCCTCCCTTCATTCTGCTTCCTGCTGCCATGAGCAGCTTCTCCCTGGAACCTCTCTGCATGCCTCCCTGCCTTGGAGCCAATGGACCATGGACTGAAACCTCTACAAACTATGAGCTAAAATAAACCTCCTTTTTTTTTTTGAGACAGAGTCTCACTGTGCAGCCTAGGCTGGCCTCAAATTCTCAGTGATCCTCCTGCCTCACCTCCCTGGGAATACAGGCCTATGCCACCACACTCAAATAATTGTTTCCTTAAATTGTGTGTCTTCAAGGACCCGAGTTCGATCCCCGGTACCAAAAAAAAAAAAAAAATTGTGTGTCTATTGTGTCTCAGTGACTAGAAAGTAACTAAGAGACTTTGTCTCAATTTTTTTTTAAATTAAAATTTTGGCTTTATAAGAAGACCCTGAGTTCAGTTTCCTGTCCAGGTGAAAGGAAAGGCATGAGGAACCCTCCTTGGAGCTCTACTTTTGGAAATCTGAGAATGCCAAGGGGAAACTGAAGTGAGAAGTGTTGCTACTCACTAAAGAAGCCCTACACAACATCTGAAGCTGATTGGAATCAACAGGTTGAGTCCCTTCTGTGAGTTCTCGAAGCAGCGACACAGGTCCATGAGGAGCTCAGGCCACACAGCAATGTGCCCTATGCCGAGTGCAGCAGTGGCCTGCAAGGAAGTGCAGACCACTAATTGGTAATTATTCTGTTTCTGGCATGGTGTGCACACCTGTAACCCAATACCCAGGAGGGTGAGGCAGGACACAGTGCTGACATCAGCATGGACCATCCTAGGGATAGGAACAGGCAGAATCCTGGCCCTTGCCTGCTGCTCATTAAAAGCATGACTTGTGAGCCAGACATGGTGGCACACACCTGTACTTTCAGCTCTCAGGAAGCTGAGACAAGAGGATCACCATGAGTTCGAGGACAGCCTAGACTACATAGCAAGACCCTGTCTCAAAAAACCTAAATAAATAAATGCATGACTTGTGTTTTCCTCTGGGACAGTCTGCAGCTTACAAGCCATTTTTTGCTGTGAACCATGACTATGCTCCTGGGCCTGTAGATGCCAAAAAGGGAATAAAAGGGGAACGAAGCCTGACCTTCATGTTGTGTCCTTTGGGTCAGATTTCTTCTCATCTTCTCAGACGGAGTGTCTAGCTAGGAGCTGCCAGATTGGATGCATTAGCCCTGAATTTACAAGGTCTCATCCCCCTTGAATGCTAAAGAGACAAGATAAGGGACATTCAGCTACCTCCAGATGTCTCCAGCCATTGTCCTAAATTGGTTATCACCCAGATTCTAGGAAAAGTGGAGCCCCACATGACTGAGAACCCCACAGGCAGAGGCAATCCCTACCTGGGAATAGAACCATCCCTGGGACAAGAGAATTCCAGAGCTATAACACCATGACTAAGATAATAGTCATGGGACCCCTGCAACGGGCATGGTGGCACACACCTGTAGTCCCAGCACTCAGAAGGCTGAGGCAGGAGGATCGCTGAGAGTTCCAGTTCAACCTGGGCTACATAATGAGATCCTGTCAGGTGTGGTGATGCACACCTGAACTATATAGTGAGACCCTGTCTCAAAAAAACAAATATATGGGATGTGGTGGCACACACTTGTAATCACAGCACTCAGGGAGGCTGATGCAAGAAAATGGCCACAAATTTGAGACCAGCCTGGGCCACATAGTGAATTCAAGACCAGCCTGAACTACATAGCAAGACCCTGTCTCAATTTTAGTATACGTGCTGCCAAAGCAAGCACAAGACCCTGTCTCAAAAGAAAAGAAAAAAAAGAAAAAGAAAAGGCTGAGCCACTGACTACTAGAGCCAAGTATTACTGAAAAGGGGACAAACAGCAAAAATTGGCCCCCGGACCCCTGATTACTAATCTTTCTTTAGTTTTTCAAAACCTAGAACACTCGGCAGTCTTCAAACAAAATCGAATTATGGGCCGGGACTTGCTAATCCTATTTTTTTTTTTTTTGGTACCAGGGATCGAACTCAGGTCCTTGCACTTGCGAGGCAGGTGGTGGAACCAGTGAGCTAAATCCCCGGCCCTCCTATTGTTTAATTAAAACAACACTGTAAAAATAAGAACCAAGATATATCATGTAAAGGTACAAATTCCCAATGATGAATGTCATCATATTGTATACCTAAAATGTATCAATAAACTCAATGAATAAAAAATAAAATAAAACAACTGTAGTAGTAGGGTGAGGCAGGAGGCCAGCCTGGGCAACTTAGTGAGGTCTTAACCCAAAACACAACAGAGTTTGGGAATATAGCTCAGCAGTAGAGCATAGCTGAGTTCAATCTCAAATACCAAGAAAAAGAAGAAGGGGAGGAGGAGGATTAACTTGCATGAAAATACCTTGTTTACCTAAAGGATTAAGGACTGGCAGGAGCTGAAAGTCATTTACAATCATGGGAATGTCCAACTAAGAGAAAGAACATCCCCTGAAGGTCAACACACACCTTTCCTGTGCAGTACCTCATGCTCCTTTTTTCCTCATAAAACCTGCTAGGAATGGTGGCACATACCTGTAATCCCAACACCCAGGAGGCTGGGGCAGGAGCGTCAGGACTAAGGGCAGCCTGGACTACGCAATCTAGCAAAAAATAAATAAATTAATTAATAATAATAATAAATAACAATCCTTTTTTATTTCCAAATTCTCTGAAATGACCATTGGATTAAGAATTTGAACATTTTCCCTGATTAACTAGTTCACCATAATAAAACCTGCCTTTCTTCCCACTAACTCTCATCTCCCAAATACTGATTATTGTGCAGCAAGAAGAATCAAACCTTGATCAGAAACATTTGTGGGGTTTGTTGTTGTTTTTTTTTGGTACCAGGGATTGAACTCGGGTCCTTGTGCTTGCGCAGCAGGCGGCAAAACCGTTGAGCTAAATCCCTGGCCCAGAACCATTTGTTTAAAAAAAAGTACAACCCCAGTACCAAAAATTTAAAAATTTAAAAAGTACAAGCCGAGCATGGTGGCACATGCCTGTAATTCCAGCACTCAGGAGGTGGAGGCAGGAGGACTGCGGCAAGTTTGCGGCCACCCTTGGCTACATAGTGAGTTCAAGCCCAGCCTGAATTATATAGCAAGACCCTGTCTCAAAAGAAAAAGTACAAAAACATTAGCAAGACTCTGCCTCAAACAAACAAAAAAATCTTGCTTTGTCCATTTGTTCAGACTGCAGTCTTGTGGAGATCCCTAAGTATCTGTAAAATTAGCTGAACTTGTAAGCTTTTCTCTTGCTAATCTGCCTTGTGTTAATTTAGCTCACAGACCCAGCAACCAAAGAAACCACCTAGGAGCTAAAGGGGAGGCTATTTGCAGGGATCAGAGTTTGGCTTTGCATACCTAGGGACTGAAGCCAATACCATCAAAAAGCTGCAAGCAGTCATGGTGGCACACACCTGTAATCCCAGCACTCTGGGAGAACAAGGCAAAAGGATCACAAGTTGAAGCCTCACCTGGGCAATTTAGTGCAGCTCTATCTGAAAAAAAGAGATGAAAAACAAAAAAGAGCTGGGAATATAGCTGTGGGGTATCACTTTTTTTTTTTTTTTTTTGCCCTACTGGGGATCAAACTCAGGACCTTGTGCTTGCAAGCCAGGCGAGGTGCCACTGAGCTAAATCCTTGGCTCAGTATCACTTGTGATTATACTTGAAGCCTAGGCATCTGAGGGCATATGAGGACACTTAAGGTCACAACTCTGCTCTCAGGGGCATGTGCATAATGGGCCACAGTTATCTAAGAATGACCTAACACACTTAACCACACATGCACAACATGACCAAGGTCCTGCACCAGGTGTTTAATCTCCATGTCTTGGATTGTTCCCATTCCTTGCTATCCCCATTTTTACCTTTTAGAATAAAAATGTCTATTTGTGCCATTAAATGTTAAGTATTTAACTTTCTTTTCATTTGTATAGGGGCTTGCAGCTAAGAGTTTGCCTTAATCTTGGAGAAGACCTTAGATTTAGACTTTTCAACAATGCTGAATCTGTTAAGATTTTGGCAACTCTTAGAAATAGACTAGGGGGGCTGGGGATTTAGCTCAGTGATGCCGCCACCTGCCTCGAAAGCGCAAGTTTCCGAGTTCGATTTCCGGTACCAAAAAAAGAAATAGACTAAATGCCTTTTACGTAAAGAGACATACATGAGTCTTTGGGGGTCCAGCGGCAGAATGGTATGACTTCTGTTTAGATGTCCCCCCAAAGCCTCATGTGGTCATAGGTGGGACTTTTTCAGAGGTAGCTGCATCTAGAGTGTGTGTGCTAAAATTGGTTCGTGGTGCAGTGCTGAAATCAAGGGCACTAGGATTAAGAGTGAGAGTGTTATTTGCCCTAAGTAGCCTAAATAAGATATAAGAGATAGAAAGAGCTGTGGTCAACCCCCTTGCTTGCTTTTGCTATCTTCTGCCTGTAATGAACTGTTTCTCCTCTGTGATGCCCCTTTGGCCTGTGCCACTCTTCCTTGGTGCCAGCCAACTATAGACTGAAACCTCTACTAACTATAAGCCAAATAAACTCTTCCTCCTTTTTTTTTTTTTCCAGTACCAGGGATTGAACTCAGGACCTTGTGCTTGCAAGGTAGGGGTGACACCACTGAGCTAAATCCCCGGCCACTAAACTGTTCCTCCTCTAACTTTGAGTGTCAAGTATTTTGTCTCAGCAATGAAAAAAGTAACTATGAAAAACTGCAAAATGGTGAACCAAAATAACCTTTCCTCATTTTAATTTATTTTTCTTCAGTAACTAGAGATTGAACCCAGGGCTTTTGCACTAAGCTACACTTCTCTCATGTTTTTATTGGGATGGGGTCTCACTAAGTCATTAAGGTGAACCTGCAATCCCAGAGTGCTGGGAGTATAGGCATGTGCCACTACACCAGGCAAAACTTTCCTTTTTAAAAAAATTGATTATCTCAAGTACAGTGGTCCCTTAGTTCACAAACTTAATTTGTTCCATGGTTCTGGGGAAGATGGCTGCAGTTGTGTTTGTCACCAAATGTGGAATTCATGAAAGGAAGCGAAATTTTGCTGTATGCTTCTGTTTGCGAACTGAACTTTTCACAAACAGAAGCATTCATGGACCAAGGTATTACTGTAGTGTTTTGTTATAGCAATGGACAGCTGACTTAAATGAACCTCATTTAAGTGTAACTGTTAGTATATTTGTAGAGATTAAGTTTAAAACAAAATATTCTAAGACAATAAGGACATGCAGGTCAAGCTGTCATCAGTGGGAGCATTTAAAAGGTAAGAAAGGAGAGTAAAGGATTACAGAAGGATGTAATATTACATAATCTTTCCTGGTTACATTTATTACTTTATTTGATGGTGCTCACTGCAGTCCTGTGGTGGCTCTTACTTTTGTTATCCCTGTTTTGGGGATGAAAATACAAAAGGATACCCAGGTGAACCAATTCATGTAAGGCCAAATGAGCATTGAAGGTAGGATTTGAACCTGCACAGTTTTGGTCTAGAGACCAGCTTCTTACCCACTACGCATACTGCCTTTTACTAATAATACATAATTTAGGAGAAAACTGGAAAAATTAATAAGCAGAATATTTCAATTCCAGATCACCAGTACTTAAGAAGGGAGTCAAAATGTAAGACCGAGGGCCTTACCAAGTGCTCTGAGAAGCTGACTGCAGTGAAGCACACCCGGGGATCCCAGCGGTGCCTCCAAAATGTAAGACCGAGGGCCTTACCAAATGCTCCAAGGAGCTGACTGCAGCGAAGAACACTCGGGAAGGAACACACCGGACAAGTTGGAAAGTAAAACAGACCTTAGTCTGGCCAGATGGCACTCCCAAAGCAAAGTATTTTAGAGAGGCCACTAGCCCAGAGTCCGAGGCTCTTTTATAGGGGGTTGCAAGGGAAGTTAACAGGTGAAATTTACAGAAGAGGAACAAAGGTTAGTGGTCAGCTGACACGTACTGATGGTCAGCAGATGTTTGTAGATTGTTCTATAGAGAGCGGTGTCCCGAACATCAGTTTTCAAACAAAGAGTTGAGTAATTTACTTTGGGACCTTATGGCTGATACAGATCTTATCTAGTGTCCCGGAGCTAACAAGCATCTTTATCTATTTACTCACATTCAATCACAGTTGGGGCTAGGGGAGTTTTATGATTACAGAGTTATGCAGTCCCACAAAAACTGGCTGTTTCACCAGGCCTGATGGTGCACACCTATAACCCCAACAGTTAGGAGGCTGAGGCAGGAGGATTGCCACAGTTCCAGGCCAGCCTGGGCTCCATACTGAGTTGAAAGTCAGTTTGAACTGCATAGCAAGACCTTGTCTCAAAAAAATAAAAATAAAAAAGTGGCTGCTCCAATTCCAATTCCACCCATTCTCAACACACAGAAGTTTATTCGGGGGCCGGGGATTTAGCTCAGTGGTTTCACCGCCTGCTGCGCAAGCACAAGGACCCGAGTTTGATCCTGGGTACCAAAAAAAAAAAAAAAAAAGAAGTTTATTTGAAATTAAAATACTTGACCACTTGGGAGACTGAGGCAGGAGGATTGCTTGACCCCAGGAATTCAAAGCCAGCCTGGCAACATAGTGAGACTTATCTAAAAAAAAAAAAAAAAATGGGGGGGATCCATTTTCCGATTTTTCTTCTGTCTCTCTTAGACAGAAGCTGTCTTTCAATAAGTTCTAGGCTGGGGATTTAGCTCAGTGGTTCCAGTGCTTGCCTGGCAAGTGCAAGGTCCCGAGTTCGATCCCCGGTACCAAAAAAAGAAAAGAAATTCTTCCTGCTCTTTTTTTTTTTTGGTACCGGGGATTGAACTGAGGTCCTTTCACTTTCGAGGCAAGCAGCGGAACCACTGAACTAAATCCCAGGCCTAAATTCTTCCTACTCTTAACCTCCATTGTTCCCAGAATTCATTCTTGGATTTTAGAGAACACGAACTTGCACTTTGGATATCTAGCAGGTTTGGGAGTTGCATCTGTTCCCCCTATATCATTTTGGGGGTCTTCCACCGAGATGACTGGTCAGAGACTCAAAGCTATACACCTACTCAAGATGACAATGCCTGGCGCCTATCAAGAGCCTTCAGATAGACTCTGTAGAGTAACTCTGACTGCTGACCACAACTACAACCCTCTTCAGCCAGAAGTAGCCAGAATGGTTACTTTGCCCCTTCATAGCAGTTAGGGGTACTTCTTCAGAGGGGGCAATATTATAGATAAGTAAATTAATTAGATATCTTGTAGGCAGTTAGACAGGGCCACCCTTCAACCAACATGGAGCACAGTCGAGGAACCAACATGGGGGACAATCAAAACACATTCACTAAAAGCCAGCACTGTAAAAGAGAAACTACCACACCCATGTGCTTCCCTTAAGGATGAATAGCAGTGATTGATATTCTAAATAGGTATCAATCACCTGGGTTGGGGACCAAGATCTTCCAAGAAAGTTCCTTGACCCACCCCTTACCACCAAAACTCCTTGCTCCTTCCTTGTATGCTTCCTTTGTGACTTGTTTCCCAATTGGATCCCCATTTAATCAGTATTACCTAAGTGACTACACTTGTCATAATCTTATTGGTTGTTCATAGTTTTGTCCACTTTGTGATTTCTCATTGGATCAGAATTACCTAAGCAGCTGTACTTGTTTTTTTGGGATCGAACTTGGGTCCTTGTGCTTGCAAGGCAGGCGGCAGAACCACTGAGCTAAATCCCTGGTCCTAAGCAGCCATACTTGTAATCGTACTAGTTGACTACAGTTTTTTCCAATCTTGAACCCTCCTCACCTCATGGCTTTGTCCCTGACGGTTGGGCGAAGGTCTCTTCCTCTGGAGCTGCTTCCTGCTGACCAGGGGCGAAGATTGGGGCTAGACCTGGATCTGATGAGGCCCGTGGCAAGTGGGGACCTCTTCCTTTTGCCATACTGGCTGGTACCCGGCCATGATGAAGTCCGTGACTGTCTGATTGTTGAATGCCCTCAATCGTTCCTGCAAGAAATTTTGAAAACAGCGAACCAGACACAGTCCAAAACAGAGAATTAAACAAATAATACTGAGGGGTCCCAAGAGTAGTAATAGCCAGGGGAGCCATGAGCTCCAGGAACCAAACGTATCCCACCATTGATTAGTACCTTGGGGGGCATATCTGTCTGGCCCATTGAGTTTTAATTTTTTTCATTTGACCTGTAATTTTTTATTTATTATTTACATAGGTTTTACAGAGACAGCTGGATGTTTAGGGGCTCATTTGTTATAGAAGTAAGAGACTGTTATGGAAGAGATCATAGCTCCTGATCTAAAGGCCCCTGTGTCATGTCCTTGCTTTTAGAGAATGAGTGGAAAAGTGATAAACACAATTTATATAATCTTTATAATCCTTTTTTTTTTTTGGAATATAAAAGGTGTATGTAACTGAGCAAATGTCTTTTGGAGGCCAACCTACCAATGAGTGTAGTGTTACTATGAACCTGACTTCTGCTTTAAATTCAAGGCCAGGACAGTTTTATTCCTTTATCTCTCAGTTTTTGGAAGCCTCCTAGATATATTTAAAAATAAAGAGAACTGATAACCTCCACAAGGACACTGGCCAACTTAAGGCGATTAAGTGTAACATAAAAGGCTTGATCTTTTTAGACATGGGTAGGTATCCAGGAAATATGAGCACAATGAGAAGAGGCATCATAAACACAGAACAAGAATGTACATTATTTTAAAAGGAATAAATCTTGTAGCTGCTTGGTATAGAACTTATCCTGACTGTGGTTGACAAGCAGGTGATTTTTTCCCAATACTCTTACTTTATGGGTTTTTGGGGGTTTTTTTGATCACTGACACGATAGTTAATTAGTTATCACAGAATCAGAAAAACACTTATCTAAAAGGAGAGATCTGGAGACCAGTGGTTTCTAGGATTGGGTACCTGTAAAGAACTTCTTGTAATTTTTTTGAAAAGAATCTGTACACACTTGTAGCTAATTAATGATTTTCCCTTCTATTTAGTACCCAAAGTTTTGTCTTTTTGAAATGGCTGTGTCATGAGTGAACCAAACGATTTTAATGGGTGGGGTATGTCTTAATTTTTCTGAAGTCTAGCTTTGTTATTATGTCATTGTTTTATACCTCTTTTGGTTATTTTTTCTGCTGGGTGTTTAAGACCAAGTTAAAGTGAGACTTGTGTCAATCAATATGAACCTCTTGTTATCTATTAAGGTCAGTTAAGTCTCCCCAGGCCATTACTTTGGAACCATGTATAGTGCCTCTCTGCTTTTCTGTCAGTGTCAGCCGTCAGGATGGGTCATGGCCTTGCTTGACCAAGTTGCTTTCAGTGAAAGTATTGGAGATTTTTTTCTTGGTGACCCTCCTTTGGCACACAGTATATTGTCCTCTGGTGTCCAGCAATCTCCCAGTTTAGGAGGTTGACTGACTTACCAAAGATGTAGGACCCTGTAGAGAAGGTTCCCTCATGTCCTAGAACTTTGTTGACCTTGAGGGGCCAGGGCCAAAATATTGGCTGTCCTCATAGCCCAGTTACCTTTTAGGTTTGGTCTCCAAACTTTAGTTATTGAACATCCAGAAGAGAAGGTCAATAGCGTTAGCATTGTAACAAGAGTAATGAACTTAACTATTATAGTTTTACCTAAAATAGGAAGCATTTTGGAATTTAAAATATAGAGAACTGTTACTGTTATCAGTCATGGTTGTTTTTTAGTAGTTGAATTCCTGTAAAATATTAACGGAAAAAGAGCCACAAATAATATTTTAACATGACAATTATGATGACTTTACCTTTGTAACACATTTAAATGTCCATCTTGATATAAAATAGCCATTGTTAAACGTACTCATTTTTTAAAAACACCAAAAGTTTTTATCTAAATTATTATCTTTTTTAAAAAAAATAAATAAACAAATTATCTTTTGATAGGATACCATCTAAAGAAAATATCTCAGCCTATGTATGTATCTGTTGTTATAAATAGCTGGAGTGTATGAAAAGGCAAATACCTGAATGAAAAGGAGGGTATTATCATAAACAAATATTAGAAAACCTGTACAGTCAGAAAGTACAAATACATTTAGTACACTAGAAAAAATAAAACCTTGTTATTGTTGTTTTTTACAGGATATTTAGTCCTTTGAAAATGACCAGTGTAAGCACACCATAATAACATATTTAGAATTTATCCCTTTGATGACAATTGATATAAACAGTATCATAATATATTTAAGTAATATTTATTGATATAAGTCTTTTATAAGGCTATGAAAACTATTGGGTCAGTTTGTTGTAAGATGAAAACTGTTAAAGTTCCCCTAGTGAACAAAGACTGGAAAATATTTCCATGCAGCCGCTCCTTTGTTCACCAAGGGGAGCATGCCTTGAACTTAATAACCTTTATCTATAAACAAAACAGCTGTACGATTGGACAAAAAACAAAGATATAAGACAATTTCTAAAACTAGAGTGCACTCAAATATATTTAGCCAAATGGAATTATAATCTCTTTATAATTTTAGGTTTATAATTATAAATAAGACTATTTAAAACTTTTTGTAAGTCAATTAACAGAGATCTCTTGTAGAATTAAAATCAGAAGGAATGAAACCTCTATTCCTGTAAACCTTTTATAACAAACTTGAAACCAACAAGTAAACATATATATTTCCTTTATAAATCACTTCTGCCCACCTTCTTGACATACCTAGGCCTTTTGGTCTTGTCCTGCTAACAAGACAAACATATAAAATCCTTTTATATCAAAAATATATCTTTTAAAATATTTTGTGTCTGACTCACTATAAACATTTTATACTTTTGTAGTCCCATAAAACACCTTTGAGAAATTGGGTGAGCAGCCAACCCACTTTCCAGTCCCCCGTCTGTCTCTCTTAGACAGAAGCTTTCTTTTTCTCAATAAATTCTTCCTACTCTTAGAAAAAGTGGGGGGGAACACAGTGGCACGCTCTTATAATCCCAGCTACCCTGAAGACTAAAACAAGAGGATCGAAAGTTCAAGGCAAGTATGGGCAACTTAGCTAGAACCTGTGTCAAAATAAAAAGGATTAAACTGGGCATGGTGAACACACCTGTAATCCCAGCACTGAGAAGGCTGAGGCAGGAGGATCACCTCAAATTCCAGGCCAGCATGGCTACATAGTGAGACCCTGTCTCAAAAAACCACATTCAGATATACTGGGGATGTAGCTCAGTGGTAGGATGCCCCTGGCTTTAATTCCCAAATACCAAAAACAAGCTTGCCTGAATTGTCCTGTGCTGTGATATCACAGTGTGGTTGGCTAAGAGACTGGTCAGATTCCAGCAAATGATGTTATGTTTAGACACAGAGTCCAATGTTTCCCTTCATGCCAAGCAAAGAATGTCATAGTTCATATTCAAAACAGGACTGTGAGAAAATCTGAGAAGTGTTCATCCATAAATTGATATATTTTATGAAATATTTTGGTTTTAATGATTTTTTTTTTTTTTGGTACCGGGGATCGAACTCAGATCCTTGCAGTTGTGAAGCAGGCGGCGGAACCACTGAGCTAAATCCCCAGCCCCTGATTTTTTTCTTGTTTGCATAGCTGGGGAGCAAACCCAGGATACTGTGTGTGCCAGGAAATTACTCTATCCCTGAGCTGTACCTGTGGCCTTTTGTGAAATAATTTGTAGTAACGAACATGAATTGAAATGGAAATAAACTGGCAATGAAAAACCTATGGAAGAATTTTCAACTTTTTAGTATAAATTCACTAGGACCAGGGTAAAAGTTTTAGGAGGGCACAGTCTGTTGAATCCAGCAGATAGGAACAAAAAAGAGATGGATTCTGGCAATAGTTTGAAAGTACAGTGTAAAAGCAAACTGTGCCCTAAAATTACAGAAAACATGGTATCTTATTTGAACTGCAGACAAAGTCTAAGACAAAGGTTTTTTGACGTGATGATTTATATGGGCAGAGGCCTGCTTTTCCTCCTGGAGGATGGAGACTAGTTAGAAACAATTTCCTGGCAGATAGCATTTTCAATGATTAAATCATAGAACTACTAAGAAATAAAAGACCAAAGACAGACACTAGCTGAGTGACTAAATAAACATGACCTAGAAAAGGAACACATAGTCCTTGGCTCCGATAAGTAGTTCTCCACCCAAATGCTGGAAATTACATTAAGCAAAGACACTGTTGAACCACGGATGACTCTGTCTACGGACTGCTCATAGTACAGAGTAGATGGCTCATTAGGGACAGAAGGCGAATAGGCACTGGGCAGCAATAGGTGAACATTTTTGGTGTGCCAGTCTTGCTCTATGTGGTAGGCATTGTGTATAATTCTCCCAGTAATGCTATTATGACATTATTATTAGCTTTTATAGAAGAGGAAACTGAAGCCGGGCATGGTGCCTCACGCCTGTGATCCCAGCACTCAGGAGGCTGAAGCAGGAAGATTGTCATCCTTAGGTTTGAGGCCAGCCTGGGCTACATAGTGAGATCTGAACAGGCAGCAAGACCCTGTCTGAAAAAAAAAAAAAAAAGTAAAAGAAAGAAGCAGAAACTGAGGAAAGTCATCTCAGCTTTCTGACTTCAGAGCCATCACTTTTAATCACTGTCCTCTAAAATTCTAGCCTCTGCCTGCCTGGCAACCTCAAGGTCTTGAGTTTGATTCTCTGTACCCGGGGGCGGCGGGTGGGAGGGGACTCTAATCCCCACAGTCTGATGTTTAATGACATATGCAGGGTGACTAGTGGTAGCAATGGAGAAAGTATTTTTTAAAATAGAATAGCAGTTCATGAGACTTTAATCTCTAAAACTGATATGAAATCTTAATAGTAAATTGTCATATCTTTTTGTTTTGTTTTTGTGGTCCTGGGGTTTGAACCCAGAGTCTCACACTCACTAGGTAGTCAAGCACTCTGCCACTGAGCTACATCCCTGGCCTTTTTTTTTTACTTTATTTTGAGACAGGATCTTGCTATACAGTTCAGGCTGGCCTTGAACTCGTGGTGATCCTCCTGCCTCAGCCTCCTGAGTATTGGGATTACAAGCATACACTACACAGTTTAAATTTCCACTTTTATATAATATCTTCACAATGATCTTCATCAAATATTAATTACAAAATGTGCATGATACTAACCTGATGCTAAAATCTTTCAAAGAATCAACCAACCAAAAAGTCTTCACTTAGTTGGGTGTGATGGGACATACCTGTAATCCCAGCACTCTGGGAGACTGAAAGGACAACGGCAAGTTCAAGCTCAGCCTGGGTAATTTAGCCACTTAATGAGACCCTCAAAATAAAAATTAAAAAAAAAGGAATGGGGGATATACATAATTGCAAAGCCCCTAAGTTCAGTTCCTAGGACCATAAGGAAACAACAATAACCACTTCACACAGCCAGGCATATTGGTGAACACTTCAGTGGCTAAAGTAAGCTACTGCATTTGAGGTCAACCTGGGCTACATAGCAAATTCAAGAATAGTCTGGACTATGTCCCTGTGTCTAAAACAAATAAGTCTGGACCAGGGATTTAGCTCAGTGGTTGCGCCGCCTGCCTTGCAACCGCAAGGTTCCGAGTTTGATCCCTGGTAACTAAAAAATAAAATAATAATTAAAAAATAAAACAAATAAGTCTAGGGAGGCAGCTCAGTGGTAGAATGTCCCTGAGTTTAATCCCCAGTACTGAAAAAAAGCCTTCATCCTATGGTGGGGAGCTTAACAGATGCCCAACCACTACTGTCCCTTTGATGAAGGAAAACAATGCCAGGTATGGTAGTGCCCACCTGTAATTCTAGCCCTCAGGAGGCTGAGGCAGGAGGACCACTGTGAGTTTCAGGTAAGTCTGGCCTGCATAGTGAGACCCTGTCTCAAAAATCCAAAGGGAGAAAAATGAAGAAAAACAATCTTGCCAACACAAAATTTGAGAGAATTTGTGCAAGACACAGTTAAAACAATATAAAAGTGTTTAAAACAGAGACTAAGTTGAATGATAAAGAGGTAGTCCTTTGCTTTTATCTTCCTTATATCCAAAATACAAACATTTCAATTCATATTTTGAGAGGATAAAAGCAACAAGAGAGCCACTATATTGACATCATGTAATGCAGGCTTTTTCCAAATGCAGGAGACAAGCATCTAACATTTTAAATAAAAATCTGGGCCAGGAATTTAGCTCAGTGGCACCCCACCTGGCTCACAAGGTCCTGAGTTTGATCCCTGGTACCAAGAAAAAATCTTACGTTTTAACCATCATATTTGTTATATTATTGGTAAATAGAATGTAGACCTTTCCAAAGTTACCCATATACTCAGGTGATGCCTCCATTGGTTTTACTAGTACACAAATAACTTTTTTTTTTTTTTTTGAGACAGGATCTCACTCTGTAGTTCAGGCTATCCTTGAGCTTACTATGTAGCCCAGGCTGACCTCAAACTCACTGCAATCCTCTTGCCTCAGCCTCCTGAGTGTTGGGATTACAGGCATGCGCCAACAGATAACTTTTATTAAATATTTTCTTTTTATTTTAACATTTTACAGAATTTAATTAAGTACATAAAACTGTATTACTTAATATATTTTTCCATGAACTTTTTGTGAAATTCAGATGGCAGTGTGCCATGGACAAGTCTTTTGTCTTTCTTCTGATCATCTCCACTGTTTGTACAGTTCTTGAAGACCACATCCTCATCCCATCTTCTTTTCACTTTGAAGCTGCCCTGAGGCTGAGGTGGGCCACTGAGAGTAAGGAGAGGGTTTCCACTCAGAATGTTTTCCTTACAAATCCTTTCTTCTTCAGCTTTTTGTCCTTGCTCCTTCCTGGCCTGCTCTTCAGCTCTTTCTTTTTAACAATTTTCCAGTTCTGCAAGAAAAGCTACAGCATCATGGTCATCACTGTCCTCTTCAAAATCTCCATCTTCCTCGTCTGTTACAGTATCATTTGGATGGAGGTTGGCAGCAGGAATCTGGTCTGACAGAGGCTTCTTTGACAGTGAAGAGGGAGTGGTGTGGATGATTTTTTCTCTTGCAGCAGCTCTCTCTCTCTCTCTCTCTCTCTCCCAGTTCTCTCCTAAAGTCATAATTAAGAAACCTCTTCAGGTTCCTGAAAGTTTGTCTGTATTTTATCTTTGTACGAGAGGGAAGGTCCCTTCATGAATATTGCTGTGAAAGTTGGCTCAATTCACCTTCTCCTCATCAATGCTACTGACTCCCAGATCTGTACCCTTCGTGCTTGGGAATCACATTCCCGCTGCCTGGTGGGCTGGCTGTAATGGACTCCATGGTTGTCTCAGCAATGGTTGTCTTTTCTGCCCTATTACACCCTAACTATAGGGGCGAGGCTCCATTGGTCTGCGCATCCTGCCCAATACGTTTTTTGTTGCTGTTGTTTTTAAGGCAGGATCTTGGTACTGTATTTCCCTAAAAATAAGACCTAACTGGAATATAAGACCTAGCATGATTTTTCAAGATGCTCATCATATAAGCGCTACCCCCAAAATAAGCCCCAGATAAGATCTTCAGCCACAATAAAAGAATTTAATACAAAAAAAAAAAGATCTTCAGCCAGATGGATGCATTTGGTACATCTGTTGCAGTGCACAACGGCCATATTAAATTATAAAATAATAATATTCCGAGTTAACTAAGTATAAATAAATTATTGACATTAATACTGAAAATAAATGATAATATAAATTGTAATTAAGTATTTCTAAATACCCAAGTAGATACCTTGAGATGAGAGGTAAACGCCCATGTAAACAGACTCATTGCCCAATTATCAATCGGTGTAAGACACAACGTAGGGATAATGTGCGCACTTGATAACCAATGGACGCGGCTGTGTTTAATATGGATCTTCCGAATCAGTGGTGCCACGGCTCACAGACTTAATTCTGTCCATGATTCTGGTCACACACCGAATTGGAAAAGAACCAAATCAAAGTTCCCCATCAGGTCAACACTGAACCTAACCACTGAATTTGATTCGGTTCTTGTCCATTTCAATCTGCAACCAGAAACATGGAAAGAATTTAGTTCATGAACCGAGGTAGCACTGTACATCGTGTTTTGTAATGGACGTATTTAATGCACTCATGTGAAATAAAGAAATGTTTTTGGAATTTTGGTGCCTGCAATTTTTTTGGTCACTTTTGTATGGATCATCATTCTTTATAATTTTTTTTTTTTTTTTTTTTTTTTTTTGTACCAGGGATGCAACTCGGGACCTTGTGCTTTCGAGGCAGGCGCCAGAGCCACTGAGCTAAATCCCAGGGCCTGGATCATCATTCTTTTTTTTTTTTTTTCCTTTTTGGATTTTTAAAAACTTATTTTATTACAACAGTTTTCTCAGTCCTGGGGATCAACCAGAGCCTCATGCATGCTAGGCTTGCTCCTACCACTGAGCTACACTTGGAGCCCATCTGTACATATTTAATAATATATTGTATAATCACACGATGAAATATACATCAAAAAAAGAAACAAATTGCAGCTATTTACAGCATGTACAAATCTTAGAAACACATAGAAAAAAATAACACCTTTAAGACTACAAAAACCTTTAGACTACATACAGTATGATACTACTTCTGTAAAGCACAAAAAAGAATGAAACTAAAAATATTTTTTAAAAAGTTACTTTTGGGATATATACACATTTTAGGTTTTTTAAACCTATGATTGAGCCAGAGATTTAGTTCAGTGGTTTTGCCGCCTGCTGTGCAAGCGCAAGGACCTGAGTTCGAACACTGATACCAAAAAAAACCCAAAACAAAACAATAAACCTATGATTAAAACCAATTATAAAATGGAACAGGGGCAGTAGGGAGAGATAGGAACAAAAATAGACAAATACAAAGCATTGATAATACTTTATTTTTGTTTTGGTGGGACTGAGGATCAAACCCAGGATCTCAGGCATGTTGTGCAAATGTTCTACCACTGAGCTATACCCCCAGCCCCAGCACTGGTAATGTTTTAATTCTTAAGTTAGGTGATGAATTATTGAGCTTAATAATTTATTTGCATGCTGCTTTTATCCTTGTATAAGTGTCAAATATTAAAGTATAACTGCAAAATAATTTATAAAGTATTAACAAAATATATATGTGAATTTTTAAAAAATGGATCATCATTCTTAAGTGTCATCATTTTTGTTGTTACCCATCTTGTAAGTCTTCAATTAATACTTGATTTAATGGAAACTTTGTGAAGCCCAGCCTTCAAGAGGCCATGACCTGGGTGAAGAATTCATGGAATAAAATCACTGACAGGTATGTCGCCACTGTACTATGAGCAGGCTGTATGGACAAGAAATGTTTATTTAAGGAGAGCTCCATTGCTGGACGTGAGAGCTTGGGGCCAATGGTTCTATAAGAAATTGAGTTGTGGACCGGGGATTTAGCTCAGTGGTTTTGCCTCCTGCTACGCAAGTGCAAGGAGTTTGATCCCCGGTACCAAAAAAAAAAAAAAAGAAATTGAGTTATAAGAAATTCAGGCCAGAATCCAGGGTTTGGAGAATTATGAATGTTCCATGTTCCAGAAGATGACATGACTGTATTTGAATAAATGTAGATTTTTGTACATGAATAAATGTAGATTGTTATGCGTGAATGAATAAGACATACCCTGAAAATAAGCCCTAATGAATCTTTTGGAGGAAAAATTAAAATAAGACCCACTCTTATTTTGGGAGACATACAATATGCAGTTTAGTCTGGCCTCGAACTCACTAGGTAGCCCAGGCTGGCCTCTAACTCACTGCTATCTTCCTGCTTCAGCCTCCTGAGTGCTGGTACTTCAGGTACGCAGGACCATGCTGGCTTCTCCTATCCAATTGTCTCACTGGTGATTGGTTTAAAGGAGCACAGAGAATTCTTTCTGGCCTCAAGCATTGGTTTAGTGCTGCGCTAAATGAGATCCAATGTAGGTATTGACAAGGAGAGAACTTTAAAGAGAGGTGACCTCTCTTCTCCAGTATAGTCATGTGCAGGATCAAGGCCAGAAAAGTGGTCGGGTCCTTAAAGACCAGCCTAAGGGAGAGGCTGACTGGGAAGAAAAGCACAGCCCAGGGAATCACTGGGAAAGAACACTAGGGACACTCTAGGTCAACTCTAAAGCCCTCTGCACAGATTCAGATTTGAGAGTTTAACATTGTCCTTGATGTTCAGCCAACTTGAGTAGGAGTTTTTGTTGCTTTTATTCAGAAGCATACTAATTGGCAAGGTGTGATAATACACACCTCTAATCTAAGCACTTGGGAGGCTGAGGCAGGAGGGTCATAAATTCAAGTACAACCCAGGCAATTTATCGAGATCCTGTCAAAAAAAAGTCGAGAACCTGAGTGTAGTGGTGCATGCCTGTAATCCCGGCACTTGGGAGGCTGAGGCAGGAGGATTGCCTCGAGTTCAAGGCCAGCCTGAAGTGCATAGGGAGACCCTCTGGCAGGGCAGGGGGAGTAGGGGAGAGGAGAGAAAAGAAAGAAAAAAAATGCTAAACTGAGCATAGTGGCTCAGGCCTCTAATCCCAGCACTAGCGAGGCTGAGTCAGGAGGATCATAAATTCAAAGCCAGCCTGGACAACATAGCAAATTGCAGCGTGGCTTGGACTACAAAGCCAGATGCTGTCTCAAAAAAACACACTAAAAAAAACCAAAACAAAACCACACACACACCCCAAAAAACCACATATAGTGGCATACAACTATAATCCCAGCATTCAAGAGACTGAAGCAGGAGGATCGCCATGAATTCATGGCAAGCCTGGACTACAGAACAAAATCTAGTCTAAAAACAACTTTTTTAAAATAAAGTTTCTGAAAAAAAAGAGAAAAAATAAAATTTCTGCTCTAACTCAGAGATTGGGACAAGACTCATTTGTGGTGTTTGGATTTTTCCTTAGAAGAGGACCGGGGATTTAGCTCGGTGGTTCTGCCGCCTACCTCGAAAGCTCAAGGTCCAGGGTTTGAGCCCTGGTACCAAAAAAAAAAAGAAAAAAAAGTAAAGTATTTTTCCTTAGAAGAACTGAGAAAGCGATTGAGAATACCTCTCATCATAAGAGTATGGTACAACAAAATGGAGAACTCAGAAAGATAAGAACAAGTCGATAGCCTCAGTACCTATTCCAGGAAAATGTTTTCATGTTCATTTACTCAGCTACCACTTATTGTGGGCCTGCTTTGTGAGCATAAAGGTAAAAATATGACTAAGATATAAGACACGATTCTCTGAAATCATGACTTTTTGGGGGGGGTACCAGGGATCGAACTCAGGACCTTGTGGTTGAGAGGCAGGCATGGCACCACTGAGCTAAATCCCTGGCCCTAGGATTGACTTTTGAGAAACTGGTTTGTTTTTGGTTTTGAGACAGGGCCTTGCTGTGTATTTCAGACTGGCCTCAAACTCACCAAGATCTTCCTGCCTCAGCCTCCCAAGTGCTGGGATTACAGGTGTGCACCACCTTGTCCAGCTTGACCAAGTGTTTTAACCTCCATCCTCATGCTCAGTTCTCTAGATGAGCCACTTTCATTTCTTTGTCCATAAAGCACAGCTAGCACGATCAGGGTTAAGTCTCCTGCGCTGGGCTCTAGGCATTCTCAGTGTTCTGAGTTACAGCTGCGAGCGAAATGTACCAGGTTTGACTTGGACAAGCCCGTGATTTTCAAGTACTGTTTCCTTTCCTAAACTGATTAACAAGGATAGATGATAGAAGTCAAGCTCAGGATCCCTCTTTATTTATTTATTTTTAAGAAAGAGACTTTTATTAGCCATGGGGATCCCACAGAAGCATACAAAGCACAGAGACGCGCACCCACGAACGGAGCTGGTAACCAAGGCCTTGTGCCCGGCGCCCTTGACCCTGACCTCGGCTGCCCTCTGCCTGCCGCTCGAGGCTGCACGGCAGGGTCTGGATCTTTTCTTGGAGGACAGATGCTCTTCTGGGGTAAAGACCTTGGACAGCCCATCGGGGCCAGCAAACCGAACCCGTCATTGGGGCTGGGGCAGCAGGTGACATCGGGCACAAGTGTGACCCCGTGGAACCGGCCCCTCGGCACGCCCAGGGGACGCATGCCCTGACCCTTCCTCCAGCCTCCCGGGTCCCCATTGCTGTCCACGCGGGGTGGGATCGTGTGCTCTTCGAGGCTCAAGGCCGTGTGTGTTTGCTCCCCTCGCTGTGAGACCCCGAGTGCCCGACTGTCCCCGAGGCTGCCCGCGTGCAGGTGTCATCTGCAGCTGGGACAACGGGGCCACGCGTCCCTCGAGCGGGCGTCTGGCTCCAAGCGGGTGTGAGGAACTCTCGTGGGCATCTCCTTAAGCTTTGCTGTACACGCATCGCCTCTCCTTCAGGAAACTCGAATTCCTCCGCATACATCCAAACAGCAAAATAGGAAACCTGAGTGACAAAGAGTGAGCCAGACCTGGCCTTCCCGCGGTGCACGCTGCCCCTGCCGCCTCTGGCCCTCCAGCTCGCCCTCAAGGCCTTTCAGACCAAGGGCACCGCAGAGACTTTGCAAACGTTCTTTCCTGCCTTCTCTTCCACAGAGGTTTTCCTCTGTGTCCCTTTCCCTTGAAAGAATTAAAAGTGTGGGGAGGGGTGGATAGAGAGAGAAAGATATTGAGAAATATATAATATATAATATTATAATATATAATATGTAATGAAATATATAATATAATATATATATTGAGAAATATATAATACATATAATAGACAGAGAGAGAGAAAGAGAAAGAAACTTGAGAACACTCGTGGAAACTTTAATCCCATAAAGTTTAATAGGCCAGGCTAGGCCAGTCTAGTTTTCTATCAGGTCTACTTTTCTATCCCTCAAAATATCCCTTCAATCTCTCTCTCTTTTCCTTTTTAAGTTTTTTGAGACAGGGTCCCATTATGTAGCCCTGGCTGGCCTCAAACTGAATCCTCTTGCCTCAGCCTCCCGAATGCTGGAATTTCAGACATGCACCACAGCACCTGACATCAATCCCTTTTTTATAAGTCTAACCTAAGTAAATGTTCGGACATAGTCACCTAAGGAAGGAGAAGTAGGACGTTTGCTACCTTCCTTCCTGCCACCCAGTGCTATCAAACTGGCTTGGTGTTTCCATGACAACTCCAAACCCCTCATTCAGTGTTCCTCCTCTGGGATCCTGATGCATTCCCAGTGTCCTACCTGTGAGACACCCTGGAGAAATGGAGGGTGAGAGAGCAGAAAAAATGAGCCAGTGCAGAGCTGGAGAACCACTGGTTAATTACAAATTAACGTTGCTCAATATATGACATAGGGCTATGACAGGGAAAACACTTTCTATGTATTATGTTGTATGAAAGAAATTTGGTTTGACCTCATGTTTTTTTCCTTATCCCCTTCTTTATTGCTCTTTGCAGCTTTGTTTCTCTCTTCATTGTATTGGCTTAACAGTTTTCAATGTATCTTTTATCTCATTTGTCCCCCTTTCCCTTTTTCTTTATACTAACTACTTAGTGCACTGTAGAAATGTATAGTTTAAACATTTGTCATAATGTACTTTTTGTTCTGGGTCTTGAATAAAAACTGGGGTACAGGTGTCTAAGATACAAGAAATTTTTTGCCTCTGTAGAGAAATAGTGCCTTCTAGTGTTTGCAATAACATTTTATATTTGTGCCATTTTAATTCATCTGAAAAGTAAAATTATAAACATTTTTAGAAAAACTTGTTTTATGCTTTTTGTAATTTTGATATATATATTTATTAAATATATGCTCATCTTTTTTCACTTTTTTATTAGCACATCTTTGCAGTTCACAAAGTTTACAATCATTTTGGGGAGTGGGTACTACAGTTGTAGTATATACAGTGGGTTCATACTACAGTTTTGGGTTTTGTTGTTTTTTTTGAGATGGACTCTCACTATGCAGTTCAGGCTACTCACTATGAAGCCCAGGCTGGCCTTGAACTCATATCAATCCTCCTGCCTCAGCCTCCTGAGTGCTGGGATTACAGCCATGAGCCATCACACCCAGCTTCTGGGTTTTTTTTTCTGATCCTCTTCCCCTTCCCTCCCTCTCCCTCCTTCCTCCTCTACTTCCCCTATCCCATTTTTCATTCTTGTTGATATTATTATTATTATTATTATTTTTTGTACCGGGGATCAAACTTAGGACCTTGTGCTTGCGTGGCAGGCTCCGGAACCACTAAGCTAAATCCCCGGCCCTCTTGTTGATATTATTAATCTTACCTCATGTTATGGGATATAATATTTACATTCATTGTTTTCTGGTGGTTTTTTTTTGTATGGGGGATCAAACTCAGGACCTTATGCTTGTGAGGCAGGCCGTAGAACCACTGAGCTAAATCCTCAGCCCTATATTTACATTCATTGGGTTTCTGTACATGACATATCTTCTACTTATTTCCCCTTTTCCTCCTCTTCAGCCCTCACCCTTATTTCTTTGGACCACTTCCCTATTGCAAAAGATCCATCCCCTTGTCCCCTTCTTTCTATACTTTTTTGCCCTGGCCCATAACCAGGAATCAAACTCAGGACCTTGTGCTTGCCAGGCAGGCACAGTGCCACTGAGCTAAATAATTGGCCCATTTATTATTCTCTTTGTACTTTGCATCACACAAATAAGAGATACCTCACAGCATTTAAGCATGTATGTCTGGTATAACTCAGGTCCTTCCACTTGTGAGGCAGGCGGCAGAACCACTGAGCTAAATCCCTGGCCCTTGTGTCTGGTTTATTTCACTCAACATTATTATTATTATTATTATTTTTGGTACCAGGGATCAAACTTGGGTCCTTGCACTTGCTCAGCAGGCGGTGAAACCACTGAGCTAAATCCCTGGCCTCAACATTATATTTTCTAGGTGCATTCATTTTCCTACAAATATCTCAAATTAGTTCTTCTTTATAGCTGAGTAGTATTCCATTATATATAGACACCACATTTTCTTTATCCAATCGTCTGTTGATGAGTATGCAGGTTGCTTTCAGGATTTAGCTATTATGAGTTGTGCTGCTATAATACATTGGTATGCATGTATCACTGTAGTATGGTGTTTTAAGCTCTTTGGGAAAGATACCTAGCAGAGGGGTCACTTGGTCATATTGAATTTCTAATTTCAGTTCTTTGAGAAATCTATATACAGATTTCCATAATGGTTGTACTAGTTTACATTCCCACCAACAATGAAGGAGAGTTCCTTTTTCACTACAGCCTCACCAGCATTTGTTATTGTTTGTTTGCTATTCTTTCCAGAGTAAGATGGAATCTTAGCGTTATTTTAATTTGCATTTCTCTAATGATGAGAGATGTGAACATTTTTTCACATATTTGTTGATCATTCGTATTTCTTTCTCTGTGAAGTGTCTGTTCATTTTTCTTGCCCATTTCTTCACTGGGTCTTTTATTTAGGTGGTTTAATTTTTTGTGTGTGTTCTTTGTATATTTTAGGTATTAGTCCTCTGTCTGAGGAGTAGATGGCAAAATTTTTTTCCCACTCTGTAGGTTGTCTTTCACTTACTAATTGATTCTTTTGCTATACAGAAGCTTTTTAGTCTGATGTAATCCCATTTGTTGATTCTTGCTGTTATTTCTTGTGCAGTTGAGGTTCTATTTAGAAAATCCTTTCCTATGTTTATGTCTTTGAGGGTTTTACCTATTTTATTTTCCAGTAGGTTTAATGTTTCTGTTTCAATGGTTAGGTGTTTGATCCATTTTTATTTTAATTTAGTATATGGTGAGTGATAAGGATCCAGCTTCAATCTTTTCCAAGCAGATAACCAGTTTTCCCAGCTGCACTTGTTGAATAGACTACCTTTCCTCCAATATATGCTTTTGGCCCTTCTTTCAAAGATAAAACAGCTGAATGTGTCTGAATGTGAATGTGTTCTCAATTCTATTCCACTGATCCATGTATCTGTTTTTGTTCCAGTACCATGCTGGGGTTTTTTTGTTTGTTTGTTTTTAATCGCTGTTGCTTTGGAGTATAGCTTGAAGTCAGGTATTGCTATGTCTCCTGCTTTGCTCTTGTTGCCCAAAAATACTTTTGCTATTCTGGGTCTCTTCTGGCTCTATATGAATTTTAGGATTGTTTTTTCTAGGTCTGTAAAATGTGCTGTTAGTTTTTTGATTGCAACTGATTGAATCTGTGTAACAGTTTTAGGAGCATGGTTGTTTTGACAATATTGGTTCTGCCTATGCAGAAGCAGGGAACATTTTTCCATTTTCTGATGTCTAATCTTTTTTCAGAGTACTGTAGTTTTCTTTGTACAGGTCTTTCACTTCCTTTTTTTTTTTTTTTTTGGTACCGGGGATCGAACTTGGGTCCTTGCACTTGCGCAGCAGGAAGCAAAACCACTGAGCTAACTCCCCAGCCCTCACTTCCTTGATTAGATTAATTCCTAGGTATTTCATTTTTCTTGAAGCTACATGAATGGCATTGTTTTCATAATGTTCTTCTCATACAGTTCATTTTTCGTTTAAACAAATGTTAATCATTTTTGTGTGTTGATCTTGTATCCTGCTATATTGCTGAAGTAGATTATTAATTCTAAGAGTTTTTTGGTGGAGTTATTTGGGTCATTTATGTAGAGTATCATGTCATCTGAAAATAATAATAACTTGAATTCTTCCTTTCCTATACATATCCCTTTTCTTTTTCTTTTTTCTTTTTTGGTACTGGGAATCAAACTGAGGGCCTTGCGTATGCCAGGCAGGTGCTACGCCACCAACCTACATCCCCAGTCCGTATCCCTTTTATTTCTTTTATTTTTTATTCCCCTCTCCCCTTTTATTCCTTTCTCTTGCCTAATCATGCTGGCTAATGTTTCAAATACTATGCTGAATAGAAGAGGTGATAGTGGGCACCCTTGTCTTGTCCCTGATCTTAGGGAGAATGCTTTTAATTTCCCCCCATTTAGTATGATGCTGGCTATCAGTTTGTCATAAATAGCTTTTATCATATTCAGATAAGGGGGCTGGGGATTTAGATCAGTGGTTTCGCTGCCTGCTGCACAAGCGCAAGGACCTGAGTTTGATCCCCGGTACCAAAAAAAAAAAAAAAAAACCAGATACTGTTCTTCTATACCTGTTTTCTGTCCTTTTTTTTAAGCAGTGTCAAAGTTTATTTGAAAGAGTAAAAGTGAAGAGTGAAGGAAAGGGGTGGGGATTTAGCTCAGTGGTGCCGCCACCTGCCTCGAAAACACAAGGACCTGAGTTCGATCCCCACACACACAAAAAAAAGTGAAGGAAAAACTGACTATGCAGAGGATAAAAGAACACCTGGAAGAAACCAGGGCAGGCTATCATGGGGAAAAACCAAGATAGCCTTTACACCTATTTTCTGCAGGGTTCATATCATAGAAGAGCATTGGATTTTATTGAAAGCCTTTTCTTTATCTATTGATATGATCATGTGGTTTTTAACCTTGCTTCTGTTTATGTGATGTATTACATTTATTCACTTACGAATGTTGAAACCCCCTCCCCCTCACCGGGGATCAAACTTGGGCCCTTGCACTTGCCAGGCAGGCACGGCACCACTGAGCTACATTCCTGGCCCTGTTGAATCATTCTTGCATCCTTGGGAGGAAACCTACTTGATCATGATGTATGATCTTTTTGATAACGCACTACATTCTGTTTGCTAATATCTTGTTGAGATTTTTGCATCTATGTTCATTAAGGAGATTGGCCTGTAGTTTTGATTTTTATTTGGGTATTTATTTGGTTTTTGGATCAGGATGATACTGGCTTCCATAAATGATTTTGGGAGCACTCTATTCCTTTGAATTTCTCTGAAGCACTTGAGTATAGTAATATAACATCCTAGGCTGGGGATTTAGCTCAGTGGTTCCTCTGCCTGCCTTGAAAGTGCAAGGTCCCAAGTTCAATCCCTGTTGCCAAAAAAACAAAAAAAATCCTTAAAAGTTTTATAGAATTCAGTGGTGAATCCAACAGGTCCTGGGATTTATTTAGTTGGTAGATTCTTCATTACTGTGTAAATTTCATTGCTTGTTATTGGGTTGTTAATGTCTTCTTGGGTTAGTTTTGGCAGTTTGTATGTGTCTAGGAATTGGTTCATTTCTTCAATCTTTACTAATTAGTTGAAATATAATTTTTCAAAATAGTTACTATCTTCTGGATTTCCACTGTATCTGTTGTGATTTCACCTTTTTTGTTTCTAATTACTTTAATGTGAGTCTTCTCTTTCTTTCTCTTGGTGAGTCTAGCTAAGGGCTCATCTATTTTATTTATTCTTTCAAAGAACCAGGTCTTTAATTCATTGACTTTTACTGTTTGTTTAGTCTTAATTTCACTGATTTCCATTCTAATTTTATAGTTTCCTTTCTTAATTTTGATTTGGGGATGATTTGTTGTTGTTTCTCAAGTATCTTAAGATTTCTCATACTGTTATTTATTTGGGCTTGCTCTGTTTTCCTAATGTGAGCATTGATTGCAATGAATTTTCCTCTTAGAACTGCTTTCATAGTGTCCCAGAAGTTTTGTTTTGTTTTTGTTTTTGGTACAGGGGATCGAACTTGGGTCCTTGTGCTTTTGAGGCAGGCAGTGGAACCACTGAGCTAAATCCCCGGCTTTTAAAAAAATTTTATTTTATAGGTACATTTTAGGTATACAATATAATGACATTCATCATTGGATGTCCCAGAAGTTTTGTTGGGTTGCACCATCATTGTCATTAATTTTCTTTTTCCAGCACCAGGGATCAAACTTAAGACCTTGCTCTTGTGAGGCAGGCACAGTGCCACTGAGCTAAATGCCCAGCCCTGTCATTAAATTTTTTAATTTCTTCTGTGACCCATTGGTTAATTTCTCCACATTTGCCTTTTCTGAAATTTCTTCCGTCATTGATTTCTATTTTCATTGTACAGTGGTCTGGTAGTATGCATGGAGTAATTTCAATTCTTTTATATTTATTTAGATTTTCTTTTTCTTTCTTTTTTTTTTTTTTTGGTACTGGGGATCAAACTCGGGTCCTTGTGCCTGCTGTGGAGAAACCACTGAGCTAAATCCCCGGGCCCTCTTTTATATTTATTTAAGCAGGCTTTGTGGACTAGTATGTGATCTATTTTGTAATAAGTACCATATGCTGCTGAAAAGAATATATACTCTAGTAGAGGGGTGGACACTCTGTATATATTAAGTCTATATGTTCTAGGGTATGGTTCAGCTCTGAAATTTCTTTATTGGTTTTTTGTTTAGTTGATCTATCTCTTTGCAAAAGTAGGGTGTTAAGGGCTGGGGATTTAGCTCAGTGGTTCCACCACCTGCTGCAAAAGTGCAAAGTCCTGAGTTCAATCTCCGGTACCAAAAAAAAAAAGTGGGGTGTTAAAATCCCCTATGATTCTGTTAGTATTTATGTGATCTTTTAATTCCAGCAGTTTTTACCTTATGAATATATGTTCCTCCAGTATTTTGTTCATATATATTTATCAATCTTATCTCCTTTTGTTGGATTATTCCCTTAACATGTATGTAGTGACCTTCTTTGTCTCTTCTAATCAGTTTTAGCTTGAAGTTTACCATATCTGATATTAGAATTGCTACTTCTGCTTGTTTTTGGGGTTGTGATTCATGGAATGTTGTTTTCCATCCTTTAATTTTTTTTTGGTTCTCAGTCTCGAACTCAGGACCTTGCACTTGCGAGGCAGGCGGCGGCACCACTGAGCTAAATCCCAGCCCTCCATCCTTTAATTTTTAGTCTATGAATATCTTTTTGGATTAGATGAGTTTCTTGAATGCAACAGATGTTGTGCCCAGATTACGAAGTCCCAAAGACCACCAGGAGGCCGTTTCCGATGTAAGCACACGAGGGTCATTTATTCAAGCTTAAGCAGGGACTCTCAATTGTCACCGACACAGCGGATCAAGATTGAGAGCCCCGAGTTCCAAATTAGCAGGGTTTTTATTGAGATTACAGCAAGCTTCAGTCATTAGCAGCCATATGATTGGTTAACATTTAGCAAGTATGAAGTGTAGAATTTTGATTGGCTAGGCTCATTGGGGGTTGAAGGGGATTACGTATAGGTTTTTACAAGAAAAATGGGGACAAAGGTTAGTGGTCTACTGTCACGTACTGATGGTCAGCAGACATCTTGACTCATGGTCATGACCACCTTGTGTGGATAGTCAGCACATTAACAGATTGTCCTATAGATAGTGGGCCCGGGACACTTGTTTCTAGGGCAAACAGATGGCTGAGTAATGAGCTTAGGAATCTTGAGTTACAGATCATGTCTTTTGTCCCAGGTCAAGCACAAATTTGAGAGAACAAAGGAGACTGCTCCATTTTGGACAAAATGGAGTCATTCTGGTCCCACAACAGACTGTTGGATTTTGTGGGGGTTTTTGTTTTGTTTTTTGTTTTTGGTATCTGGGATCGAACTCAGATCCCTGCACTTCTGAGGTAGGCGGTGGAACCACTGAGCTAAATCCCCAGCCCAGAAAATTTGTGGGGTTTTTTGGGTTTTTTTGATAATTTGTGGTTTTGGGTTTTTTTGGTACTGGGGATCAAACTCGGGTCCTTGCACTTGCACAGCAGGCGGCAAAACCACTGAGCTAAATCCCCAGCCCAAAATTTGTGTTTTTATCCAGTGGGCCAGTCTGTGTTTTTTGACTGGTGAGCTGAATCCATTAATATTGAGAGATATTACTGAATGTGTTGTTTATCTACTGTCATTTTCTTCTTTTTTTCTCTCTTTTTGGTACCGGGGATTGAACTCAGGACTTTGTACTTGCGAGGCAGGTGGAGGCTTGTTCATGCTTTTACTTTATTTACTTATTCATTTTTGGTGTTTTGAAGCAGGGTCTCGCTATGTAGCCCAGGCTGGCCTCAAACTCACAGTGATCCTCCTGCCTTAGCCTCCTGAGTGCTGGGATTACAGCTGTGCACCACTATCCCCAGCTAGATTGAGATAAATCCTTCTGTACCTATTTTCTTCCATACTTTATCATGAAAGGATGTTGAATTTTGTTAAAGGCTTTTTCTGCATCCATTGAGATGATCAGGTGATTTTTGGTTTTTTTTTTTTGAGACAGGGTCTCGCTATATAGTTCAGTCTGGCTTCAAACTCGCAGATCCTCCAGCTCTAGCCTCCCAGGTGCTGGGATCACAGGCATGCACCACCACACCCAGTGATCATGTGACTTTTGTCCTTGCTTATTTTTTTGTGATGAATTACATTACTGATTTCCATATTTTGAACCATTCTTGAATCCCTGGGGTGAAGCCTACTTGGTCATGATGGAGGATTTTTTTTGATGATTCACTGCATTCTGTTTGCCAATATCTTGTTGAGGATTTTTTTTTTGTAGCCCAGGCTGGGTTTAAACTCACTATGTAGCCCAGGCTGGCCTTGCACTTGTGGTGATCCTTTGACTCAGCCTTCCTAGTGCTGGGATTACAGGCGTGCACCACCACACTTGGGTATGCCATATTTTTCTGAAAATAAGACTTGGTCTTATCTTAATTTTTCTCCAAAAAAACACAACAGGGCTTATTTTCAGGGAATGTCTTATTTATTCATGTAACAAAAAAAATCTACATTTATTCATGTACAAAGATCTGCATTTATTCAAATACAGTCACATTATCTTCTTCTGGAACGTTGTCATATATAACTCTCCAAAACCCGAATTCTGGCCTGAATTTTTTACAATGACATTTCCTAGAGAACCATTGGCCCCAATGTCTCATGTCCAGTAATAGAGCTGTCCTTAAACGAGCACTTCTTGTCTGTTTAGCCTGTTTGTAGTATATTGGCAACACAGCTGTCAGTGATTTTATCCCAGGAATTCTTCACCCAAGTCATGGCCTCTTGCAGGCTGGGCTTCACAAAGTTTCCATTAAATCAAGCATTAATTGAAGACTTATGAGACAGGTGCAGCAAAAAAAAGGATGACAGTTAAGAATGATAGTCAAACCAAAAAAAAAAAAAAAAAAGAATGGTGGTCCACACAAAAGCATGAAAAATTGCAGACATGAAAATTCAGAAATTGTTTATTTCATTGGAGTGCATCAAATACATCTACTACAACACATGATCTATTGAATGATGAAGATTCATATTTGACACAACCATGTCCATTCATTATCAAGTGCTCATGTTTTTTGTGTGTTGTTTCTCTACTCCAGTTGGTCATTTGGCAATAAGTCTCCAGTTTATTTGTTTACATAAGCATTTTCCTCTTGTCCCAAGGTACCTGCTTAGGTATTTAGAAATAATTATAATTTATATTATCATTTATTTTAAGTGTTAATGTCAATAATATTTAATTAGATATTAATATTATTATTTTATAATTCAATATGTCCATCGTGTGTTCCAACAGATGTACTAAATACATCCTTAATTGGCTGATGATCTTTTTTTGGTTCTGGGGATTGAACTCGGGACCTTGCGCTTTCGAGGCAGGCAGCAGAACCACTGAGCTAAATCCCCGGCCCTGGTTGATGATATGAACTGGAGCTTATTTGTGGGGAAGGGCTTGTATGAGCATCCTGAAAAATCATGCTAGGGCTTATTTTCCAATTAGATCTCATTTTGGGGGAATTACAGTAGTTCTGTGTTTTGTTTGTCTAATTTTAGAATCAGAGTAATGGTAGCTTTCATGAATGACTTTGGGAGTTCTAATTCCCTTTCGATTTTATTACAGTATTGGTGTTAGATCTTTCCTGATGGGTTCCCCCCCAGTACTGGGGATCGAGCCCAAGACCTTGCACTTTTGAGCAAGGTGCCAGAACCACTGAGCTAAATCCCCAGGCCTCCTGATGGTTTTTTAACATTCATCAGTGAATCCATCAGGACCTGGGGTTATGTTAATTTATAGTTATTATTGTTGTTGTTGTTGTTTAAGCACTGCGTCAATTTCATTTCCTGTTAGTGGATTATTCAGGGTTTTTAAATCTCCTTGGTTCAGTTTTAGTGATTCATAGGTACTTAGGAACCTATCCATTTCTTCTGAATTCTCCAATTTATTGGCACACAGGTTCGATAAGTGCTGTAGCTGTCAACCTTGATTTTGGCACTGTCCGTTGTGATTTTACCTTTTCTGTTTTTCTTTCTTTCTTTCTTTCTTTCTCTCTTTTTCTTTCTCTTTCTCTTTCTCTCTCTCTTTCTTTCTTTTGAAAGGTTCTCACTATGTAGTTCAGGCTGGCCTTGACCCTACTAGGCAATCCTCCTGCCTCAGCTTCCCAAGTGCTGGTATTATAGTCATGCACCACCATTCTTGGCACCTTTTTTACTTCAAATTGCATTGATTTGGGTCTTTTCTCTCCTTTTTTGGGTTAGATTGTCTAAAGGCTTGTCTATTTTGTTTATTCTTTCAAAGATGAAATTCTTCAATTCATTGATTCTTTGTAACTTATTTTTTGGTCTCAATTTAAGAGATTTCTGCTCTGATTGTTATAATTTCCTTCTTTGTACTAGCTTTGGGTTTGGATTGTTCTTATTTTTCTAGAACCTTGAGATTCATTGTTAGGTTATTTATTTGGGCTCAGTGTTTTTGTTATATGGGCATTCACAGCTATAAACTTCATCCTGAAGACTGCTTTCATTGTGTTTCCTAAGTTCTGATATGTTGTACTGGCAGTATTATTTCATTCTAGGATCTGTCTTATTTCTTCCTTGATTTCTGTGTTTTCCATTTTATTGGAGTAGGGGTTCTGGAAGTAGGTATTGATGATCCTCTGGATTTCTGTTGGATCTGTTGTGACTTCACCTTTTTCATTCTTAATTGCAGGTATTTGTGCCCTTTCTTTCCTTTTTTTGATAAGGTTGGCTAAAGGTTTATCGATTTTATTTATTTTTTCAAAAAACCAACTCTTTGATTCATTGAGTTTTTGTATAGTCTCCATTGCATTGATTTCTGCCCTAATCTTTATAATTTCCTCTCTTGTACGAGCTTTGGATTCATTATGCTCTTCTTTTTCTGGGAGCTTGAGGTTCTGCATTAGGTTATTTATCTGAGTTTTCTCTGTTTTCCTAATATGGGCCTTCACTGCTATGAATTTCCTGCATAGAACTGCTTTCACTGTGTCCTATAGATTCCTGTATGTTGTACTGGCATTTTTTGTAGAAACTGTTTAGTTTTTTCTTTAATTACTTCTGTGACCCATTGGTTGTTCAAGAGGGTGTTATTCAGTTTCCATGTGTTTGTTGGAGTTTGCAGTTTCTTATGTTATTGATCTCCAATTTTATTGCACTATGGTCTGATAATATACAGGGAGTAACTTCAATTCTTTTACATTTACTTAGACATGTCCTATGAGCTACCACATGGTCTATTCTGGAGAATGACCCATGTGCAGCCAAAAAGAATGTGTATTCCAATTTTGTGGGGTGGAACCCTCTGTAAACATCTATTAAGTCCATTTGTTCAACAGCTTGGTTCAGTTCTAGAATTTCCTTGTTAACTTTTTGTCTAGATGATCTGTCTATTTGTGATAGTGGGGTATTGAGCTCCCCTACTACAATTGTGTTAGTGTTTATTTGGTTTTTCATGTCTATTAATATTTGTTTTGTATAGTTGGGGGCATTCGTATTTGTTGCATATATATTTAGGATTGTCATCTCTTCCTCTTGGACTGTTCCCTTCACAAGGATGTAGTGACCATCTTTGTCTCTCTTAATTAGTTTTGGTTTAAAATCTACTTTGTCTGAAAATAAGATTGCTACCCCTGCTTTCTTCTGGGTTCCTGTGGCATGGAGAACTGTTTTCCATCCTTTTACTTTCAGTCTATGAGTTTCTTTTTGAGTTAGGTGTGTTTCTTGTATACAGCATATTGTTGCATTTTCCTTTTTAATCCATTCTGCCAGTCTATTTTTTTTTGATTGGTGAATTGAGGCCATTAACATTGAGGGTTATAATTGATAGATATTGATTTATCCTTGTCATGATGTTTTACTTTTGTTGGCTCTTTTATTTCTTATTTTTTCCCCTTTTCCCTTTAGTGTCTTACCTTGCCTGGTGGCTTCCCTCTGTTGGGCCTCATGGAGTTGTGACCTTCATTGCTTTTTTCTAGGATATTATTTAGAATTGCTTGGAGTGCTGGATTGGTGTTCATGAAATTTCTCAGGTGTTCTTTGTCGTGGAAGTATCCAATTTCCCCATCAATTTTGAAAGATAATTTTGCAGGATACAACAGTCTAGGTTGGAAGTTATTTTCTTTTAGGGCTTGAAATACTTCACTCCAGGCTCTCCTTGATTTGAGGGTTTGTGTTGAAAAGTCTGCTGTGATTCTGATGGGCTTTCCTTTGTAGGTGATTTGTTTCTTTTCTCTAATTTCTTGTAGGATTTTGTTTTTCTGTTGGGTTTCTGGGATCTTGACTATTATATGTCTAGATGTAGATTTTTTTTGATCGTGGCTAGTTGGAGTTCTATATGCCTCACTTATCTGTATGTCCAATTCTCCACCTCTGTCTGGGAAGTTTTCCACTATTACTTCTGTGAACAGTTTTTTATGTCAATTGTGCTTTCTCCTGTTTTTTCATGGACTCCTATCAGTCTTATGCTATTCTTCTTTGCATCATCTAGCAGTTGTTGGATTGATTTCTCGTGGTCCCTTACTATTTTTAAGAAATCTCTATTTTCGTGGTCTCTAACCACGATCCTGTCTTCTATATCTGATATTCTATCTTAAGATTCCCTTAATCTGCTGTGGATACTTTCAATGGAGTTTTAGATCTCCTGAATATCTGTTTGAATCTGTTTCATGGATTCCCTTTCTTTCTTATGCTGGGTGTTCATGGCTTCCAGCATGTTTCTGAGCTCATGTATTTTTATATCTGTTTCTGTTCTAGATCCTCTAACCATGTCTTTCACTCTGCTCACCATCTCTGTAGATATCTGGGAGATTATTTCTGCTTTGAATTTTTCTAGAGCCTCATTCATCTGTTTTGTTACTTCCTGTGCTATCAGTTCAAGGTATCCAGGTGGTTGGTTATGGGACTTTTCCATCTCATTTCCCCCAGGATTTATCCTTGGTGGGGTGGAAGTCTGAGTTTGTGCCTTGCTTAAATGTCTTCTCATTTTTGTTTTTGGTACTGTCCTTGGTTTAACTCCTGGGTTGATAGTTTGAAATTGCTTATTGTAGGTATCTTTGTTGCTTGTAATTAGAACCCTTATGGAATGATTGCTTCTCAGAGGTGTCTTCCAGATACAGCTGGTCTTTAAGTTTTGAGTCTCTAATGACTCTAAGGCTATCTCATTTTCCTTATACTAGGGAAGTTCATTGACTAGATCAATAACAACACCTTAGCCCAAGTGATACAGTCAGCAACACCATTGCATCAAGTACATCTTCGAAAATGACATTGTGTGGTAGTTATTAATCTATCACCTTTAGCTGTGTGAATTAAATCAAGATCGAGGACCAACCCAACATATAGTGAATAAACTCTCAATATAACAACTTTACTCTTTGGGATGGGGAGTTAGAAGGGGTTGGGGAGGGAGGGACAGATGGGAAGAAGGATAGGGGAAGGTTAGCAGCACGGCCAGAGGACACAGGTGAGAAGGAAAAAGAGAATAACAGGAAAATAAAGAAGAACTCCAAATGAGGACCAAAACAGGGACAAAAAGGGAAGATGAACAATGTGGGAGAGCAAGAGAGTGAGTGTAAGAGAGAGAGAAAGGAAAGAGAAAAGAAAGAAGAAAAGAAAAGAAAAAAAGGAGAGAAAAATATTTGCCAAGAGTAGGAAAAAAATTAAAGATAAGAGGAGCAAAAGAAAAGAAAAGAAAAAGAAAAAAACCAAACTAATAATACTAATTTTGGGAATAAAAAATAACAATGAAGATGAAGGGCCTCTTTCAGGGTATGTCTCTGCTGTCACAATAGACAACATGGGTAGCAGTGTGCAGATATAAGTCAATGAGTCTCAGCGAGATAGTTGCAGATCCGTGAGATTCAGGCGGATTTCTGGCTGTAAGTCCCAAGCTGAGCTCCCTGTCCTCCTGCAGGGTTGAACTCTGCAGAGTTGTATTGCAGGTTCCAGGTGCCCTTCCCCTGAAGATAGTCCCGGTCCTGATGGGAGGTGAAGATGACTCCAACTTACCCAGTACAGTGGTCTGGTGGTCCGGTGCCCTCTGCGTCTTTGTAGTGTGGAACCAGGTGGCAGTACAGAGAAGAGGCCGGGGGAGTGGGGGGGCGGTCCAGTGGATTGCTGCCGGGGCGCAGGCGGATTTGGTGTGTTCCTCATGACTCACGACCTTGCTCTTCCTTGATTTCTTCTGTAATTCATTGCTTATTTAAGAGTGTATTGTTTAGTTTGCATGTATTTGCACAATTTCTGAGGGTTTTTTTGTCATTGATTTCTAGTTTCATTGCACTATGATCTGAAAATATGCATGGTATAATTTCAATTCTTTTATATTTACTTTTGATTGACTTATTGGCTAGTATTTGGTCTACTTTGGAGAAAGTTCCAGGTGCTGCTGAGAAGAATGTGTATTCTGTTTTTGTTGAGTGGAACACTCTGTAGAGATATATTAAATTGTTTTGTTCGGGGCCGGGGATGTAGCTCAGTAGCACAATGCCTGCTTGGCAAGTCCAAGGTCCTGAGTTCCATCCCCAGGACCAGGAAAAAAAATGTCAACAGATTCATTTGTTCAAAGATTTGATTCGACTCTAATATTTCTTTGTGATTTTTTTTTCTAGGTCTGTCTATTTGTGATAGTGGGGTATTGAGGTCCTTCACTATAATTGTGTTTATGTTTATCTGGTCTTTTATGTCCAGTAGTATTTGTTTTATGTAGTTGACTGTGCCATTGTTGGGTGTGTATGTATTGATAATTGTTATCTCTTCCTGTTGGATTGTTTGCTTGACCAATATGTAATGACTGTCTTTGCCTCTTTTAATCGGTTTTGGTTTGAAGTCCACTTTGTTTGAATATAGAATAGCTACACCTTTTTTTTCAGTTTCCCATTGCATGGAATATTGTTTTCAATTATTTGATTTTTAGTTGAGTTTCTTTTTGGGTTAAATGTGTTTCTTGTATACAGCATACCATTGGATTTGTTTGTTTGTTGTTTTGGTACCACGGATCGAATTCAGGACCATTCACTTGCAAGGCAGGTGGAGGAACCACTGAGCCAAACCCCCAGCCCAGGATTTTGTTTATTAATCCATTTTGTCAGTCTATGTCTTTTGATTGGGAAATTGAGACCATTCACATAAAGCTTTATTACTGATAGGTATTGACTTATTCCTGTCATTGTCTTGTTTTCCTATGGTTGATTCCCTATCTTTTCCTTCTACTTAACTGCTCATTCTACCTCATATATTTGTTCTTTCAGACCTTTTGCAACTGTTAGCTTCATTGTCTCTTTCTATGGTATCCATGAGGTTTTTCTGGAGTCTTGGTTGGTGGTCATGACTTTCTTTATGCTTCTCTTTATCATAAAAATATCTTATTTCAAGCTGGGTGTGGTGACACATGCCTATGAATCCAGCACTTGGAGGCTCAGGCAGGAGGATCACTGCAAGTTTCAGGACATCTTAGGCTAATGAGTTCAAGGCTGGCCTGAACTATGTATCAACACTCTCCTCCAAAAAACCCCACTTATTTCTCCACTGATTATGAAAGATAGGCATAGGAAAAGAAACCACCAACAGAGTGAAGAGACAAAACACAGTGTGGGAAAAATTTTGCCAGCTGTTCCTCAAAGGGCTACTATCTAGAATATATGAAGAACTCAAAAAAAAAAAAATCAGACTTCCCAAGATTAAAGACTCAATCCAAAAGTGGGCATTCGAAATGAACAGACATTTCTCAGATGAAGAAGTAGAAACAGCAAATATGAAAAAATGTTCAACATCACTGGTCATTTGAGAGATGCCAATTAAAACAATGCTGAGATTCCATCTCACTACCAAAAGAATGGGTTTTATCAAGAAATCAACCAATAATAAATGCTGGAGGGGATGTGGCACAAAAAAAC
The DNA here is from genome assembly GCF_053883595.1 of Heterocephalus glaber. Lineage (NCBI taxonomy): Eukaryota > Metazoa > Chordata > Mammalia > Rodentia > Bathyergidae > Heterocephalus > Heterocephalus glaber. The sequence continues at coordinate 32,530,628 of NW_028258325.1, forward strand.
CCTTCTCCACTGTTGGTGAGAGTGTAGACTGATGCAACCACTGTGGAAATCAGTGTGGAGATTCCTCAAAAAACTAAAACTTAAAGTTCCATTCAAACCAGCCATTCCCCTTCTTGGTATCTTCCCAAAAGAATTGAAAGCATCATACCACAGCGATATATGCACATTTATGTTTATAGTGGCACAGTTTGTAATAGCCAAATCTTGGAAACAGCCCAAATGCCCATCAATGGATGAATGGACAAAGAAGATATGGGATTTTTTTAATGCAATGGAGTACTACTCTGCCATAAAGAAGGATAAGCTTGAGACACCTCTAGATAAATGGTTGCACCTTGAGACTCATAAGTGAAATAAATTGAACACATATGTTTAAATACCATATTGTTTCTCTGGTGTGAGAAACCAAAAGTAGAAATAAGGACTAAAATGTATAATACAGAGCCAGGGATGTAGCTCAGCAGCACTGCTCCTGCTGGCATGTGCAAGGTCCTGAGTGATTCCCGGTACCAGAAAAATAAATAAATAAATAAATAAATAAAATGTATAATACATATTAGGAAATGGGAAGAAAATCTTCAAATGAGGAGAACAAGGGGGCAATGAGGGGGAAAGGAAAGAAGGGACAAGAGAAAAAGAAAGTCTCCAAAGAAAAAATGGAAACAAATCTTTTGTAAATTAAGGAGGGGGAAGAAGAGTTGAAGGGAGGGGAATGGGAAGAAAATATCATGTACAGGCACAAATTTCCCTATGATGAATGTTATCATTATGTATATCCAAAATGTACCAATGAGGGTTTTGCTTCCCCCCAAAAAAAAGACACCCAAAGCAATTCCTCTTTTCTGATATGTAGAGAAAGAAGGGTTTCAAGTCAGGTATTATACCATGCAGCAGGCTCCACCTGTGTCTAATTAGGTCAGGAGACCTAGCATAGTCCCAATCAGGTAAAATCTGTTTTGCCATTTGTCAAAATTTGAGAATACCCCCTAATTTTGCTAGTAAATCTCTTCCTAACAAGAGAGTAGGACACTGTGGGACAATTGGAAACTCATCATTAAACATTTGGCATTCAGATTGATATGTCAGAGCAGGAGTAAAGAATCTCTTACTAGGGCCCACCTCAACTCCAACTATGGCTATAGATCTAGAGGAGGGTTTTCCAGAGAATTGAATGAAGTAATTGAATTGGCTTACCCATGACATCCAGCATTACTCAGGGTTCCTCATGGGAGATGCTATATCCATGAAGAGGGGCCTCTTCAGAGCAGGAAATGAGGTTTTGCCTGGCCTACCCCCTCTCTGACAGCAGGGACAGTCAGCCCTCCAGTGCCGTGACACAGGCATTAGCTGCCTCACACTCAGAGTAGGGCCCAGGCAGTGGTTTGGTATAGTCTCATGCCAAGTATCCAGACTTCTTGCACTTGATCATCCTTGGATTTTCCCTTAGATAGTTTGGGTGAATTTAAAGCATTGGCCATTGCAAGAGCTATAATTCTAGCTTTTCTCTTTTTTTTTTTGATACTGGGGATCGAACTCGGGTCCTTGGCTTGCGCAGCAGGCAGCAAAACCACTGAGCTAAATCTCTGGCCCTAGCTTTTCTCTTTTGACCCTCCTCCAGATGCTGACTGTTGAACACAGAAAAGGCCATGCCCAGCAATTGGATCATAGGTGTCTGGAATCCCATCTGAAGTTTCTTCATTAAACAGATGGGAGAGACCCATATTCCCTTGAAAGACAGGTGGGGATCTGAAAACAGGGTCATTAAAGATATCTCTCTTCCTCAGGGACAACTCTGAAAACCATAGTTTCTGGGCTTTTCCTGACGTAAAGTTCACAAAAGCATAAAGGATTTCATTCTACCTTCTATATTTTAAACTAAAATAGTTTAATTGAAAAATAGTCTCCTAATTTTTTTCCCACCATACCGGGGATTGAACTCAGGACCTTACGCTTGTCACTGAGCTATATCCCAGGCCCCAAGTCTCATAATTTAAATTGCCATCCCATACCCATCTCTCACCATTTCCTAGTTCATAATGAACCCAAACTATAGTGTAATAGTAGATAAGTTATTCTTTTTTAGGTGTTTGTTGTTGTTGTTGTTGTTGTTTGGTACCAGGGATCCAACTGGTGACCTTGCGCTTTTGAGGCAGGCTGCAGCACCACTAAGTTAAATCCCCGTCCCTATCTTTTTGAAATTGTTGTTCTTTTTTTTTTTGGTACCAGGGATCAAACTCAGGACTTGGTGCTTGCACGGCAGGCGCCAGAACCACTGAGCTAAATCCCCGGCCCCTCTTTTTAAAATTGTCAGAGTCAAACCTTTCCCACTGATCAAGCGGCAAAGTCAGTGGACTTTGAGGTTTCCTGTGGCTCTTCTTGGGGCCTATAGAGACAACTAGGTCTTGGGTTCTTGAAATGGAGTTCCATGCAGAAGAAAGAGACCCAGTGAGCCCACAAAGCATCCCTCATGAGACTCAACTATTCACTAGACAGATGTCTTTGTCCAAAGCTAGGATGATGCCAGCATCTTTCATAGAAGCATAGTAGAAAGCCCTACTGAGGATTTTTTGTTTCCATACTGGGACCCACTAACTCCATAGGGAGAGGGGGTTGAGCCACTTGATGGCTCTACCTAGTCTTTTGAAACTCTTATGAGATCAGGGTAGAGTCTCTCCCCACTGAGACTCCCTTATCAATGTTGAGCCACTTGATGGCTCTACTTGAGCAGAATGGAGCCACTTGAGAATTAATATCTTGTGTACTTACCCCAATAGTAAAAACTTTAGTATTTTGTTTAAGCCAGTAAAGATGGAAACCTCTTTTTTAAAAGAAAAAAAGAATCTGGGCCGGGGATTTAGCTCAGTGGTTCCGCTGCCTGCTGTGCAAGCACAAGGACCCGAGTTCAATCCCGGTACCAAAAAAAAAAGAAAAAAGAAAAAAAAGCTTTAAAAATCCTAAGAATGACTCACAGTCACTTGAGTTAAGCTTTCCTGGCTGTTCTTTTGTTCTGCTCAGTCCATCAGACATATGTTTCTAAATTATCTGCATTTTGTTAGAAAAAATAAGGAAGGGATCTAGATACAAACATGGCAGAGGCTGACCCAAAACAGCACCCAGTCACCCAGATGGTGGCCAGTCATGTGATGAGACAAGCTGATGACCCTAAGATAGCACCTTGAGAAAGAAATGGTCATCTAGGGAAATAGTGCAGATGAGAGTTTGAGAACAAAAAGGAGTAAACTCAGGCAGGCTACCAAGTTACCAATAGTGACTTTTCCCCAAAGAGTGAGAAAGTTGAGCAAAGTATCATGTAGAACAGAAACATGAGGTCAAAAAAGCACACTAAACTCTAGGTTGCACATACGGCACTTGAACAATCTGTTCTGCAACTGGGTTAATAAGAGGCTATCTGGCTGTTTTTACTGATTTGTGTCTACAATGAGTGACCAAAAATGGGAAAGAGAAGAAAAAGGGAGACAAACTTCAAGAGGGCCTGTAGGTCTCCTATAGGTGGAAGAAAAACACAGAGGCCATGCATTCCCCTCCCCTTCCTCCCACATGGTGGAAAAGCAGAAAATAATTCCTGGTGCCATGAGAAAAGTCTCCTGAGTTCCCCAGCCTAGGGAAGACAGAAGGAAAAAAAAAACAACACAAAACTTTTGTGGCATTTTAGAGAGGAACAAACAAACAAACATTCAAAAATGTGCCCAGGGCCAGAGATTTAATTCAGTGGCACTGTGCCTGCCTTGGAAGCTCAAGGTCCTGAGCTCAATTCCCTGTACCAAAACAAAACAAAACATAAATAAATAAAATTGTGTCCAAATGGCCTTACCTGTTCTCCTGGCTGGCTCACCAAATATGTTACTGAGTTTTAGGATGCTGAAGTCTCCTTCTAGAAGTGACTTCTAGGTTCTTTCTGTCCTGAACAAAGAATTGGTTAAGAAAAAAGCAAACAGTAGAAAGTTTTATTAAATGTAGGAAA